>NC_066580.1:430256926-430601093 GCF_024323335.1 Lathyrus oleraceus | reverse complement strand
AACCAAGGCAATTGAACTGGTATACGGTAATTGGGAGGAACCATACAAACAACTTTCGCGCTACCTGGTTGCACTACATTTGTATTCACCTGGGATGGTTTCTATAATGGAGACCTTGCCGGCACAATCCCCTGACGGAACTCGTCTAGAAGGTAATGGAATATTCCATAGACTTTTCTGGGCATTCCGTCCCTGCATCATCAGTTTCACATTCTGCAAGTCGCTTATTCAAGTCGATGGAACTTGGTTGTATGGGAAATACAAAGGATCGTTACTGATGGCGGTTGCACAAGATGGAAATTCTAATATTTTCCCAATAGCCTTTGCATTGGTAGAAGGAGAAACGGTTGCTGCTTGGAGTTTCTTCCTTAAGAATCTTCGAACGCACGTGACTCCACAAGCTGGCATCTGTGTGATTTCTGACAGGCACGCTTCTATAGACAGTGCATACAATAATCCAGTAAATGGTTGGCATGACCCCCCGTCTACGCATGTCTACTGCATCAGGCATATTGCTCAAAATTTTGTGCGGGAGTTCAAAGATAATTTCTTGAAGCAAAATTTGATAAACGCGGGGTATGCATTAAACCAACCTGGATTCCAATACTACCGCCGAGAAATAGTGTTGGCAAATTCTGATGCAGTGAGGTGGATCGATAATATTGACATAGCAAAGTGGACTACGACGATGAGGTGAGGTGGGGCCACATGACAACAAATCTTGTGGAATCAATGAACGGCGTCTTTAAGGGCATACGTAACCTCCCGGTAACCGCTTTGGTGAGTGCGACCTATTTTCGGATGACAACGTTGTTCGTAACAAGAGGCAAGCGCTGGCATGCAGTGTTACAGACGAGTCAAGTATATAGTGATGCCTGCATGAAGTTTATGAGGCAGGAATCTGCCAAAGCCAGCAGCTATCGGGTTACGGAATTCGACCGTCATGGCCACACTTTTAGTGTCAAGGAAACAATTGACCACAACCAGGGGCTGCCCAGACAAGAGTATAGGGTCCTAATACCAGACTGTTGGTGCGACTGTGGTCAATTTCAGGCCTATCGTATGCCTTGTTCCCATGTCATTGCAGCGTGTTCACACAGCCACTTCGATGCATTGTCGCTAGTGTCTCCCATCTACAAAGTTGCAACATTGCTAAATGTATACGACAATCCCTTTCCGGTGGTAGCATTGGAGGCATATTGGCCAGAGTATGACGGGGAAATTGTTTGGCACAACGAATCGATGCGGCGGAATAAAAGTGGTCGCCCAAACAACGTCGCAGAGAAAATGCAGAGGAAGTGTAGCATATGTCGACAACTGGGGCATAATAAGAACAAATGTCCATATCGTGGATCTAGTTCCACAACATAGTTTTCATATTCATAACTGTGTGTACCAATGCTATTTATCAATAAAGTTTACTTTTTATTCCAAATAGAAGATGACACTGGAACAACAAACACAAACATCTAACATTACAACAACAATTACTAAAACAAAAACAAATACTGGAACAAGAACAAGTACTAAAACAAGAACAAGTACTAGAACAATAACAAATACAACAACAACAACACAAACAACCATTAAAATAGGAAATTACAACAGTTAACACTATGTCGTCTGATCCATGCATCATTTGGATGCAATCAATGTCGCTTTCAACTTCAACCCACGAACATACTGTTTCTCCAGTTTCAAATGAGATACTTCTTCTAAGCCTCTGAATCCTTCTGATGACTTCACCAGGTTCGTAATCTCCCTCTAACCAAGAGATCAAGGATCTTTTTAGTTGGTCCAACGAACGGATGTTCCAAAATTTCATCTCCATTGGGGGTTTCACAGGCGAGAAAATAACAGGCCCATCCCTTTTTAAGATTACTGATTCAGGATCCGGGCGCCTTGATGATGTTCGCTGCCATGATGACGGTCTGGGGGATGCCATGAACTCAGCTTGATAGAGAAAGTGATAGGAAATAGTGGTGAAGAAAATGAAAGGAAATAACACTTTATTTATAGGAAAAGATCTAGGTTGTACACCAATGTACTTAACCCTAATTAGTGTCGCACTTGATTAATTAGTCTTAGGGGGAATTACGATTTGAATTAGGTCATAACTACCAAACTCTAATTATAATCGATCAATAAACCCTAATTATAATTGATTAATTAACCCTAACATGATTAACCCTAATTCTCCCAAAAATTTATAAATAATATTAATTACTTATAAATAAATTAATATATATATATATATATATATATATAATATATATATATATATATAATATATATAATATATATAAAATAATATATATATATATATATATATATATATATATATATATATATAAATTAATATATATATATATATATATATATATATATATATATATTGTAAATAATATTATTTATATATATGTATTAATATAAATTAATATAATTTATAATAAATATAAATTAATAAATTTAAAATAACTTAAAAAAGATTTAAAAAAAAAACATATTAAAAATTAAAAAAAAATAATTAAAAAAAGGAAACAGGTGTAGGCATCACTCCTAGTGGCGACTTGCCCTACCTTTAAAGGTATGCGCCAACTAGGGTGGCGCCCATGAAGAAATTAGGACAAAAAATACTCATATTTATAAATTTTTTGAAAATATGAGTATTTTTGGAATTTTTTTTTAAAAATTGAATATTTAAAAAAAAACTTCTTTATGATATACTATTCCTTAAAAAACATGATAATGTAGTGTATCTGTTAAAGACTTTATTTTTAAACAATTTTTTTTAATATTTTTGTTTAGTCAACTCAAATGCTTCTAGTGATGACGTGTTAGCATTTATTTGAGGTTGGATTATGTCATTTCACAAAATCAATTAGACATTAATATAATATTCCCTCGTTGTTTACGAGTTCCTTACCAATTAGGGATGAAACTTTGCTTGAATGTAGCATTGGAAATAGGATCGGCCTAGTTAGACTTTATTAAGTTCATTAACTTTGAGTTTCATCCGCTAAAAAATTAAAAATTTAAATTTGATTTATAGTAATTTATTAGAGACTCATTTTTCAATTTGAGCATAATTTTTTTGAAAATTTGATTAATCTATTAGTCTATTAGCCTATTTAAAAAAATTATATTATTTAAATATATTAAATAAGATGTTTAAATATAGTAGAGAAATAAAAATAAAATATTTATTTATATAGATTTATTTGAACTTATATAGAAACATAAGTTTTATAAAATTATTTGTTTAAAGGTATTTGTAAAACCAACTTATGACATCATAAAAAATTTCATCTTATTTTTACGAGTTCTTCAAAATAATTAAACTTTACTTTTATATTTTTATATAAAATACAATACAAAATAAAATATAAATAATATATTTATTTATATTTATTAAAATAGATCGGTTTAATAATTTAAAAAAGTTTTTTATTATTATTTATGGCCTTACTATTTAACTAAATAGATTTATAAAAAAATCTAGATTTCTTTTACTTAAAAAAAATCCAATCTAATATTGATCGTAGACTGGATCATAGGCTCCTGTGAATTAGTTTGACTAATTTTCATCCCAACTTACATATATAAAATAGATTAGAAAATATTAAATCAAACGTATTAAAATTATTAAAATTATAAGTTATGTATTTTGGTTCCAAAAATATATAAATAAATAAAGATTTTTCTGTCAAAAATATAAATAATTAAATATTTAATTTATATTCATTATTAAAATTTTCTATTGAAAGATGATTTAACAGTGTTCCATGTAGTATATTTTCTTATTAATTTAATTTTATGTTTCTTATTATAAATGTTTAATGAGATATATATGGGTGTGTCAAAGGTGGCTTAAATAGTATTTTCATCTTCCTAAATTGAAGGCATTTTTTATTTTTGTTCTTAAATTTTTTTTAAAAAAATAATTTCTAAATATTAAAATTGTAGATTTGTAGATTTTCGTATGTAGAAAAATTCGTACGTACACAATTTGTAGATTTTCTTGTAGGTTTTAATTTTAGAAACTAAAATCAATTTGATTTTAATATTTATGAATTATTTTCAAAAGAAAAAATTCAGAAACAAAAATAAAAAACACATTAATTAATTTATATAGATCAAAAAATTATTTAAGTTATAAAATTAAAATTCTTATATTTTATTTATTTGGGGAGAAAAAAAAAGTATTCTTGTTACGTGATTTAATAAAAAAAGTGTTAAGCATTAATCGTATGCAAATGAATGTCTATTATATGTGCCTATTGAAGTCGGAGAAATGATGAGTTTCTTCAAGTTAATTGATATGGGAAATGTCATTAAATAGTTAGTTTCATTTCAATTTATGATTTTGTAACTAACTTGAATAATTTATAAATTACCATTATCTATAACTATAAAAATAAAGAGAAAAGAGGTGATGCAATGACCGTTTAAATTTATTTTACACTATCAATCAATGACGACCATATATTTCATCAAGTCAGACTGAGAATGATATGACGAAATGATATATTCTTATTGGATGATATTATAAAATTATTTTACACCTTCAGTGCATCACCATTAAACTCATAAATGAATACAAATTTTTAGGCTAATAAATAGTACTTCTTTCAAAATTATCTATAAATAACTTCTCATTTTATCATTTTTATATTATATTTTTAAATACTTATTATTCTCTCTTCTTTCAATTATGTCAATTTGTCTTTTCAATAAAAAATAAAAAACGATTTTGTAAAACTCTTTCTAATTTATTTATTTTATATCATAATTATTATAATTTTTAATACGTGTGAAAAATAAAAAATAATTTATAATAAAAAATGGAGGGAATAGTATTTATCCTTCAATAGCATTTAATATATTTTTATAAGCATTCAATAGCATTCGGTTACATCTCATTAAACCACATTATTACATTAAAAAGACTACTTTGGCATTTTTCTCAAACAAAATTAGAAAAAAACTAATCAAATACTTAAGCTTGATTGGTAAATAAACTCCACTAAGAAATAAAGATTCGGGTAGTTGGAATGGATTATAATTGAAAAGTGGAAATTTGTTTGTAAACAATCCAATAACATTTTTCATTTACATTGCGGAGCACTTTTCTTTTTTAGTTCTTTCCTACATATATATTCTTTTCCTTTTTATGTACTTTCCTTCATTTTAACTTTAGATAGAGAGGGAAACCTCAGAACCACAAATTTTCATAAAAAAATATTATTCTTGAAAAATGCAAGTTACCAAAATTTAGTGTGTCTTAGATAAGTTGAGTGGTTATTACTTCTAATGAGAACTACTTCTGTGAACACATTCAATAGTTTGTTTTAGAAAAAAAAAATGAAGCAATTGTTATTGATGTTGTCTGTTCCTTTTCTTTGAAAAAGAAGTGGTTATAACTTTCATTATTTTATGCTAATTATGAAGATGATTTTTTGAATTTTTTTTAAATAATCACAATTTTCAAAATAAATTTTAAAATAATTATGTAAAAAAAAATCAAAATAACCACATTTTAAAACAGATGTGTCAGATGAACTGGCGCATCCATTTTGCACTATGAGGAGGCGCCGCCTTTAGTGGCGCATGCATTGGTTTGCTCATGAGGAGGCGCCGCCTTTAGTGGCGCATACATTGGTTTGCTCATGAGGAGGCGCCGCCTTTAGTGGCGCATGCATTGGCTTGCTCATGAGGAGGCGTCAATGCCATAGGCGCCTGCTTGTTGCATGTGGTGTATGCGCCAATTCATCTGGCGCATACACCCTTGTATTATCTATTTTTTTATTTTTTATTTTTTATTTTATTTTTTTTATTTTATTTTTTTTATTTTATTAAATAATAAAAAATAATGTAAAAAATAATTTTATTCATGATATAATAAATGTTACATGGGATTGACAAAAATTTAATGACCGACCCGATCAAAACGTCCCTTTGTTCCACATCCAAGTGCGTTAGTTTGTCTTCGTGGTCTCCCACGATTTTCCTGAGGTGTTTGGGGTATTTGTGTGCTGACCTAATCGAATGATGGTTGGTGTGAAAGTCTGGCGGAAGTTCCAGCGGTATTTGACAGATGTGTCATCATTTGTTCCCAATATCCTGATGGGCTCTTGCCAACTGTGCTTCCGTAATGGAGTTTGGTGTCCATGTCATCGTAGTTAGATCGATGGGGTTAGGTGGATTATGGACGATATAGTTGCCCGAATTGAGACATTGAATCGTTTTGGAAACGAAGCAATGGTTCCTGGGGTGTACTATAGTTAAACAATGGTTGGGTGTTTTGGTGATGGGATGTTTGAGTGGTCATTGATGGGGGGCTACGATGAAGTGACTCATATGAATCATTTGGGATATAGACGGTTGTGGTTGAAGCGTATGGTTGTTGGTGGGTAGGGTTTGATTCTTGGTTTTGTGGTTGGGTGGGTTGCATGAATGAATTGTGACGTTGGGTGTTTGGTTATTGGGTGGATGGCATGAATGGGTTGCGAGGTTGGGTGTTTGTTTGTTGGGTGTATGTGGTAGGTTGATGGTGTGAGGTTGGTTGTTGGGTTTTGATGGTTTGACATTGGTGTTGGACGGGGACTTGTTATTGGGCGTACGATGACGAGGCTAGTTTGCATGGATCAATCAAATATCGTGGCTCAGACACAAATTATTGTGTTGTCACCGACCTAAACCATGTCATATATTGTTGAGTTGGTCTTGCACCATGGATGATTGGTTCGTTTAAGATCTGTTGTCGTCGATTCCTCCATTGATGACACATCTCTTTTGCAAAGTCTCTCCAGTCGGAATATTCTCATTGGGCATCAACTCTTTTTTATACCAATTCCCCAAACACGTCAGAGGTTCTGGAATCTGTTATTGCATGCCGAACTGCAGTTTTACCCGGTCACTCTGGTGCGTTTCCACAGTAGTGAACCGGATAATTTGTGTCTTTGATGTCCAAACGACAACATCGTCATGGTTAACCTAATGGTCAAGTCCCAGACATGGCCTCCAGATAAATTGTACAACAATACGATACGATTAGATGATAAATAGTTTGATAAGTATTTTTAAATTAAAATAGAGTTGCGTAGGAGTATTACATTGTTTGCTCCAATGTGGCCCAATAGATTGCGATAGACTACTATAGTGTGTTTCAGAAACCTATTGTAGTTCATCCCCCTTACTGACCACCTAGATAAAAAAAATTGAAAAATATTATTTACAGTTATTTGTAATATAAAGTATAATTAATTAAATGGTAAAGTGTTGAACTTACTTTGTTGCAAAGGGAACATGAATGGGTTCTCGTTTACCGGGGCGAGTGACGACATTCTTGACCAACCTCATGCTTGTAGCAAATACGCATATGAATAAAACGTACAAGTAGTTATTTGTCATTTTTACACATTGCACTATATAGATGACTCAACACAGTTGAACCCCAACTATATGTGCTTACCTTATTAATGTTGCGTAACAACGGTAAATACATAATATTTACTGAATTACCTGTACTTTATGGAAATAAAAAATTAGAAAATAAAATCATAATATAACACTGAGCTTTAATTATTTTTTCGTACTCGGTTGATTCTTCGGACAATATTATACTCGCATAGTATTCTTTAAGATATTTTAAAGTTATACCTTGCCCCATAGCTTGACCGGATGACTCTCCCTCAGTTTGGTCGTCACACAAAGGGGCACCCAATAATTCGTTGCAGATAGAGTTGTCCTGGTTAACTCTACCATTCACGGTCTTACCATCTATACGGAGACCCAACAACATGTATACATCCTCAAGTGTGATGGTACACTCACCGAAAGGAAGGTGGAATGTGTGGGTCTCGGGTCTCCATCTCTCCAACAAAGCAAGAATGAATTTGTAGTCCACCGAGTACCAGACTATGTTGAGGAGATTTCCAAATACACATCCTCTAATATATGGTTCTATCAAAGGATCATGGGGTACATTTTCATGTACACGACATCGAAAACGCTTTGGGTCCTAATAACGCATAAGTAAGAAATACAATAAGAAGAAGTAATATATAATACAAACATAGATAAGAAAGATATACGAAAAAATATGAAATAAGTAAAAAGAGAGTGATAACATACAAATGTCGAGATATTCTCGAGTGTTCCTCTGTGTTCATCACCCATAGTCAACAGAGACATAATGTTGCAGAGGTTGAGTGTTGCAGAGCTTGAGTGTGGCAGAGAAAGAGAGTTGTAAAGGAAAAGTGTAGATGTAGTGTTACAGATGATTTGATGTTATGATTTGAATCATATTTATAGATGAATGAGTCTTAATAGGTTTGCAACCTACACAACATGTGATTTGATGCATGCATGGCAAAGGTATAAAGTAGTCTTAGCCTTAGGCGCATGCATGTGAATTGTCACATACAAGGAAGAGGCGCCCATGCTCTTGGCGCCTGCATGTGACTTTTCACATGCAAGAAAGATGCGACATAGGCATTGGCGCCTAGGTTACTTAAGGAAGAGGTGTCCATTGTCTTGGCGACACATGCATTCTTTTCTCTGCATTGTCAAGTCTGTGCAGATGAATTGTATGATCAATGCATTCAATGTTTATGCTATTTAAGTGCATCACAATAACATATTGATGCATTCAATTTCATTACCCATACAGATCAAAGTAAATACTAAAGTTAGATTTTAAAAAATGTCTTCCTCACAACATTACATGATCAGTACCCATATGGAAGGTGAAATATTTGAGCATCAATTATTCGATTTTTGTTTTCGCAACACAGAGGTAACTCGGTTTACAATAAATCGACGATTGTAGCGGTAAATTCATGACCATCAAGCTATGGATAAGCTTAGCGTCAATAAAACTAGAGTCGTCATCGCGCTTTTATTGTTTCCCAAAGAAAAGGGAAAAGTACGAACAAAACCCAAAGATAAGAAGTTTTCAAATCCAAACTAATAAAATGCCAGAGATTACAGGTAAGAGGGTTGGTTACACAGAGGGAAGGTGTTAGCATCCAAAGTGTCCTAGGTACTTCTAGGGAGCCCTTTTTTATGTGTGTATGTGGTTTTGGTATAAAAGATGTTTGAAACAAATATAGTGTGGGGATGAGAAAAAGAATTCATTTATTATATTTTTGTGTTTGACAAGACCTTCGGACTTGTGCCTACGTGCCAGCATAAAAATGAGGGATCAAAACCTCGTAGTTCGTGGTATCAATTTCAAAATGAGTGGGTTGCTTTTAATCAAAATTGTAATTTAAAAGAGGCACAAAGGGCCCAAAAGTTTGCATGAGTGTTAGTTCTTTTTTGTCTTTTGAAATTTTAAGTCAATATGGTTAAGTTCATTTACAAGTTTGATTAAGAAAAGAGTTTTAAAAATGCAATGGCATAAGGCCAAAGTTTCTAATTTTGCAATAAAGTCTAAGTTTCTAAATCACAAGCAAAGAAAGTTTTTGAAAAGGGGGAGAGATTTTGAAATTTAAGAAATGGGAGAAGATGAAGAGGTTATCCTAAGCATAAAAATAAAAGTTAAGAGTTGAAAAGATCTGACCAATGGGATGCAACCCAACAGACAAGAACGTCATATAGAAAACCTATTTTCCCTTTGGACTTTGAACCAAGCAATAATCAGCAAGCAATTAGCAATATGAAGAGCAAGGCATCAAATAAATATGATCACATCCAAGCAAGCAAGTCCATAGCTAACAGTCTTCTTTGTCTTCTCGTGTATCAGATGAAATACTCCTTGATTTTTACTCAGAATAAGGTATTAGGCATGGGATCAAAATAACAGTTGCATCAAGACCATGGAGCAGATGAACTCAAGTGGATCCAAATACTTGCATCAGATGAAAACCCAAATCACAATAACTTGGTCTCAGAAATGTCGGCATTGGCCAAATCCTTTTGCATATGGAATGTTGCCTAATTCTAAGTTCAAAAGTTCAGATCAAACCCAACCGTCCACACAAACATTTTTTAGGGTTTTTTTGTTGTTTATTAAGTATTTTAAGGTCCTAAGACCACAAACACAAACAAAATGCACAAACAAATATATACAATCACAATATATGGCTCAAATGAGCGAAGTGGAAATGACATAAACATAAACAAGTTAAATGATATTTGTAAGACCCTAATTTTGACCCTAAGATCCCTCATGGCATCATATCATTGCTCATTGAATTGCCTCAAGGATCATAGCATGTGTGGCTCCTTAACCCTAGGGGTGGGACTTGTGTGAGTTGGTTTGAGACCACCAAGCATGCTTGAATTGTATATTATTGTTTTTATTATTTTGTTTACTAACCAAAAGCACAAAAATATGTCACTAACTCTTTTGTTTTGAAGCTCAAGTAATCATGTGCTCACAATGCTCTTAAGAGGATCCCAAGCTCAACGAAGTGGCTAGATGAAGATGAGAACAAGCATGACAATGGTACACAAAGTTACTAATCATCATATATGTCTCCCAAGTATCTCAATTTTCCAATTTGATCAAGATAACCCAAGGGGCTTGAGGATTGTTTCCCAAGGAAACCCTAATTCAACTGTGCATTGACTGTGCCTTGCTCATGAAGCAACCTCAACCTATGATCAAATTCAATCAAGGTAAGTTCTTTCATTCATTATTTTATTCATATATGAGCCTATTTGGGTATCCTCAATCATTCTTTCATCAATATTTGAAGTTTGGCCTTGAGAAGTTGACCAGTCAAGTCATCTAACTAAATTGAGGATCCCTGAGACCTAACTTTTGATGTGTTTGTCAAATGAAGATGACCCTAATAGAAAAAATGTTCTTAAGAACCATATGAACAACTTTAATGTTCATCAAAAATCCATTGGAAACATGGAAGGTCATCATTCATTTCAAAACATTATAGGTCATTTTGGCTGAAACCCTAATTTTGGGTCAACTTCCCAAGGACCTAACTTCCTTATTTTTTATAATTTTTAGGTGATACCAATTTAATTGGAAATATTAAGATGTCTACTTAAAATTTTATTTTGGACAAACTTTCATAATCCTAAAATAAACACATGTGATAATACAAAACATTATAGGTCACTTTGGACCAAAACCATTGAATTTGAAAAATGTCCAACTTCAAATGCCCATAACTTTCTCATTAAAAATACAAATGATTCAAACTTTGAGTCTAAATTGATCATCTTGAAAATATCCACAACTTTTATGTTGGAGGTTTTTCCATTTGAGGCTTGCATCATTGAAATATAAGGGCTTTAAGTTGCTTGGTTTTGGCAAAAAATTTCAAAGGGGACCTAGACATGTTTTGCAGCCCTAACTTCACAGCCAGTTTTCATAAATTTCCAAACTCCAAATGGATTTTTTCCCAACATAACTTTTGTTCCTTATTCAAAGAGCTTTCCAACCATTACTCATATGACCATTTTTGGATTTTCCATGTGGGAGTTTCAAAGAGATGAATTTTTATGTGCATTTTGGCATTTCACTTCATAACTTCATGTGCAAGCAAATACCAGGTCAATTGCACGTCCAAATCAGTTGCATTTAATCTCAGCTTGCATTTCTATTCACTTTTGGGCCTCACATGCGCCTTTACAGGCCCATGCATGGAGGATCCAAAATTCATGCACACGAACAAAACACCTCCTTGCATCAAGCTCAGCTATAAATAGAAGCTCTTGTTCATTCAAAATCCAACCTCAAGGAGATCTGAAACGCTGCTGAAGTGAAAACCCAACCCTCACTCAAAGGAATTTCAGTTTTCATTTTCAATTTCAAGCTTGAATTTCAACATCCTTAGTTGATCTTCAAGTCTTAATTCCTTAGCCTTGCATCATCATTACATCTCCAGATCAAATTTGGATCAAAAGCTTGGAGAGATCGTGATGTTCAAAGCTTCATTTCAGAGATATATCACCAAACTATTTTGATATGGATCTTGCTATACAATGTGAATTGCTTGAGTTTGAACTGTTTTCTGAAGTCCTCGAGCAAGAGGCAGGCCAATGGTGGTCTTAATTTCATGAATCATGACATTTCATATCAAACACCATGATATTCAACCTCTGGTTTCTCTCTAAATAGAAACATTGAGGAAGATCCAAGGTTATAGGGGTGATGTACATCACCCTAGCTTCATTTTGATACCATTGTTTTTCATTTTCATTAAGGTTGAAATCCCTACGCGTGGCGGCCGGAATTAGTTGCCTGGCCGAAGAAGATGGTGGTTTCCACCACCATCCCCACGTGGGAGCATCTGAACCTTTGAATCTCATTTAAATGTTTTAATCATGGTCGTGTGTTATGTTGACTTGTTTTAAATACATATGTTGCGCGCTTGACATCGTGCATCAGCACCTCTGAGCCGTGTGATGATGCCACGTCAATTAATGAGACAAATCCAATGGCAACGCATTTTTGCTATTTTCCTATTTTCTGATTAATTTCATTTAATTCCTTTTATTTTCAACAATTCATAAATATTTTATTTGAAGTCACAAAAATATGAGACCAATGCCAAAAAATTTCTTGAAAAATCTAGTTTCATATTCTGATTTTTAATTATTTTTGTGATTTCATTTAATATTTTTTGTGAATTATTTGGTTTTTAATAGTTTTTAATTCATTTTAAATACCTTTTGATATCTGAAAAATCCAAAAATATTTTCTTAACACATATGGATTATGATAAGTCAATGAAAAATAGTCTCATCAATTTCTTAATTGATTTGAGATTTTAATTTATGTTCTGTTATTTTTATTGTTTTTAATTGTTTTAAAATAGTTTCTGATTTCAAAAATTGTTGAATTTTTTTGTCAAGTCTTGTTTGACCATGTTAGACCTATGAGAATTTAATTGGACTTGTTTAAGTTGATTTGAATTGAATTTGAGGTTTGCCATATTTTGTCCATTTTAATTTTGCATTTATTTTAATTCCAAAAATACCAAAAAAATATGTTTGACTTGTTGACTTCTAATCTTCATTTCTCTTCTGTTTAGCATTGGTTGATGATGATTTGATTCACTTTTGACCAATTGTGTTTGACACTTTATTTCTCTTTCCATTTCATTTCATCTTCATCTCATTTTCTTTTTTTTATTTTTGGCCAATGAGTTAATGACTTATGGTTGGTCTTGACATGTGAGAGGTTTAACCTTCTTTGATCCAAATCAAACTCAACTTGATTCATGATCTAGTGAGTTGCTTTGTGTCCAAGATAGGTTGCTTCTTGGTCAAGCAAAAAAACCTAAAGTCCATACAAGGCCTTCCTCTTTTCTTTTGGCATGGCAAGTTGTAAGAGCTTGACTTACTAGTCATGATCTCTAACTTGTGTTTATTTGCCCATAGTTTTATTGACCGGCCTCAGATAGGTATGACTACTACATTAGTCCACTTACGATTGCTTAACATAGCGCTAAATTGTCTTATGACACACTAACATAACCATACTAACTACTAACTTTAATTTGAGCATTTAATTTCTTACAATTTACTTTAATGCAATTTACTTTCTTGCTCATTTATTCATATTGCTTTTCATTTTGCTCATTTGAGCACATATTTTATGTTTATGTCATTTTCCCTTTGCTCATTTGAGCTTATTATTGTATATAAATATATTGTTGCCTTGTGTTTGTTTGTCTTTGTTTGTGTAAACCCAATGCAAAAAGGAGAAAGGACTTGGAATTAGGACCTACCTATGCTTAAAGGAGTTCAATAGCAACTAGGCCTCATGCCTTTAGAATGCTAGATTTGTTGAAGAGCAATTAGGCCCAATGCCTTTAGAATGCTAAATCTCAAAGTTGACTTCAAAGGACTTTCTTTCCAAACTCTTTCTTTGTCCATTTCCCTTTATTGTGTTGTGAACTTTTTGATGTTTGCTCTTGTGTGATAGGGATCCCATCTTGAGATAGTAAGGAGGACCATTGTCATGAATAGCCAAGTTAAAAGAGACAAGCCAAATGGAGATCCTAGGAGCTTGAATCCAAATATTTGTTTGATTGCTTGTGTGTTGCTAAGTCCAAAGGAAAGGAGCATCTTTTCTCTATGATTTCAAGAAAAGGAACTCCAAGGGTTTTATCTCCTATCTTTATCTTTGTATGCTTTAGGACTAGCCCTTCTCTTCTTCTCCTCACTCTAACCCAAGTCAAACTTATTTTGTGCAAACTTTGACATTATTTTCAAATTAGAAACCTAGGCCTTATGCCTTTGACTTTTCAAAAGTCTTTTCATAAACACTAATTGTGAATGAATCATAATTCAACTTTGACTTCATTTTGTAAATAAATCTAACTTGTAAATACAACTCACTTCAAGTTGATTTTGTGGTTCCAATGGCCACTTTTGTTAAAACTTTTCATAAACATTAGCCATAGGTTTGAGTTATCATAGTGGTTGATGTAAATCTCACCTCATCCTTAGTGATTGAATTATAAGTCTTCCATACTTATTATAGGGTTAACCCATCACTAGTATGTTGAAGCCTTCCTCACATGGTGGATTGTTGGTTTAGGTTGAGTTTTCTCCCTTTGATAACAAAAGACCTTAAGGCTTTTGATCAAATCAATTCACCAATCGTTATGATTTTTACCCCGAACTACGAGGTTTTGATCCTACCTTTGTGATGGTACGTAGGCAATGGGTTTATCCATTCAAACAACAAAATTGTAAATATAATCTATTCTTTTCTCATCTCCCCAATCTTTTGCACATATTTTCACAAATACCAACCTACAACACAGATTTTGCAAAAAGAGGTTCCCTTAGAGTACTAAGGATGTTTTGGATGCGTAAAACCTTCCCATCTCATAACCAACCCCCTTACCTAGATCTCTGACATTTTTATTAGTTTTTGATTTGATAAAACTTCTTACTTGGCTTTTGTTCGCTTTTTAGCCTTTCCTTTGGACAAATAAAAGTGCGGTGGCGACTCGAATTGTATGTTTACTTTTGGTTTAGTCAATAAACCATAAGGTAACGAATACCCCGCTACAATATGTAAATGGCAATGAATGATAAATGACTTGAAATTAAATTGCATAAAGTAAATGACTTGAAAGTAAAGCAAAGGTAGTAATAGTTAGTGTTATTCAAAGTTAATTAAATGTTAGTGGGGTTTTGCTTTTTAATTGATTAAGTCATTCTTTGGAGAAGACTCAACCATCTATTCACAAGCATGGATCCTTGAACCAAGACATCTTCCAAAGGAAGGAAAAAAGGTCAAGTTTCCACACAATACCATGAAAGATGGGAGACTTACAATCTCACTTACTAGAATCATATGCCTTTAGAGTCAAATTTAGCTCTATGTTAAGCAATCATAATTGGACTTATGTAGAAGTCACAACTATCTGAGGTCGGGCAATAAAAATTTAGGTGCTAATGCATGTTAGAAAGTTGGTATAATGAACCAAACTCCTAAAACATACCACACACTAAAAGAAAAAAATATCAAAGGGTGAACCTATCTCATCCATACTTATATTGGTTCATCTAACACAAGGTTATTGATGAACCAATTAGCTTTAGGATTTGGAGATTTCATTGGTCAATGAAAGGGATGGGAAAGAATGGGATTGAAGATGAAGAGGGAAGGGAGATGAGAGAAACACAAATTGGTCCTAGGAGGAATTTTATCAAATTAAAATCATTCATTCATTTTGGGAAATGAAATGTACATTTCATCAATCCCCTAAATCCAATGATTTTAACTCAACAAAAGTCAAATCAACCTTGACCAAGGCCCAAACACATAGTCAAACATCACAAGTCAATAAAAATGGGTCAACATAATTTTTACACAATTAATCAATTAAAAATAAAATTAAAAATGCATTTAAATTCAATTTAATTTGGTCAAAACCTAAAATATCTTCAAAACACCAAATAAATGGCCAAGATATTTATCCTAGGTCAAACAAGGTCAAAGGACCTTAGACAAAAAATTTCATGATTTTTGAAAAGTCAGAAGTATTTTTAAACAATTAAAAATATGCACAAAAATATTTAATTCATAAAAAATACCAAAATTAATCCAAAAATTAATTTTAATTCAGAAAATAAAAGAGGAAAATATTTAAATATTTTTAGTGAAAATCCCATATTTTTTGGATTAAAAATGAAATTAATATGAATTAAACAAAATAAAGGGATTAAATAAAAAACCAGAAAGTAAAATAGAATTCAAAAAAACAAGGGAAATCAGATCTCCCTCATTAATTGAGATGGAAGATCTGATGGCCACGCGCGCGCTATCCACGATAGGTCAAGTCAAACGCGCCACACCAATGGTAATAAAAACCAAGGGTCAAGATTAAAACATTTTGAATGGATCTGATGGTTGAGAGGCGTGACAATACACCACCGGAGCTAGGGCTCCGGTCTTATTCTCCGGGAGACCTCACCGGAACGGTCCACCGTCTACCATCATAAAAATGAAAAACAAGGACATGAATTTAAAGAAAAAATGATGAGGAGCTCGAATCTAACCTCAATTTTCTCCAATTCCAAGTATATAAAAAGATGCAGGGATTTGAATTTTGAGGATCGTGAACTGAGTTGCTTCGATTTGGCCTCAAAGCAACTCAATCTTCTTACCTATATTGGTTGGGCTTCAGCCAACCAAAAATCACAAAGAATAATGAAGAATTGAGGAAGAATCGAAGAGATGAAAATTCGGAAAAATTACCTTCGAGGGAGCTTCAACCTTGCTTGATCTTGATTCCAATTGTGCTTGGCTTTGTTTCAGAAGCTTGTAGGAAGTGATTAAGATCAGAAAATGGCTTGGACTCTTGGAGTTTCAATCTCAAAATAGAATTAGATTTGAAGCTCGATTTTCAAATGAAAACCTTCAAGATTATCCTTTAATGGTGAGGGTTTGGATTGCAAGTTCAAAGCTTGGGCATGAGGTCCTCAATTTTGAGCATGAGGAGTTGTATTTATAGGCCATGAGATTCATTTCCACACACTTCCAAATTTTGCCAAATTTAACAATTCACCTTACATGCTTGTATGGGCGTGTGATAGGCCCATAAAGTGATGTATTCAGGTCCAAAATTTCTTGAGAATCATGATGAAATCATGTCATGTGGACATGCATTTGTGTTTGAAATGTGGAAGTGAAAATCACCCAATTGGTACCTCACATTGCACCCATGCGCAAGTCCTTCATTCTTTGACCAAATGAGATGATCTTGGATTTTTTAGAAAGGCGAGATCAAGGGTAACAACTTTCATGTTGAACACTTTTTTATTTGAAGCTTTGATCATGATGAATTTTGAGGTGGAAGTTTAGAAAATCAAACATGTTTGAAAATTTTCTAAGTACCAAGTCAAATGTTCACTTCTTCCACCTTGAATAACTTTTACTATGGACTTCAAATGGAAAGAGTTCCTTCATCAAAGTTGTATATATTTCAAACCTCTTCAATTTGGTCACCAGTTTGACCTTATTTGGATTTGGCATGAAGGAGTTATGCATTTTACAAGTTGTGGAAAATCACTTGTTCAATGGTAATGGTCCAAAGTGACCTATAATGTTTCCTCTTGGCACATGCATTTTCAAGTTGAATTTTAACCTCCTCCAAACATAAAAGTTAAATTAGACATATTGAATTTGATCATGGAATTTTAATGGTTTTCATCTCATAAAAATTAAGCAAGTTATGGTCTTGGGAAGTTGACCTCCCAACTAGGGTTCCGACAAAATGACCTATAATCTTTCACCATAAAAAATGAATTTCCAAGAAACCTTAGCTCTTGACTTAAAAATGAAATTTGTTTTTAATGTCATTTTGAGTAACTTTGATCTTGGAATCATTTTCATATGACAAATATTGTAGGAGATAGGGTCTAGGGAACCCCAGTTTTGACCTGTTGACTTCCTCAAGTCAACCACCATGAACCACCTTGCTAGCTTGATATTCTCTTGACTTTTAGGACTCGTGGAGGATAATATATGCATAATATGATGTAATATGAAGTATCCCTTGAAATATTTGATCAAAATGTTGATGAAACTTATTGAAGAAGTCACACAAGACACCGAGATGAATTAGGGTTTCCAAGGCTAACAAACTTCAAACTCTTGATGAATTCTTGATCAAAATGAAATGTGAAGATCATGGAGATCCATATATGATGTCTAGAGTCAATGTGAACCATTTCTTGATTGAACTCCTTGCACTGAGGGTCTCGTACTGTAGATATGAGCTTGATATAGCATGAGTGAATACACACACTACCTACAAAAGTATCAAACTATATATTGACATATTTTTGGTATTTTGGTTAGTAAATGATGAAAAATAAAGTATGATACAAAGAAGAATCTATAGGGGAAACGGGTAGATCAGAACAAAACTGAAACACCTGAACCAAAATCAACTGGGGAAGAATAATCTTCACCACAGGAGTACCAGAAATATATTATCTATTATCGGTTACTGGGTAGGAAGATAACATAATCTGACAGAGAGGCATCCGTTACCGGTTAGGGTAAATATATCAAAGATGACTCGCTGAGGAAAAAGAGGTGTGTTTGTTACTAGTCACTGGGTAGGAAACAACCTGTCGGGGAAACATATCAAATAGGATTTACAACTACCGGTTACTGGGCAGAGGACCAAAGAAAGAGAATATATGTCACTGGTTAAAGTGAACATATCAAGGATAGACTCAAGGGAAGAATATTCGTCATCGGCTAAGATGAACATATCAAGGATAGACCGCCGGGGAGAGAATAGGAATTATATCTATCAGTTACTGGATAGAATACCAAAGAAAGAGAATACTCGTCACTGGTTAAAGTGAACATATCAAGGATAGACTCAAAGGAAAAGTAGGATTTATAACTACTGGTTATTTGGCAGAAGACCGTAAAGAGAAGAAAACCCGTCATCGGTTAGGATGAACATACCAAGGATTAACTCTCTATAGAATGAAATAGGGATAATGACTACCTTTACTGGGTAGGAAATCGCAAAGAGAGAATATCTGTCACCGGTTAAAGTGAACATATCAGGGATAGACTCAAGGAAAAATATCCATCATCAGTTAAGATGAACATATCAAGGATAGACTTCCTGAGGAAACGTAAAACGAATCCACTGGGGAAAAATAAGAGGAAGGGGATTACTATTACGGGGTATTAGGTAAAAGTAAAGTACCTGCAAATCGGAAAGAATATTACCAGTTACTGGGTAATAAACTTTCAAGGAACCATAAAGAAATGGTCAAACAAAGACTCGACCAGATGAGGACATAACTCAGGGGGAGTGGTTCCATCAGACCAACAACTGGGGAGGAAACTGAAATAATAATCATCCACGAGGAAATAACTGAGTGGGGAATGAGAAAGGTTAAATTTTTTCTGCTTAAGGGGCTGACACTCTACAATTGAGGGAGGACAGATGCACCAAATCTGTATGGAGAAACAATATCACCATAGTAGAGGATCAGAAAATAAGGAATCAGATGCAATAGCATGCCTGATGAAATATCTGATGTATGAATATGTATGTATATATGATTGATGATTGTGTTGACAAAACAATCATAAAGGATACAAATGTCACTGATTTGAATCATCGTTACAACACTCGGCTAATATCGAAAGAATGGAAGCATCAACTAGAGAAAAAATGTTGGGGATGAATATATGTCATCCATCTCTGAATATCTCAAACCTGGCTAAGGAAGGAGAGAAGATTTACTAAGGACCTGAAATGTCAACTCTGCGGGGAATTTTAGGTCAACGACATACCAAATGGGAGACAACCTTGTAGAGGACCATAAACACTGCTCAAGAATCAAAGCTGGCGGGGATTAGGAGTGAATTCCGCTGTGGAATTTGCGGGGAGTGAAACTCTGTGCTGGATCCATGCAAACCATTGAGAATGTGAGCCTAGAACTCAGCTGGGAGGCGATTACTACTCAACTGGGAAAATTGATTTGTCGTTGGGAAGGAAAAAGTGACCAAACCAACTGCTTGGGGAAGACCAACAATGCTTTGCACTTTAGGACTCACTTGTTCTCAGACTGCTGTTGATAAGACTTAACTTTATTTAATAGGATGGTAGTCTGTAAATGACAAGACTCCACAGATCTTTACAAAAATTTAAAAATGGTAATTTACATGGAAAAAGGGCTACATTGAATACAACGATCACTACTCTCCCTACCAACTTCAGTATCCAATATGATCTTGGCTTCAGTTGAGGATGATGAATCAGAGTTGACAGACTTGCTCAAAATTGCTCTCAAGACTGGAGATCAACCGAATGCAGTTACTTGCCATAATCCCTAATTTTTGCCTAGATTTCCCCAAGGTGGGGTACTCAATCTACCGGGATAAATTTTCTCTTTTATGTCTCTAATTTTTGCCTGGATCTCCCTTTCGGGTTTTCAATCCACCGAGACGCTCATTTTTGCCTAAGTCGCCCTTTCAGGTTTTCAACTTAGCGAGCTGTTCTTTTCTTTTTTTTAGGTGAAGTATTTCTTGACTGCATCGGCATTCACAGGATGAGTGAAATCTTCACCATCCATAGTTGTAAGAATCAAAGTGCCGTATGAAAAGGCTCTCTTAACAACATATGGGCCTTCGTAATTTGGAGTCCATATTCCCCTAGCATCAGGTTTAAAAGATATAATCTTCTTGAGCACAAGGTCACCTTCTCTAAATACACGAGGCCTAACCTTCTTATCAAAATCTTTCTTCATTCTCTTCTGGTACAACTGACCATGGCACATGGCAGTCAACCTTTTCTCTTCAATCAAATTCAGCTGATCATATCTGGTCTGACACCATTTAGCTTCAATCAACTTGGCTTCCATCAAGACACGCAATGATGGGATCTCAACCTCTACCGGGAGCACAACTTCCATGCAATAAACAAGTGAGAAAGGGGTTGCCCCTATTGAAGTGCGGATGGATGTACGGTACCCATGCAAAGAAAATGGGAGCATCTCATGCCAATCTTTATACGTCATAACCATCTTCTGAATGATTCTCTTGATGTTCTTGTTTGCAGCTTGGTCTGTAGGGAGAAGAATTATGATGTGCAATCTTGAAGTCTTTACAAAGAGCTTCTACCATGTTATTATTTAAGTTAGATCCATTATCAGTAATGATCTTACTTGGCACACCATAACGGCATATAATCTGATTCTTGATAAACCTCACAATAACTTGCTTGGTTACATTTACGTACGATGCCGCTTCGACCCACTTCATGAAGTAATCAATAGCCACCAAAATAAAACGATGTTCATTCAAAGCTTTGGGCTCAATCATGCCAATCATATCAATTCCCCACATGGAGAAGGGCCATGGAGAGGAAATGATATTCAACAGTTTCGGAGGAACATGAATCTTATCTGCATAAATTTGACACTCGTGGCATTTCTTCACAAATTTGCAACAGTCAGATTCCATTGTCAACCAATAGTAACATGCTCTCAATATCTTTTTTGCCATAGCATGTCCATTGGAATAAGTACCAAAGGAACCTTCATGGACTTCAGTCATTAATAAGTCTGTTTCGTGTCTATCCACGCATCTGAGCAAAACCATATCGAAATTTCTCTTGTAAAGCACATCGCCGTTCAGGTAGAAATTGCCAGCTAACCTTCTCAAAGTCTTCTTATCTTTCAAAGATGCCCAGGCGGGTAAATCTGACTTTGGAGGAAACATTTGATATCATAATACCATGGCTTTTCATCTTTAGTTTATTCAACGACAAACACATGAGTTGGCCTATCAATACAAATTACAGTCAAATTAGGAACCTCATTCCAGAATTTCACCATAATCATTGAAGCCAACGTTGCAAGAGCATCTGCCATCTGGTTTTCATCTCGAGGGATATGTTGAAACTCAACCTTTGTAAAGAAAGTTGAAATCCTCCTCGCATAATATTTATATGGTATCAAACCGAGTTGGTTCGTCTCCTATTCACCTTTGATCTGATTCACAACCAGAGCTGAATCTCCATAGACGTCAAGATATTTGATTCTGAGATCAATGGCCTCTTCAAGCCCCATAATGCAAGCTTCATACTCAGCCATGTTATTTGTACACTTGAAAGTTAATCTAGCTGTAAACGGAAAATGAGTGCCTTGAGGAGTAATAATCACTGCACCAATGCCATTGCCATAGTGATTAACAGCTCCATCAAATACCATGCCCCAACGAGAACCAGGTTCTGGCCCTTCTTCAAGCAATGGTTCATCACAATCTTTCATATTTAAGTACAAAATCTCTTCGTCAGGAAAATCATATTGCACTGACTGGTAATTTTCAATAGGTTGGTGAGCCAAATGGTCAGCCAAGACACTACCTTTAATCACTTTTTGAGATTGGTATTCAATATCATACTCTGATAACAACATCTGCCAACGGGAAATTCTCCTAGTTAAAGCAGGCTTCTCAAAAATGTACTTGATTAGATCCATTTTGGATATCAACCAAGCAGTATGATTCAACATGTACTGGCGCAGACGCTTAGCAGCCCAAGCCAATGTGCAACAAGTCTTTTCAAGCATAGAATATCGGGTCTCACAGTCGATGAATTTCTTACTGAGGTAGTAAATTGCATACTCTTTCTTTCCAATTTCGTCTTGCTAACCTAAAACACAACCCATACTCTCGTCAATCACAACTAAATACATTATCAATGGTATTCCTTCAACAGGTGGAGATAGAATCGGAGGCTCAAGCAGATACTCTTTGATATTGTCAAAAGCTTTCTGGCAATCTTAGGTCCAATCATAAGACTAATCTTTCTGAAGAAGCTTGAATATCGGCGCACACGTGGCAGTCATATGCGATATAAATCTTGATATATAATTCAAACGACCGAGAAAACCTCTGACTTGCTTCTAAGTTTTGGGCGCGGGCATTTCTCGTATTGCTTTGACCTTGGCAAGATCAACTTTAATACCCTTCTCACTGACAAAAAAGCCCAACAACTTACTAGAACAAACACTAAAAGTACACTTATTGGGATTCAAGCGGAGTTTGTACTTCCTCAAACACTGGAATAACTTTAACAAATGCTCAACATATTCTTCTTCATCACTTGATTTGGCAATCATATCATCAACATAGACTTCAATCTCTTTATGCATCATATCATGAAAAAGAGTGGTCATAGCTCTCTAATAAGTTGCACCAGCATTCTTTAAACCAAAAGGCATCATTCTATAACAGAATGCTCCCCAGGGTGTAATGAATGTGGTCTTCTCCATATCTTCAGGTGCCATCTTGATTTGATTATAACCGGAAAATACGTCCATAAATGAAAAGACTTTGAATTTATTTGTATTGTCTACCAACAAGTCAATGTGTGGTAGAGGAAAATCATCTTTCGGACTAGCTTTGTTCAAATCTCTATAATCGACACACATACGTACTTTTCCATCCTTCTTAGGAACAGACACAATATTGGCCACCCATTGCGGATACTCGGCGGTAACAAGGAAACCAACATCAATATGTTTCTGCACTTCTTCTTTGATCTTAACTGCCATACCAGGATGAGTTCTCCTCAACTTATGCTTGACCGGCGGGCATTCTGGCTTCAAAGACAATTTATGCTCCACAATCTCATAATCTAAAACAAGCATGTCTTGATAAGACAAAGCAAAAACATCTGAATATTCTCGAAGAAGATCAACCAACCCCTTCTTAACCTCTGGACACAGTTGAGACCTAATCTTGACTTCCTTCACATCGTCTTTGGAACCCAAGTTGACTAAATCAATCTGCTCTTCAAATGGCTGAATGGCTTTTTCCTTATGCTCAAGTAGACGAGACAATTCATCAGATACTTCTTCATCATCGGTCTCTTCTTCAGCCTCAAACACAGGGAAATCAAAGTTTGGAGAGGGAGTAGGATCATTATATTCAATGGGTTTGGGAACCAACCTGCATAATGATTTGATATTTTGATTTTAGAGAAGTGAATTGTGACCAAATATTTATGCAGATGTGTCATACCCCAAAATTTGCCCATCAATAGTTCAAGACATTTTTCAGGGGCATTCCGACTCATTTTATGGCACTGATCTTAAAGGGACAAAGGCCTAGCTCACGAATGGCCCAATCCAGAAAATGGCCCAAACTGGCCTGTTCGCTACACGCTCGCCTAGCGAACGTTACGTTCGCTACACGCTCGCCTAGCGAACGTTCGCTACACGCTCGCCTAGCGAAGCAAACGTTCGCTACCAGCTCGCCTAGCGAGGCTGACAGACAACAAAAAATTTCGGGCTTCGTTCTGAGCCCATTAGGTCATGAAAAAGGGCATTATAAATACCAGCACTTCAGTAATGAAAAGGAGGAAAAACAGAGGGAAGACGGACGGAAACCCTGGCACAAAACCCTGGAGGCTACTTTAGAGAGTTCCGAGTGAAGAAACCCTAAAGGCCGCTCCTCCGCTCCGAAGCTACCACCGCCCAACTCAATCCGGCTCGCCAATTCAAGGTTGTAATTCGATTGCAAACAGGTTTGCATTATTATTATCGCTTTATTTCTTAATTTGCATGTGATACCGCTTTATGTTCTTAACTTGCATGTGATATTATAATCGAATTCATAAACATATTTGAGGTTTTGCATGTGAATTTAAGTGTGCCTGAATATTGTGAATGCTGAATCATGTAATTATGTGTTGGATGCCATAAGCCATGCCGCAGGTTGAAGTCATACTGTTCTGAAATTCAAAACCCGCAGCCGCTCGCTAGCACATCGCTAAGCGAGCATGTAGCGAGTATTCGCTAGGCCTTCGCTAGGCGAGGCAGAGGCGAACGGGACAGCCGTTTATATTTCGTTTGTTCTGTGCTATGCTTCTCTGATCTGTTCCCGTATCTTCATACGCTGTTTTGCATGACATTTTGCTGCTGTGTTTCTTTTGCGGTGTAATCCTCGATTGCACCATGATTTGGTATGCTAACCCGTTTGTTGAATTTTGCAAAGGTTCATATGTCCCAGAAAAGAGATCGTCGTTTAGGTCTTCCACTTTATTTGTGGGATACCCTTGTGGAGACTCACCTTAAATTGCTTAATTAATTTTAATGTGTTAATTTTAATGTATTAATTTTAATGTATTAATTTTAATGTATTGATTTTAATGTGGAGATTCATCCTAATCACCTAATTGACTTTAAAATATGGCCTTTAAATATGTGATCTTGGACCTCTCTTTTGCCTTACGATATTACGGTATTACGGTCATGTCCCGCGAACGTGGGGATACGCTTAGCAAAGGCCCTTCGATTAAATCATCATAAAATAAATCATAGTCCCTCGGATGTTGCCTTCGAAAATACGATTTTGTCCCTCGATGACCCTTCGGTGTAGCCTACGGTTAAATGATGATCGTCCCTTCGAGTGCTAAGGTATCCTTACAACTGTTGCCTTCAATGACCTATCGATGACCCTACGATGACCCTTAAACATCCAAAGGGTTAAATTACTTACTTCTCAATAGTAAGGACAGTTTTACCTTCATAAGGATAGGAAACGTTCATAACGACCTTAGGAAGGTATAACTCTCAATTGCTGGATCATAACCTAAAACATTTTCCACCCCTCACACTTCACAAATCCTAGAAAATCACCACTTGGTATACATTCATACTAGAATCATTACCGAGTTATATTTTTCTAAACCATTTTCAAAATCAAATGAGATAAATACTTTGTATACATTCATACGAGAATCATTACAAAGTTAAACTCTCTTTCAAACATTTTTTTAGCAATTCACCGACACTTTTCAGACAAAAATATAAGTGATCCAGTAATTAAGAGCCCATGGATAACCATGGATACAAAGGGTGCTAACACCTTCCCTTTGTATAATGTACCTCCCGAACCCAAAATCTATTGAGGTCTTTCCTGTTCTTTTCCACCTTTCCTTATTGGATAAAAGAAAAGTCGGTGGCGACTCTTGCTATCCGCGACATTGCGATAAAAAGCAAAACACCCCAAGTCAGTTCACCGTATGACAGAACTGGCGACTCTGCTGGGGATACTTTGAAAAGAGAGGTTACCTTAAAAACAAGATCACTTATTCCAAATTGTCTGATTTACTTTTAAGGGATTGCTTGGGTATTCTTGAGTGAAAGATCCTACACCCGGATCTAGTGTACCTTAGGTAAGTAGCAATAGATCATCGCGACTATCCGGCGTATACTGGAATGGTTAAAATGATGGCTACGGTTAATGTGACACTTTGGTTGTCCTGATGTTCCTCATGTTAGTTGAGGAAAAATTTGGCTTCCGCGTGGTGTCATTAAAGCATTAACCAGACCTTTAGAACCCTAATTGACTCATCCTAGCCATTAGAAAGTAGTGAGATAACTGACTTCGGTTCCGACTGGGGTTGGTTGAGACTCGATACTACACTCCTTGAGATTGGATTTTAGGGAAGCTTCGGTCAACCACTTGGTGTTGCACTGAAGTGGACTTAAAGAAAGGTCAATGATTGGAGATCCTTCTAGAACCCGGTTACTATTCTAAGACAGGTTGAACCAACTAAACTTCAGTGGGGAGGGTACTTACCTATGGAACTCATGCAAGCCTTAAAACCTAGGGATGATTGTTGTGTGACTTGCTTGTGCTTGTTATTTATTTAACCTCATAACATCATAACATCATAACATCATGACATCATAACATTGTACTAACCATTTCAAGGACTTAGGGATTTAACTTTGCTCTGTTTTGTATGAAAAAAAAACAAAAAAAAAAACAAAAAAAAAAAACAAAAAAAAAAGTTTCCCTTTTCGGTAGTTTATGCAAAGTTAAATTCCAAAAGGCCTTGAAAACATTTCATACATTGCATAGCATAACATAACATTGCATAACAGGTACTCTAAAGGGATCAGTGTTCTCACGGTTTTCCTCCAAACAGAAAAATGGACCTCGAACAAACTGTCAAGGATCTTCATGCTCAGAATGCTCAACTCCAGGAGATGATCTTGAACTTATCTAGGGGGCAGGAGGAACTGAAAGCTCTCTTGCTCGAGAAAAAGAAAGACAAGAAAGCTGTGAGTTACATTAACCCGGGAAGAAGGCTTAAAGGACAGGCTGCGGGAATCAAAATCAGAATTCCGAAGGATCAAGAAGAGGAAACAGAGACAGATTCAGAAGATGAGAATGCTGATCCTTTCAACCCTGAGGATGACGATGAAGATTACGAGAATGAACAGTACTCTCCGAAGGATGATAAGTACAAGTTGCTGGAAGAACGTATGCTAGCTATGGAAGGTCAGAAGGCGCCCGGTCTAGATTTCGAAAGTTTAGGTCTGGTCTCCGACGTGATCATTCCCCGCAAATTCAAAATCCCCGCTTTCACTCAGTATGATGGGGCATCTTGTCCTCAGATGCATCTGAGAGCTTACGTGAGAAAGATTCAGCCATATACCACTAATAAGAAGCTCTGGATCCATTTCTTCCAAGAGAGTCTGTCTGGCACACAGTTGGAGTGGTATTATCAGCTCGAGAGCTCTGACATCCACACATGGACTGATTTAGCAACAGCTTTCTACAAGCACTATCAGTATAATTCTGAACTAGCGCCTACTCGGCTACAGCTGCAGAGTATGACTATGGGCTCTAGAGAAAGCTTCAAAGAATATGCTCAGAAATGGAGAGATTTGGCTGGCAGAGTCAAACCCCCTATGACCGATCGAGAATTGGTGGACATGTTCATGAGCACACTGACTGGCCCATTCTACAGCCATCTATTGAGGAGCTCCTCATTGGGTTTCACTGAACTTATATTAACAGGTGAACATGTTGAAAGTGGCATTCGAAGTGGGAAGATACAGGCAACTACCTTTGATCCTCCGGAGATTCCTAATGGCATCACTGCCCCTCTGCTTAATCATGACGAGACTGTCAATGCTGTGGAAGATACTGATAACGATTATGACTTGGATAGCTGGATTTTCCCAATAATTGGTGACAGACTCAATAATTGGAAGGCTGAGGACACTATCCCGATTTCCTTTAGTCAGGAGTAATTGTTATTGCTATTTTTGTGTTTCAAAGTATTGTGTCTATACCCGGGGCATAATAGCTAATTTTAAGGGTTTGTCATTTCATAAGCATATTTACATTCAATAAATTAATGGGCTTTTTGCATTCAAATATTGCGCTCTTTATCTTTCCTGTCATCTTTTCAAAACAAGCTATGTTTTCTTGCACACACGCACGTAACAGTTTTCCGATCCATATCCACTCTGGATCCTGTTGATAATAGTTCTGCTACTGTTCATTATGACTTTGAAAATCCGATCTACCAAGCCGAGGATGGAAGTGAGGAAGATTGTAAAGTCCCTGGAGAACTTGTCAGACTGTTACTACAAGAAGAAAAGACCATACAGCCACATGAGGAATCAATTGAAACTATAGATCTGAGTACTGAAATAGACAAGAAAGAAGTCAGAGGTTTCTTGGGGGCACTCGAATTACATTGTCCGATTCATCCCGCACTTGACTGCAACTTGCAAACCCATCTTCAAATTACTAAAAAAGAAAAATCAAGAGATGGTATGGAATGATGAATGACAAAATCAAGAAATATCTCCAAGAACCTCCAATTCTGATGCTACCCGTTGAAGGAAGACCTCTAATCATGTATTTGGCAGTGTTAGAAAATTCAATAAGGTGGGCTGGGGCAACATGACGAGTCTGGTCGAAAAGAGCATGTCATACACTGCCTTAGCAAAAGGTACCGACTGTGAAACAAGATACTCACGGCTCGAGAAAGCTTGCTACGCTTTGGCCTAGGCGGCTCGCCGACTAAGACAGTCTATGTTGAATCATACCACTTTATTGATTTCTAAGATGGATTCTATCAAATATCTACTTGAGAAACCTGCTGTCTCCTGAGAGAGTTATCACTGATAATGGTACTAAACTGAACTCTACACGCAGTTCAAAATAAAGCACCATGACTCTTCTCCGTACCGGCCAAAGACGAACGGCGCCGTGGAGACTGCTAATAAGAATATCAAGAAGATCATACAAAAAATGACATAACGTACAAAGACTGGCATGAGATGTTACCTCTTGCTCTTCATGGTTGCGTACTTCGACAGGGGGCAACTCCGTTCTCTTTAGTCTATGGAATGGAAGCCTTTTTACCAGTGGAAGTTCAGATTCCCTCTCTAAGAATTATGAAAGATGCAGGCTTAGATGAGGATGAATGGATTCAGACTCGACTCGACCAGATAAACTTGATCAATGAGAAGAGACTTGCGGCTGTTTGTCATGGACAGATATATCAGAAGCGCATGACCCAGGCATTTAACAAAAGAGTCAAGAGACAGGTGTATCAAATTGGCGACTTGGTGAGCAAGCGTATCATTCTACCACAAGGTGATCCCAGGGGCAAATGGATTCCCACATACGAAGGGCCATTTGTAGTTAAGAAGGTAGTCTCTGGTGGAGCCATGATACTCGCTACAGTGGACGGCGAAGAGTCCCCGCATCCCGTGAACGCAGACATAGTCAAAAAATACTACGCATAACAGAGACCCGCTAGGTCGACGTACCTAGGCAAAAGTAAGGGCATCCCGGCGAACCAAAAGGGTTCGGGCAAAAATTAGGGATAAACATAAAAAATGTACACCCGGCAAGTCGAAAACCTGAAAAGGCGGCTTGAGCAAAAAAGGGTATCCCGGTGGACTGAAAACCTGAAAAGGCGGTCCAGGCAAAAATTAGGGATTAAAGCGTATGACTATGCCCCGTTCTCTGTCTGCTTCAACCAAGTTCAAGGGACTGAACAAGCCAATCACTTTCATCCGACAGCAGGAGATGAGAGGCTTGAAGACATAATGACAGTAGTGGAATTAAAATCAACAGGACTTTTTCTGCATAGCTTTGTCTTCGTTTCTGGACGATTTCCTCTTACTAGGATTTCTGTCTCCTTGTACACAAATTGCCTGTTTATAGGCCCTCTTTCTAAATCAATACAATTCTGTTTCAAAAAAAAATAAAAAAAAATGCTTTTGTTTTACTTTCTCTATTTTGTTTGCATAAACGTCCATTGATTTAACTTGAATTGATATATGCATTTGAATATGATCAATGTTTATCAAAATACATGCATAAAATAACAATGACAATTACTAAAGGACTTCAGGATCGAGGAGAAGGTCTAACCAGGCTTTCCAATGAATCTGTTGCCAATTCTATTCCCCGGCTAAGCCAGTTATGCCCCAGAAGAACTTGGCATCACTAGACTGGTCATCTCTTCTACCCCAGCCAGGCTCTGTTGAATATCTCTGCCATCAGATAAAGGTCAAATATCCTCAGCTAAGAAAGGATCATCAATACAAATATCTCCGACCAGAAGACTGAGATTTATTTCCCCAGTAGAGTCCCCTGGAAGAACGTTTCAGACACATAGTGCATTCATTACATCATTTCACATCACACACCTACATACAATTTTCATTCCGCATCATATATATTACATCATTTCATAACATATACATGTATACAATGCTCTCATTTATTCCAGACGCATAATTCACTCATTACATCATTTCGCAGGCATACAACATTTGCATCTCATGCATCATGACATGGCATGAAGCTAACTTTATTTTTCAGGTTAATCATCCTCCTAACGATGGCATCTATAAGCCCATCCCAGACATTTATTGCAAATACAGCATATACAAATACTATCAGATATAGCCTAGCTACGGTTCATCCTGATTCATCTCAACATATGACTCCTTTAACTCAGATACGATCTAGCGTACGATCCATTCTGACCTTCAACAACTCAGATACGATCTAGCGTACGATCCATTCTGACCTTCAACAACTCAGATACGATCTAGCGTACGATCCATTCTGACCTTCAACCACTCAAATACAGTCTAATGTACGACCAAGTTAGACCTTCAAGTCAGATTCTGCAAATACAGTCTAATGTACGACCAAGTTAGACCTTCAAGTCAGATTCTGCAAATACAGTCTAATGTACGACCAAGTTAGACCTTCAAGTCAGATTCTGCAAATACAGTCTAATGTACGACCAAGTTAGACCTTCCAGTCATCAAATACAGTCTAATGTACGACCAAGTTAGACCAGATTCTGCCCAGATACAGTCTAATGTACGATCAAGTTAGACCAGATTCTGCTCAGTGACAGTCTAATGTACGACCAAGTTAGACCGTCAAGTCCTCGGATTCTGCCCAAATACAGTCTAATGTACGACCAAGTTAGACCAGATGCTGCCCAGATACAGTCTAATATACGATCAAGTTAGACCAGATTCTGCTCAGTGACAGTCTAATGTACGACCAAGTTAGACCGTCAAGTCCTCGGACAACTCAGATAAGGTTTAATGTACGACCAAGTTAGACCTTTATCTCCTCAGATGCTACCTTCGGACAGGTACATTTCTGAATGGTAGTCTAGTATACGGCTACTCCCTTACTCAGATGCTACCTTCGGACAGGTACATTTCTGAATGGTAGTCTAGTATACGGCTACTCCCTTACTCAGATGCTACCTTCGGACAGGTACATTTCTGAATGGTAGTCTAGTATACGGCTACTCCCTTACTCAGATGCTACCTTCGGACAGGTACATTTCTGAATGGTAGTCTAGTATACGACTACTCCCTTACTCCCTTACTCAGATGCTACCTTCGGACAGGTACATTTCTGAATGGTAGTCTAGTATACGGCTACTCCCTTACTCAGATGCTACCTTCGGACAGATACATTTCTGAATGGTAGTCTAGTATACCGCTACTCCCTTACTCAGATGCTACCTTCGGACAAGTACATTTCTGAATGGTAGTCTAGTATACGGCTACTCCCTTACTCAGATGCTACCTTCGGACAGGTACATTTCTGAATGGTAGTCCAGTATACGGCTACTCCCTTACTCAGATGCTACCTTCGGACAGGTACATTTCTGAATGGTAGTCTAGTATACGGCTACTCCCTTACTCAGATGCTACCTTCGGACAGGTACATTTCTGAATGGTAGTCTAGTATACGGCTACTCCCTTACTTAGATGCTACCTTCGGACAGGTACATTTCTGAATGGTAGTCTAGTATACGGCTACTCCCTTACTCAGATGCTACCTTCGGACAGGTACATTTCTGAATGGTAGTCTAGTACACGACTACTCCCTTTTCAGCAGATTCAGCCTAACGGACGGCTCATTCTGCAGCTCAGATGCTACCTAGTGTACGGTACATTTCTGAAGTGTAGTCTAGTGTACGACTACCCCCTTTTTTATCATCAGATTCAGCCTAATGGACGGCTCATTCTGCTCAGATACGGTCTAATGTACGACCTAATTAGACCTTCGTCTCCTCAGATGCTACCTAGTGTACGGTACATTTCTGAAGTGTAGTCTAGTGTACGACTACCCCCTTTTATCATCAGATTCAGCCTAATGGACGGCTCATTCTGCTCAGATACGCTCTAATGTACGACCCAATTTGACCTTCGTCTCCTCAGATGCTACCTAGTGTACGGTACATTTCTGAAGTGTAGTCTAGTGTACGACTACCCCCTTTTTATCATCAGATTCAGCCTAATGGACGGCTCAGTCTGCTCAGATACGGTCTAATGTACGACCCAATTTGACCTTCGTCTCCTCAGATGCTACCTAGTGTACGGTACATTTCTGAAGTGTAGTCTAGTGTACGACTACCCCCTTTTATCATCAGATTCAGCCTAATGGACGGCTCATCCTGCAACTCCAATACGGTCTAGCATAAGACCCATTTGGATCTTCAACTTAGATACGATCTAGCATACGATCCGGTCTGATCTTCCATCCCCAGTGAAATCACCCGCTTAATGGAGGCTCATTCTGCAACTCAGAGACGATCTAGCGTACGATCCATTCTGATCTTTCATCCCCATCAAAGTCATCCGCCTAACGAACAGCTCACTCTGGTACTCAGATATGATCTAGCGTGTGATCCATTCTGATCCCTCATCCCCAGCGGTATATAACACACTCCGACTCCCCGGCGAAGTCGACAGCCTAATGGATGACTCACCATACGGTCTAGCGTATGACCCGGTATGACACCCATGTCTTCAGATATCGTCTAACGTACGACACAATCTGAAGCTCCCATCATCAAACTTCCTGGATGGCATCTTTAAGCCCATATCCATCAAGACTAGCTCCTGATTGACAGGCGCAAATTTTAAGGGCATTCTAGTGTTCAATAATCTTTCACCTCCAGACCACGAATGGCGTACATACCATTCTGACTCTCTCGGTTCAAGAATATTGAACAGGGGCAGCTGTCATACCCCAAAATTTGCCCATCAATAGTTCAAGACATTTTTCAGGGGCATTCCGACTCATTTTATGGCACTGATCTTAAAGGGACAAAGGCCTAGCTCACGAATGGCCCAATCCAGAAAATGGCCCAAACTGGCCTGTTCGCTACACGCTCGCCTAGCGAACGTTACGTTCGCTACACGCTCGCCTAGCGAACGTTCGCTACACGCTCGCCTAGCGAAGCAAACGTTCGCTACCAGCTCGCCTAGCGAGGCTGACAGACAACAAAAAATTTCGGGCTTCGTTCTGAGCCCATTAGGTCATGAAAAAGGGCATTATAAATACCAGCACTTCAGTAATGAAAAGGAGGAAAAACAGAGGGAAGACGGACGGAAACCCTGGCACAAAAACCCTGGAGGCTACTTTAGAGAGTTCCGAGTGAAGAAACCCTAAAGGCCGCTCCTCCGCTCCGAAGCTACCACCGCCCAACTCAATCCGGCTCGCCAATTCAAGGTTGTAATTCGATTGCAAACAGGTTTGCATTATTATTATCGCTTTATTTTCTTAATTTGCATGTGATACCGCTTTATGTTCTTAACTTGCATGTGATATTATAATCGAATTCATAAACATATTTGAGGTTTTGCATGTGAATTTAAGTGTGCCTGAATATTGTGAATGCTGAATCATGTAATTATGTGTTGGATGCCATAAGCCATGCCGCAGGTTGAAGTCATACTGTTCTGAAATTCAAAACCCGCAGCCGCTCGCTAGCACATCGCTAAGCGAGCATGTAGCGAGTATTCGCTAGGCCTTCGCTAGGCGAGGCAGAGGCGAACGGGACAGCCGTTTATATTTCGTTTGTTCTGTGCTATGCTTCTCTGATCTGTTCCCGTATCTTCATACGCTGTTTTGCATGACATTTTGCTGCTGTGTTTCTTTTGCGGTGTAATCCTCGATTGCACCATGATTTGGTATGCTAACCCGTTTGTTGAATTTTGCAAAGGTTCATATGTCCCAGAAAAGAGATCGTCGTTTAGGTCTTCCACTTTATTTGTGGGATACCCTTGTGGAGACTCACCTTAAATTGCTTAATTAATTTTAATGTGTTAATTTTAATGTATTAATTTTAATGTATTAATTTTAATGTATTGATTTTAATGTGGAGATTCATCCTAATCACCTAATTGACTTTAAAATATGGCCTTTAAATATGTGATCTTGGACCTCTCTTTTGCCTTACGATATTACGGTATTACGGTCATGTCCCGCGAACGTGGGGATACGCTTAGCAAAGGCCCTTCGATTAAATCATCATAAAATAAATCATAGTCCCTCGGATGTTGCCTTCGAAAATACGATTTTGTCCCTCGATGACCCTTCGGTGTAGCCTACGGTTAAATGATGATCGTCCCTTCGAGTGCTAAGGTATCCTTACAACTGTTGCCTTCAATGACCTATCGATGACCCTACGATGACCCTTAAACATCCAAAGGGTAAAATTACTTACTTCTCAATAGTAAGGACAGTTTTACCTTCATAAGGATAGGAAACGTTCATAACGACCTTAGGAAGGTATAACTCTCAATTGCTGGATCATAACCTAAAACATTTTCCACCCCTCACACTTCACAAATCCTAGAAAATCACCACTTGGTATACATTCATACTAGAATCATTACCGAGTTATATTTTTCTAAACCATTTTCAAAATCAAATGAGATAAATACTTTGTATACATTCATACGAGAATCATTACAAAGTTAAACTCTCTTTCAAACATTTTTTTAGCAATTCACCGACACTTTTCAGACAAAAATATAAGTGATCCAGTAATTAAGAGCCCATGGATAACCATGGATACAAAGGGTGCTAACACCTTCCCTTTGTATAATGTACCTCCCGAACCCAAAATCTATTGAGGTCTTTCCTGTTCTTTTCCACCTTTCCTTATTGGATAAAAGAAAAGTCGGTGGCGACTCTTGCTATCCGCGACATTGCGATAAAAAGCAAAACACCCCAAGTCAGTTCACCGTATGACAAGATGGACAATTATTATTTATTTATTTATGTTTTTTGTGATTTCCATTTTTCAGAAAAGCAAAAAGTAAAAATAAAACATCATAGATGTGGATGAATAAAATTGTATTTCATTTATGATAATTGAAATTCCAAATAATGTTCACATCTCCCTTAAGCATAGGAGAAGAATTTTTTCTTAAAAAATAAAAACAAATTACTTAGAGCGGTGAACAATAACAGGAATATTAATAGCAACCCAATTGTTACAAGTCTTGCCATGCGTCACAAAATTGGCGCAATCCTCGTCTTTATCATTCTCGATCACAGCAGCTGAGTGTTGTTCATTACCATGGATGAACCCTCCACTACGGAAACTCGGTTGCACATATTCAGCTTTGACATTGAACGGTCTTTGTTGAAATCCCAATCCGGCCCTATTCTTATTCTCAGCAACCTCTATCATGCGACCCCACTAATTAATGCAACCAACCTCGATAGCTTTCTGAGCATCCTTGAAAGAAGACATGGGTGCCCCAACTTTCTTCACTTCAACAATAGACAAGGCTTAAAACGGAGTTCCAACCTCCTCCTTAACTTCAACATAGGAAAAGGATGATAGATGGCTCACTAAAAGTGCCTTCTGTCCACCAACAACGACAAGCTTTCCGTTCTTCACAAATTTTGACTTTTGGTGCAGAGCGGATGTCACAGCTCCTGCTTCATGAATCCATGGCCTTCCCAATAAACAACTATAGGCTGGGTGAATATCCATTACTTGAAAAGTAATCTGAAAACCACTCGGACCTATCTTGACTGGAAGGTCAACTTCACCAATGACGGTTTTGTGAGAACCATCAAATACTTTAACAATCACGCCATTATACCTCATAGGAGCGCCTTGATAGGAGATTCTGGAAAGAGTTGACTTCGGGAGTACGTTCAAAGAAGAACCAGTGTCAACCAACACATTAGACATCGTATCCTCCTTGCAGTTCATCGAAATATGGAGTGCCAAATTGTGATTTCTACCTTCCTCAGGAAGTTCTTTATCACAAAAGCTCAGATTATTGTAAGAAGTGATGTTAGCAACAATGTGGTCAAACTGATCAACAGTAACATTGTGTTCAACATAGGCTTGCTCTAGTACTTTTTGCAACACTTCTTTGTGTGCTTCAGAATTCACTAGCAGAGACAGCACTGACATCTTTGACGGAGTTTAGAGCAGTTGCTCCACCATATTAAACTCACTCTTCTTGATTAATCTCAATACCTCATCATCATCATTAGTCTTCAGTTTGCTAGATTCACCAGACGGACACACTGGAGCACTAATTGGATTCATCGCAGGTACATCCACCTTCTTACTGGCCGAAACATCCTCTACTTCCTTCGGAAAGACCAGACCAAACACACGACCACTACGGGTCACCTTTGCTATATCAGCTATATTCACCACAGAACTTGCTATAGGTAACGGAACCTCTTGACCATTCTCCACCATTGTGGCATTATACTGATAAGGCACAACTTTATCGGATGCATACAGAATAGGGCCCGCTAACCGTATAACCAACGACGATACTGGTCTATTGGCGCTATTGTTGTTGCTGCTGTTATATTAAATTACTACCCACTCAGGGGTCTTAAACACCGGAACAATCACATTAACATCATCTATATCCCTTGACTGTTGAATCTGGATTACATTCTCGTCCATCAACTTCTGGATATCTTTCTTGATGGTCATACACCCACGGGGGTTCATACTACAGATTGCACAACCATCATGGTCGTGCTCGCAATCACTGATCAAACACAAAGTCCTATGCATCTCCACCAAGGACCTACGGATACGTCGTACATCGAAGACTCGGAAATTTCCTGGACAACCATCCACCATATTGACAGAGGCATTACCATGAGCAGGCAACGGATTGGCTTTCACATTAGATGCACGGTCCTCAAAGGACACCATTCCACTCTTCACGAGCTTTTGTACTTCATATTTCAGTGGGTAACAATTCTCAATGTCGTGGCTAGGGGCTCCTTGGTGAAAGGCACAACGGAGTTCAAGTTTGAACCACCATGGAAGTGGCTCTGGAATTTGAGGTGGATTTCTTGGTTGGAGTAGGTTCTTGAGAACCAAAGATGGATACAATTCTGCATATGTCATAGGAATAGGGTCAAAGGAGACATTCTTCCTCTCAAAACTTTGTTGTTGATTATCATATTTTTGTTGTAGTTGGTTCTTTTTATGGTTGTTATTGACGTTGTTGTTGCTGAATCAAAACAAATTGATTGTTGGAATTGTTGGAAAACACGGGAATCACTGAAGAAACTTGATGTTGATGCTGACGCGGTTGAGAACTTATTTTGATATGAGGCCTCCTCTACCTCCCCACAAATACTGAGTTTGTTTCCCCTTCCTTCCTTTTGGTAAAACCACTTCCATACTTCTTATTGGACGAAACCTCTTCCTTGGACAGACGTCCTTCATGGACTCCTTCTTCTAACCTCATCCCCATATTTACCATTTTGATAAAGTTATTGGGGGCACTGACAATCATTCGTTCGTAATAAAACAAACTCAGGGTCTTCAGGAAAATCTTCATCATCTCCTTCTCTTCCAATGGATGATTAATTTAAGTAGCAAATTCTCTCCATCTTTGAGCATACTCTTTAAACATCTCTTTATCCTTCTGAGACATAGACCTCAACTGGTCTCTATCAGGCATAATATCCACATTATACTTGTACTGCTTAACAAAAGCTTCATCCAAATTGTTGAAAGTACGAACACTTGCATTATCTAGCCCCATATACCATCTTAGAGCAGCACCAGTCAAACTGTCTTGAAAGTAGTGGATCAGTAATTGATCATTATCAGTTTAAGTTGACATCTTTTTGGCATACATAACAAGGTGACTAAGTGGACAAGTATTTCCCTTATACTTTTCAAAGTCAGGGACTTTGAACTTCATCGGGATCTTCACATTTGGGACTAAGCAAAGTTCACCAACACTTTTACCAAACAGGTCTTTTCCTCTCAATGTTTTCAATTCCTTTTGCAGCTCAAGGAACTGATCTTTCATTTCATCCATTTTCTCATATACATCTAGGCCCTCAGATGGCTCAGAATGGTAAATGGTGTCCTCAACATGAGGAAAGGTATGAACAACTGGAGGTGGCACAGACATGACCGGGTTAGATGTTGGCATAGAAGCAAAAGTGGGCGCAAACCTTTATGCAGGAAAACTGATTTTGCGCAGGCATAGAAGGACCGAATTGAGTAAAAGCAACATGAGCGGTCGAGGTAGCCACCTCGGAGATGACAGTCCTCTGGGGAGGAGTAGTGGGAGTTGGTGAAGACTGATTCTGCGCAGCAAGAACAGACTCTATCATGGCAGTCAACCGTGCAATCTCATCCTTCATCTCTCTGTTCTCTTGTTCCAAATGTTCCATAATTCTAGGTTGATTGGCGTGTGTATTGTATCGGTGAGTCAACTTGGCTGAAGTACAGAAGAATAACCGATGAGACATCTGGCAGAAGAAAACCTGATATGCAAATGATGCATGAAATGCAATGTTTTTGTTTATTTTTAATTTCAAGGAACATATGAAGTTCTATTTGCAAGTATTAAATAATAACAATAGTAACAATTTGATTGACCATAAAAATCTATTTTATTCATAAAATTTGAAAGGATTACACTGAGTACAATTTCAGAAACCAAAGTACAACTATAAGAGAAAAGGAAACTAATCATCCTAAGGATCTCCTAGCAACAGTGTCAGATGATCTGGCTGCTGGTGCATACTTCCTTCGGATGTGTCGGATCTCAATCTCAAAAGATGTCTTCATCTGAGCCTTCTCAAGGACAAGCTGATCAACAATCTTCTTCCAAGCACCGGAAGGCTGAGGCATACTAGAGGAAAGTGGACCCTCAGGCTCTCTTTATCTCTTCACTGCTCGGTCTTCAAGAAGTTTAATAAGCGCATCTTTGTCTTTTGGCTCAATCTGCAACTCTTCATGCTTTCGGCTTAAAGCATGGAACCGTTCTTCCCATATCTCTCTCTCTTGCTTCATCTTGGTGAGTGCGTCTTTTAAATCCTCTACATCTTGGTTAGGGAGAGTTGATGGCTCAGCCACTACCAAAGACATAGGTCTTTCACAAGCATACAACATCTTCAACTCAAAAGCTTTATTCTTCACCCAAGTAGTGTAAGCTTCCAAAGCTACACAGTTGCACGGACCAAGCTCGGATCTTCCTTTCCTATGCATATTATGCCAAGCATGTATCATCCTTTACTTCAAATGTTGGGGATTTTTACCCTCTTGATAGAAAAGACCTTCTAATTGAGTGTTATTAGGTTTGTCTCTCAAGGGGAACCCAAGTTGACGACGAGTCAAAGCAGGGTTGTAATTGATTCCTCCTTGCGTACCAATGAGGAGTACATTAGAGAATTCACCACAACTATCAATAATATCCACATTACTCAATGCAGAATCATACCAAACAATATCATCATTAGTGATAGACATGAGTCTTTGAGACCACCGTAGACATTGCTTGTTCTTCAGAAAAGCCGACGTCTGAGGCAAGTGAGAAATAAACTATTTATACATAAGAGGAACACATCACACAATAGTCCCACCACCTTTAGAATTCTTTAAATGAAAAGATAAGTACATGTCACCTAACAGAGTAGGTACAGGATTCCCAATTAAGAAGATTCTAATAGCGTTAGCATTAACATAATCGTCGATGTTAGGGAACAAAGCTAAACCATAGATGAGCAACACAAATATGGCTTCAAAAGCATCCACACTATCGGCTTGAGAAAAGACAGTAGCTTTCCCTATGAGAAACTCAGAAGTCAACCCAAACATTCCTCCTTTCTTTACCCAATGAGCCTCAATGTCAGACTTTTTCAGATGAAGATCTTCAGCTATGATATGAGATTTGGGAATCTCCTTCAATCCATTAAAAGACACCTTGTCATAAATAGGTATTCCCAAGATACGGGCATACTCCTCTAACGTAGGCATAAGTTGATAATCGGGAAAAGTGAAGCAACGGTAGAGAGGGTCATAAAACTGAACCAACACACTCAAGAGTCCTTCAACCATATCAGTAGATAACACAAATATAAGTTTCCCATGACGTTGCTTGAAGTCCAAAGGATCTAATACAAAGGATGACAACTTCCTTAGCTCTTTCAAATCAGGACATCTGAAACTGTACTTCTTAGTGTTCCTTCGTCCATAATCCATGGTCTGAAAAATTTGCAAATAAGACCTTAGTTCCTTGAAGTTATTTTTGTGGGATGAATGTCATGATGCGCATGAATGCATGAATGCAACAATCACAAACAAGGGGTCACACACAAGGCAAACACAAACAAAGGTCAAGGGATGAATCAAGTCATTGTCAAGATCAATCATCCATTTTGGTAGATTATGGTTTTCACCTTATCGACACCCAAGTTCCATTGATATTGACAATACTTGATTAGATCAACCAAGAATCAAAGGTTTTGTTGTGAGTCAAGAGCATGGAATCAAGTTAAGAACCATCCCAAAGGAGTGTATTAAGGATAAAAACCTGTAGATCATGTTCTAAAAAGTTCCCAGAGTTTTAATTCTATCTATCGGATATTATAGGTTAGGATGAACGACTCATCAACCCATTATATTCTCAAGAGAAACTCGTCTGAGTGTAGTATCGTGTATTAACTGTTATCAAGTCTACACCTGAACAGTCTTTGCACTATGTCCTAAATAGGCCAAGTTGGGTTAAATGTTCTACGGTCCTCAGCTTCTCGGACCCCAAATCAGAGAAAGTAATGCCTAACCACAAATAACTTGTGTGACATTAGTAACTCCAAAAGGGTCTCCACTGAGTAGATGGATTTCAATCTAACTTATTAAGGACTACTCAACATAAGTCAAACATGACTATACCATCTTCCTATCTTAATTGCACTCAGGTTCAGGTTAGAACTTATCTCACCACTCAGAGATCACCAAGCACAACAAGCAAATTATATCACACAAACAAGTATACAAACATCAAATATACAATTATATACACATAAAAAAGTAGGCTAAACCCACTGAGGACTACTCCCCAACAGAGTCTCCACTTAATTTCTATAGCAATAAATTCATGACCATCAAGCTATGGATAAGCTTAGCATCAATAAAACCAGAGTCGCCACCGCGTTTTTATTGTTTCCAAAGAAAAAGGGAAAAGTACGAACAAAACCCAAAGATAAGAAGTTTTCAAATCAAAACTAATAAAATGCCAGAGATTACAGGTAAGGGGGTTGGTTACACAGAGGGAAGGTGTTAGCACCCAAAGTGTCCTAAGTACTCCCAGGGAGCCCTTTTTTATGTGCGTATGTGTTTTTGGTATAAAAGATGTTTGAAACAAATAGAGTATGGGGATGAGAAAAAGAATTCATTTATTATATTTTTTGTGTTTCACAAGACCTTTGGACTTGCGCCTACGTAGCAATATAAAAATGAGGGATCAAAACCTCGTAGTTCGTGGTATCAATTTCAAAATGAGTGGGCTGCTTTTAATCAAAATTGTAATTTAAAAGAGACACAAAGGGCTCAAAAGTTTGCATGAGTGTTAGTTTTTTTTTGTCTTTTGAAAGTTTAAGTCAATATGGTTAAGTTTATTTACAAGTTTGATTAAGAAAAGAGTTTTAAAAATGCAATGGCATAAGGCCAAAGTTTCTAATTTTGCAATAAAGTCTAAGTTTTGAAATCACGAGCAAAGAAAGTTTTTGAAAAGGGGAGAGATTTTGAAATTTAAGAAATGGGATAAGACGGAGAGGCTATCCTAAGCATAAAAATAAAATTTTAGAGTTGAAAAGATCTGACCAATGAGATGCAATCCAACAGACAAGAATGTCATATAGAAAACTCATTTTCCCTTTGGACTTTGAATCAAGCAATAGTCAGCAAGCAATTAACAATATGAAGAGTAAGGCATCAAATAAAGATGACCACATCCAAGCAAGCAAGTCCATAGCTAACAATATTCTTTGTCTTCTCATGTATTAGATGAAATACTCCTTGATTTTTACTCAGAGTAAGGTATTAGGCATGAGATCAAAATAACAGTTGCATCAAGACCATGGAGCAGATGAACTCAAGTGGACCCAAATACTTGCATCAGATGAAAACCCAAATCAAAATAACTTGGTCTCAGAAATGTCGGCATTGGCCAAATCCTTTTGCATATGGAATGTTGCCTAATTCTAAGTTCAAAAGTTCAGATCAAACCCAACAATCCACACAACCATTTTTTAGGGTTTTTGGTTGTTTATTAAGTATTTTAAGGTCATAATACCACAAACACAAATAAAATGCACAAAAAATATATACAATCACAATATATGGCTCAAATGAGCAAAGTGAAAATGACATCAACATAAACAAGTTAAATGATATGTAAATGGCAATGAATGCTAAATGACTTGAAATTAAATTGCATAAAGTAAATGACTTGAAAGTAAAGCAAAGTTAATAATAGTTAGTGTTAGTCAAAGTTACTTAAATATTAATGGGGTTTTGCTTTTTAATTGGTTAAGTCATTCTTTGGAGAACACTCAACCATCTATTCACAAGCATGGATCTTTGAACCAAGACATCCTCCAAAGGAAGGAAAAAAGGCCAAGTTTCCACACAATACCATGAAAGATGGGAGACTTACAATCTCACTTACTAGAATGCTATTCCTTTAGGGTCAAATTTAGCTCAATGTTAAGCAATCGTAATTGGACTTATGTAGAAGTCACAACTATCTGAGGTCGGGCAATAAAAGTTTAGGTGCTAATGCATGTTAAAGATTTGGTATAATGAACCAAACTCCTAAAATATAACACACACTAAAAGAAAAAAAAGATCAAAGGGTGGGCCTATCTCATCCATACTTGTATTGGTTCATCTAACACAAGGTTATTGATGAACCAATTAGCCTTAGGATTTGAAGATTTCATTGGTCAATGAAAGGGATGAGAAAGAATGGGATTTAAGATGAAGAGAGAATGGAGATGAGAGAAACACAAATTGGTCATGGGAGGAATTTTCTCAAATTAAAATCATTCATTCATTTTGGGAGATGAAATGTACATTTCATCAATCCCCTAAATCCAATGATTTTAACTCACCAAAAGTGAAATCAACCTTGACCAAGGCCCAAACAAATAGTCAAACATCACAAATCAATAAAAATGGGTCAACATAATTTTTACACAATTAATCAATTAAAAAAATAAATAAAAATGCATTTAAATTCAATTTAATTTGGTCAAAACCTAAAATCTCTTCAAAACACCAAATAAATGGCCAAGAGATTTATCCTAGGTCAAACAAGGTCAAAGGACCTTAGACAAAAAATTTCATGATTTTTGAAAAGTCATAAGTATTTTTAAATAATTAAAAATATGCACAAAAACAATTATTTCATAAAAAATATCAAAATTAATCCAAAAAATAATTTTAATTCAGAAAATGAAAGAGGAAAATATTTAAAGATTTTTGGTGAAAGTCCCATATTTTTTTGATTAAAAATGAAATTAATATAGATTAAACAAAATAAAGGGATTAAATGAAAAATCAGAAAATAAAATAGAATTCAAAAAAACAAGGGCCATCAGATCTCCCTCATTAATTGAGGTGGCAGATCTGATGGCCACGTGCGCGATATCCACGATAGACCAAGTCAAACGCGCCACACCAATGGTAATTAGAACCAAGGGCTAAGACTAAAACATTTTGAATGGATCTGATGGTTGAGAGGCGTGACAACACAACACCAGAGCTAGGGCTCCGGTCTTCTTCTTCGGTAGACCTCACCGGACTGGTCCACCATCAACCATTACAAAAATGAAAAACAAGGACATGAATTTAAAGAAAAAATGCCCAGGAGCTTGAATTTGGCCTCAATTTTCTCCAATTCCAAGTATATAAAAAGATACAGGGATTTGAATTTTGAGGATCGTGAACTGAGTTGCTTCAATTTGACCTCAAAGCAACTCAATCTTCTTGCCTACATTGGTAGGACTTCAGCCAACCAAAAATCACAAAGAATAGTGAAGAATTAAGGGAGAATCGAAGAGATGAAAATTCTAAAAAATTACCTTCTAGGGAGCTTCAACCTTGCTTGATATTGATTCCAATTGTGCTTGGCTTTGTTTCAGAAGCTTGTAGGAAGTGATTAAGATCAGAAAATGACCTGGACTCTTGGAGTTTCAATCTCAAAATAGAATGAGATTTGAAGCTTGATTTTCAAATGAAAACCTTCAAGATTATCCTTTAATGGTGAGGGTTTAGATTGCAGGTTCAAAGCTTGGGCATGAGGTCCTCAATTCTGAGCATGAAGGGTTGTATTTATAGGCTATGAGATTCATTTCCACACATTTCCAAATTTTGCCAAATTTAGCAATTCACCTTGCATGCTTGCATGGGCGTGTGGTAGGCCCATCAAGTGATGTATTCAGGTCCAAAATTGCTTAAGAATCATGCTGGAATCATGTCATGTGGCCATGCGTTTGTGTTTGAAATTTGGAAGTGAAAATCATCCAATTGGTACCTCACATTGCATCCATGCGCAAGTCCTTCATTATTTTGCCAAATTAGATGATCTTGAACTTTTTAGAAAGGTGAGATCAAGGGGAACAACTTTCATATTGAACACTTTTTTATTTGAAGCTTGGATCATGATGAAGTTTGAGGTGGAAGTTTGGAAAATCAAACATGTTTGAAAATTTTCTAAGTACCAAGTCAAATGTTCACTTCTTCCACCTTGAATAACTTTTGATATGGATTTCAAATGGAAAATTTCCTTCATCAAAGTTGTAGCTATTTCAAACCTCTTCAATTCGGTCACCAATTTGACCTCATTTGGATTTGGCATGAAGGAGATATGCATTTTAGAAGTTGAGGAAAATCACTTGTTCAATGGTAATGGTCCAAAGTGACCTATAATCTTTCCTCTTGGCACATGCATTTTCAAGTTGAATTTGAACTTAATCCAAATATCAAAGTTGAATTAGACATCTTGAATTTGATCATGGAATTTGAATGACTTTCATATCATAAAAATTGAGCAAGTTATGGTCTTGGGAAGTTGACCCCCTAACTAGGGTTCAGACAAAATGACCTATAATCTTTCACCATAAAAAATGAATTTCCAAGAAACATTAGATCTTGACTTCAACATGAAAGTTGTTTGTAATGTAAGTTTAAGTAACTTTTCTCTTGGAATCATTTTCATATGACAAAAAGTGTAGGAGATAGGGTCTAGGGAACCCCAGTTTTGACCAGTTGACTTCCTCAGGTCAACCACCATGAACCACCTTGCTAGATTGATATTATCTTGACTTTTGGGACTCATGGAGGATCATATATTGCATACTATGATGTAATATGAAGTATCCCTTGAAATATTTGATCAAAATGTTGATGAAACTTGTTGAAGAAGTCACACAAGACACCTAGATGAATTAGGGTTTCCAAGGCTAACAAACTTTAAACTCTTGATGAATTCTTGATCAAAATGACATGTGAAGATCATGGGGATACATATATGATGTCTAGAGTCAATTTTAACCATTTCTTGATTGAACTCTTTGCATTGAGGGTCTCATACCCTAGATAGGAGCTTGATATAGCATGGGTGAATACACATACTACCTACAAAAGTATCAAATTATATATTGACATATTTTTGGTATTTTAGTTAGTAAATGATGAAAAACAAAGTATGATACAATCAAAAGTGTGTTTGGTGACCTTTCCCAATGAAAGCCCAATGAATAAGAGGTAAGTAGGATGCCAAGGTGTGATCCCAAAGCCAATGTATATGATGAGGTAGCATGAGGGATCTTAGAGTCAAAATTGGGGTCTTACAACAATCAAATTTTTCACATCTGAAAAAAGAATAGAAAAGAAATTACAGTGCAATCCTGTGGGCCAAATCACCTATAAAAACCCGGTTTGGTTTACCGAAAAATAGGTGAAGTTTTATCAGAAGAAGATTCGAGATGATGACGATGTTCAACATATGTTTGTCAGTCACGAACAATATGGGTACAACGATATAGAATTCTATATATTACCACCACAACAACAAGTGTCTCAATTCATTGATCAGTCACAGGTATTTTGTGAAATTGATGACGAACAAGTTGAGGTGAATGTTCCAGATGACAAAGAAGAAGAAGCCGAGATCTTGGTTGATTCAATGGTGAACACCGATGAAGAAGAGAATCCAATAACAGCTAGTCATGTATATTGTCCACCTCAAGGAGACACATGAACCTTCATCAGATATATGGTACAATCCTTATGTGCAAATGCAAGGATCTTTGAAACAAGGAGACACATTTCGCACAAAAGAGGATTGTGTAAAAGCCATTAAGAAATTTCACATTGAACTATCAGCTGATTTCAGAGTTGATAGAATAACGCATTGAGGTACAAAATTTATTGTCCGAATGAGCACTGCCTTTTTAGGTTGTCAGCTTCATACCGGAAGAGGAGAGATTCTTGGGAGATTGGATCTATGGGTCCAGTTCACACATGCATGCTGACAAACCCAATGCAGGATCATCGGAAATTAAGATCTCAGCTAATATGCGATGAAATATTGTCTGTTATTGGTGACAATCCGTCGTTAAAGGTGAGTACAATAATCTCGTATATTAGGGCAGAGTACGAGTACACTCCATCATATAGGAAAGCATGGATATCTAGGACAAAGGTTGTTGAAGTGTTTGGCAATTGGGAGGAGTCTTACAAACAACTTTCAAAATACTTGTTGACTCTAAAACATTATGCTCCAGGGACAATTGTCAAGTTGGAAACGTTGCTCGCGTATACACCAGACGGGACGTGTGCTGTTGGAAATGGAATATTCCATCATCTATTCTGGGCATATCAACCATGCATTATAGGTTTTTCTTTCTGTAAACCAATTATACAAATTGATGGTACATGGTTGTACGGGAAATACAAAGGAACGTTACTAATGGAAGTGGCACAAGATGACAATAACAACACTTTTCCAATCGCCTTTGCCCTTGTTGAAGGGGAGACTGCTGAGGGATGGAGTTTTTTCCTAAGAAAACTCCGATTGCACGTTGCACCTCAGCCTAACTTATGTTTGATCTCCGACAGACACCCTTCAATCATCAGTGCATATAATAACATTGATAATGACTGACATAATCCTCCTTCGACGCATGTCTTATGTATTAGAAATATTGCTCAGAATTTCATGCGGGAAATCAAAGATAAGACGTTGCGGAAGAAGGTTGTCAATGCAAGTTACACATTATCATAACCTTCTTTCAAACACTACCACGAAGAAATAAGATTGTCAAACAAAGATGCAGTACGGTGGATTGACAGTATTCCATTGAAGAAGTGGACTAGTGCATACGACAACGGTCAATATTGGGGCCACATGACAACAAATCTTGTGGAATCAATGAACTCTGTCTTCAAAGGCATTCGTAACCTACCTATTACCGTTTTGGTGCAAGCAACATATTTCAGGCTAGGGCGATGTTTGAAACCATACATTCCATATGGAGTTCAGTGTTGCAATATGGGCAGTTGATTAGTGATGCTTCAATGAAATTCATTAGACATAAAGCTGCCAAAGCAAACACATATGTGGTTACGGTGTTTGACCGCACTAAAGGTTGGTATAGTGTTGACGATTCCATGGATCACAATGAGGGCATGCCGATGGGACAGTACAGAGTCGAATTAGATAGAGGTTGGTGCGACTACAGAAAGTTCCAAGCCTTTCGTACTCCCTACTCCCATGTCATTGCGGCATGCTCAAAGGTTCGAAGGGATCCATCCTACTTGCTACCTGACGTTTACAAAGTCACCAGCCTATCAAATGTTTATAAAATTAGTTTTTCCGTAGTGGCAAAAGAGGATTACTGGCCAGAATATCAAGGGGACATCGTCTGGCACAACGAAGTTATGCGAAGGAAGAAAAAGGGTCGCCCAAACAGCACCCGGATTCGGACCGAAATGGATACGGCAAACAAAATGGTTAGATTATGTAGTTCATGCTATTAGCCAGGTCAAAATCGTACTAACTGCCCTAGTGTTGGAACGAGCACAACCAGATAAATTCAAATGTACCTCTGTTACAATATATGAAAAACTAAATTTATTTCATATTATAAGTTTGTGAGGACATATCATTACATAAACAATAACACAAATAATTAAAATAACTATAATACAATAAATAAGCGATTACAACCATCAAAACAATTTTGAACATGTAATGCATCATCCTATGAACGTCTCAGTCAGTCTTAATATCCATCCATTCACGCACTTCTCCATTTTGGTTGAACGTGGACACAAACCATTGGATTCTTCTAATCCTTTCATCATCCCCAATTTCTCCATCTAACCAATTGTTCAACGTCAGATTAAGACGTTCAAACGAATCTATATTCCAAAGTCGAATCTTTATCGGAGACGCAATGACGGAAAATATTAAATCGGCATTTCGCTTGTGAATGTATTCAGACATGGTTAAAACTCAAAAACTTGAAGGAGAGTGAAGTTGAATGAAAGGAAATATGGTTGTAGGGTAAGATTGTGTGAAAAATATGGCTGAGGGGTGAGGTATATATACAGAGGAGATATAAAATGCATGTGCCAAGAGGCTAGGCGTCTGACATGTCAAGACATGTAGGCGCCAGAGGCATTGGCGTCTCCTCATGAGGCTTCCAATGCATGCGCCATAGACCTTGGCGCCTCCTCATGATAGAGAATGGATGCGCCAGTTCATCTGGCGTATCTGTTTTAAAAGGTGGCTATTTTGAAATTTTTTTAAAAAAAATGATTATTTTGGAATTTAATTTGAAAATTATGGTTATTTTGAAAAAGAATCTGATTTTTTTAACATGAAAAATATAATTGTAACTACAATGTGTTCTATTTAGTTATTATTTACGCCTTTATTCTTTTTGTTTTTTTCTTATACTAACTTTTCTTTATAAGATTTGTGGTCTATATTATAGGTTGATCTATATTTTTCATTTTTTATTTTTTTAGGGAGCACATTGGGTGAGTTTATTTATTAATCCACATGACAAATATATTCTTTTCCTTTGACTAAAATTATTTAAAAAGTCTCTTTATTCTAAAAAGTGAGGAATAACAAAGATATTTTAAGAAAAACTTTAAAGAATAGTAACTCGGTCTATGTAGTTTCTTTCTTTCTTTCTGTTTTTTATATATAATACGTACTTCTATTTTCTTCTATTTTTTTCCAAAATTACCCATAAAAAATAAATATGTCCTGCAAGCATATTATGGACAATTGATGATACTCTTTAAAAGAATTAATTTAAATAGAATAAATTGAGGATAGAATCTTGAATGAAATAACTTTTTTATAAGTATTTCAAGCACTCTCAAATGTCTTAGAGTTAGAACACATGAATACTCAGGATAATTCAACATATACTTGAGTTTGCACATGATCGATGAAAACTTGAATGTAGAGAAGAGTATCTGGAATTTTAGTGAAAATGATGTATGCTTTTTGTTATCTTTTTTCTGAATCCAGAATGAAGGATTTATAGGTCATATTTGTGTTAGTTCACAGGGTTGCGACTATTGGTGAAACATACTATAACACTTCACAAGTGTTTCCTTTTTTTGAATTTAAACATACTGAGACACTTCACAAGTGATGTTTATTTATGAATTCAAAATTAATATTCACTTGCAATTTTCTTATCATTTTGGAACACACTCAAGATTATTAATTATTAATAATTTACAATAATCCCCTACTTATTCTAATAATGACAAGATCAATTCCAGAAAAAAAGAAATAAAGAATGTTAATACAGTTAGGTATCTTTGATTTAAAACTTAATCTTAGTGAGGATAACGCGAAGTCTAATCGGAATGTTAGGTAGCAATGTTTTTAAACCATTAATTCATAAGATTAGACCAGCGTTACCTTACACACATTCTTTAAGGATTCTTCCCCTACATATCTCGCCTAACACTTATTTATGGTCATATGCTTTCCTGTTTCATGAATTTTTTGTGAGAGAAACTCCAACTCTCACTTTGAGATGACACCATCTCGAAATTCACATAGGTGAAGTTCATATTGTATCCTTTTTCATGAGACACATACCCTCGGTATTGAACTTCATTAAGAGTTTAAATAAAAACTCAACCCTCATTTTAAAGGTCAACATTATCACAAAATGTTTGACAAACATCCAAATCAACGACTTATTGTTACCCATTGAATCTTGAGGTTAATGTTCTGTTAACGTAAGATTATGTTGCCACTGTTATCAGAACTCTTACTGTAGTGGGAAATTCATGATCATCAAGCTATTGGCAAGCTAGAGATCAATTAACAAGAGTCGCCACCGCACTTTTATTGTTTCCAAGGGAAAAAGGGAAAAAGTACGAACAAAACCCAAATAGTAAGAAGTTTTCAAATAAAAACTAATAAAAATCAGAGATCACGGGGAAGGGGGTTGGTTACACAGAGGGAAGGTGTTAGCACCCAAAGTGTCCTAGGTACTCCTAGGGAGCCCTTTTTATGTGCATATGTATTTTGTACAAAAGCGATGTTTACAAACAAATAGAATAGGGGGATGAGAAAAGAATTAATCAATTATATTTTTGTTTTTGACAAGACCTTCAGACTTGTGCCTACGTACCAACATATAAATGAGGGATCAAAACCTCGTAGTTTGTGCTAGAAATTTCAAAATGAGTGTGTGGGTTTTAACAAAAATTTAAGTTTGAAAGACAGAAAGGCCAAAAAATGGTTTGAATGAGTTAGTTCTTTTTGACTTTTTGAAAGTTTAAGTCAAGTATAATTAAATTTATTTATATGTTTGATTTAAGAAAATAAGTTTGAAAATGCAATGGCATAAGGCCAAAGTTTCTATCTCTTTTGAAAATGGTCCAAGTTTAGAACAAAGTAGTTCACACAAAGAAGATTTTTTAAATGGAGGGAGAAATTTTGAAATTAAATAAATGGGGAGAAGATAAAGAGACTATCCTATGCACAAAATTTAAAAATTTAAAGTTGAAAAGATCTAACCAAATGGGTAGCAATCCAATAGACAAGTATGTCAATAGAAACCCAGAATTCCCTTGGACTTTTAGATTCAGGCAATACACAAATGCACAATTATATCAATCTTGAAGAGCAAAGGCATCAAATAAAGATGGCCTCATCCAAGCTTATCCACTTCATGATCTTCTTCAGAATAGTCTATGTAGCAGATGAATTCCACAAGCCATAGGTTCAACATAACAGCTTAACAATAATTAATGTTGCAGATGAACTGGAGAGATCTTGAATGATGTATCAGATGAATTCAACTTGCAAACACTTGGTTTTTCAACAAATTGGCATTGTCCAAGTCCATTAGCAAAGGAATGTTGCCTAAATTCTAAGTCCAATTGGGTAAGATCAAGTCAACAATCCACTCAAAAGTCTTTTAGGGTTTTTGTTGTTATTATGTACATTAATGGTCAAAGACCATGCAAACAAACAAAGTATATACATACAAAATAATACCACACAATATGGTCCAAATGGACAAAGTGAAAATTACATTAACATTAAACAATTAGAATGATATGTATAATGACAAATGATATAAAGTGCTAAAAGTAAATTGCATTAAAGTAAAGGCTTGAGAGTAAAAGTTAATGGTTAGTAAGTTAATAGTTAGTTTTATTTTGCTTTTGATTTCAAGACATTCTTTGGAAAACACTCAATCCACTTTCCACAAGCATGAATCCTTGAACCAAAACATCTTCTAAAGGAAGGAAAGAAGGCCAAGTTTCCATACAATACCATGGAAGAGGGGAGACTTACAATCTCACTAACTAGAATGCTTATGTCTTTTATGTCACAAATTTAGCGCTATGTTAAGCAATCGTAATTGGACTTATATATAAGTCACAACTATTTGAGGCCGGGCAATAAATTTTTGGTGTTAATGCATGTTGGAGACATAGTATTGAGAACTATGCTCATTAAACATACCACACACAAAAATATGCAAAAGGTGTGGCCTGATCTCGTCCATAGTCATGTTAATCTTTCAATCAACTAGCATTAGGAATGTGAGATGTCATTGGCCAAATGGAAATGAATGGATGAAGATGGGGAATTATATGAAGAGGGAAAGGGATGAATAAGATCACAAATTGGTCAAATGAGGACTTTTACCAAATTAATATTATTCATTCATTTTGGGATATGGAATGTACATTCCATCAATCCCCTAAATCCAATAATATTAACTTGACAAAGTCAAATCAACCTTGACCAAGGCCCAACAACAAATGAGAAACTCGAATAAGTCAATACAAATGGTCAACACAATTAAAATGACATTTATTCAATTAAAAATATTAAAATAATGCATTAAATTCAAATATGTTTTGTCTAAATCCTAAAATCTCATCAAAACACCAAATAAATGGCCATGAGATTTATCATAGGTCAAACAAGGTCAAAGAACCTTGGATAAAAAAATTCATAATTTTTGGACACTTAAAAATATTTTTAAACAATTAAAAACAAATGAAAAAATCAATTAATTCATGAAAAATATTAATAATGATCCAAAAAAATAATTTTAATTCAGAATATGAAAGATAAAAATATTTGGAAATTTTTGGTGAAAGTCCCATATTTTTTGGATCAATATTAAATTTATTATGAATTTTTGAAAAAAAAATGGAATTAAATGGAAATTTAGAAAATGCTAAAATACGTGGACCATCAGATCTCCCTCATTAATTGAGGTGGCAGATCTGATGATCCACAATGCGCGTTCCACCAATGCCTTAGTCAACAACGTTGTAACATGAGTAATCAAAAGGAACGACCAAGATTATAACGTGAAGCATGGATCACACGGTTTAGAACAAAGACACATCATCACCGAAATTTCAAATAGGGACATGATTTTAAAGAGAAAACATCACTGAGCATGAATATCACCTCCAATTCATCAAATTCCAACTATATTGAGAGATATGTGGAATTGAAAAATGAGGTTCATGATCTGAGTTGCTTCGATTTGACCTCAAAGCAACTCAATCTTCTTGCCTACATTGGTAGGAATTCAGACAACACAAGAATGAATGGAACTGAGCAAGAAACAAGGAGAATCGAAGAGTTGAAAAATTCTGCAAATTACCTTCAATGGAGGTCTGAGCTTGCTAGATCTTGATCTGAATTGTGCTTGGCTTCACTTCAATTGCTTGCAGGAGAGGAAAGGAAAGGCTTAGAAGCAATGGATTCCTGGAGAATTGAATTCCAAAATAGTGGAGATTCAAGCTCAAATTCAGATGAATTTATCAGGTTTATCCTCTTAGTGTGAAGGGTTTTCAATGGGGATTCAAAGTTGGCGCAAGGTGTGTCCTAATTCGGAGCAAATGCAGTTGTATATATAGCCAAATCCATGTGATATTTGCACACTCTTTTCAACCTTCCAAATTTGGCAAATGATGAAAGCATGGTGCATGGGCGCGCATAGGCCCATGAAATGGTGGTTTGAAAGTCCAAATGAATGATTAGATGCTTTGGAGATGGATTGGAATGCAAGGCAATTGTGCATTGTCACTTGAAGATTGATCCATCCCAAATGCTATCATCCTGTTTAAGCCATGTGCAGCCTATGCATTTCTCATCCAAAATGCATGAATTTTAACTCTTTGGAAAGGTGAGATCAAGAGGAACAAGTTTTATATTGAACACTTTTTAATTTGGAGCTTGGAACTTGGAGATATTTGATGTGGAAGTTTGAAAAAATTTGACATATCAAAATTTTTCTAAGTGTCAAGCCATATGTCTCAATATTCCACCTTGCTTAACTTTTTATAGGAGCTTCAAATGAGAAAAGTGTCTTCATCAAAGTTGTATCTATATCAAAGAAATTCAAAATGGTCACAAATTTCATGTAATTTGGATTTGAAATGATAGAGTTATGCATTTTTGAAGTTTGGAAAAATCACCTGATCAATGGTATAGGTCAAAAGTGACCTATAATGTAGCTTCATATCACATGTTCAAAGAAGTTGAATTTGCTCTCACTCCAAACATCAAAGCTGAAGTAGACACATTGAATTTGATTGTGAAACTTGTAAGTATTTCATCTCATAAAAATTGAGCAAGTTATGACCTTGGGAAGTTGACTTTCAAAATAGGGTTTAGACAAAATGACCTATAATGTTTCAACATAGAAAATGATTTTCCAAGCAAAACTAGCTCTAGGTTTCAACATGAAAGTTGTTTATAATGTCATTTAGAGTAAGTTTTCTCTTGGAATAATTTTCATATGGTGAAAATTGTAGGAGATAGGGTCTAGGGGGACCCAGTTTTGATCAGATGAATTCATCTGGGCAACCACCATCAACCAACTTGCTAATTTTCAATTCTCTTGACTTATTTGGCTAATGGTAGATCATATATGCATAAGATTATGAATTTTAAAGTGCCCCTTGGGAAATTTGATCAATTTATGAGATAGCTTGTTGGAGAAGTTACTCAATATACCTAGTCAAACTAGGGTTTCCAAGGCAAATCACCCTCAAACTCTTGAAGCAAACTTGATAAATATAACATGTAGAAACCATTGGGACTCATATATGATGCTTATAACCATTCTTGAATCAATTCTTGGTTGTGCTCTTTGTTCATGAGGGTCTCAAAACCCTAGATGTGATCAATGAATCAATGAAATCATGCCCTTCCTACAAAAGAGTTAGATAAATGCAAAGACATATTTTTTTGGTATTTTGGTTAGTGAAATGATAAAATAAAAGTATGATATAATCACAAAGTGCTTGGTGATCCCTCCCAAAACAAACCCAATGAAGGAGGGGTAAGGAGGATGCCAAGATATGATCCCAATGCTAATGCTCATGATGAATTACATGATGGATCTTAGGGTCAAAATTGGGGTCTTAGACTTACTCAAGGAGTTTCAACCCCATGCCTCTCGAGGTTGTTTTTACTAAATCTATGGCCAGTGGCTTATCAAATGGATCAGCCAAATTATAGCTCATTCATATATAGGTGAATGAAATAATTCCATCTTTAATTAATTTTTCACAAAAGAATGTCTAAGTCGTACCTGCCTAGACTTTATGTTATACATTTTTGTATGCTCTAGGTAAAGAGGCTTGACTACCGCAATGTATCAACATCTTTGAAACATTGTCTTTAGCCAATGGAACTTCCAACAGAAGGTCCCTCAACCACTCAGCTTCTTCACCAGCGAAAGCAAGAGCCTCAAATTCTGGTTCTATGGTTAAGAGAGTGATCCACATTTGTTTCTTGCTCTTCCAAGAAATTGTATCCCCGGCTAGTGTAAATATTCATATAAATGCAGATTTATGATATTCAACACTTGATATCAAACTCGCATTGATATATCGTTATAATATGACAAGAAATCTACCATAATGGATACCAAGATTTTTGGTTTTCATAAGATAACCAAAAATCCTGATGATGGCCTTCCAGTGCTCAGAATTTGGATTTCTAGTAAAATCTACTCATTTTACTAATTGCAAATGTTATGTCGGGTCTAGTACATTACATGCACTTGCATTTTCCAATTGAGCCACAACTCTTCCATCATTCTTTTGAAGTTTGACACTAGGGTCAAATGGAGTACTCACTTTCTTGAAATTTAAGTGTTTGAACTTGTCAAGTACTTTCTCAATATAATGTGTTTGACTAAGTTCATAACCCCCACTATTTCGTTTTACTTTGATCCCCAAAGTGTGGCAACTAGTCCAAGATCATTCATCTTGAATATGGAAGTTAGAAACCTCTTTGTTTCTAAAATTCCATTAATCTCATTGCTAATTATGAATATGTAATCAACATAGAGACAAAGGAATATCACAATGTTCTCACACAATTTTGTGTACAAACATTTCTCACAAGAATTGGATGAATAAGGTTTTTAGGTAATCATGCATGATTATGCAAGAAGGTTTTTAGATGAAGTGAGATATGAAATTTTGAGCAATTTAAAGTAATATAGTATGAATTGCAATGAGTACCTTAATTATGTTCACTTGTCTCAAATTTTTACTTGAATTTCTATGCTAAACCTTCTTGATCAACTTCATCATTGATGTGCATGACACTTTTGATCCTTTTCTTCTTTGATAATATTTGTCTTCATCAAAACTGAACTAGATATAAGATGTCTTCCTCATAATCTCCCCATTTTGATGATGACAAAATATTTGAATTTATATTGTGATAATGATTGAAAAATCTCCCCTAATTTGTGTGTCTCCCCATTAATTGGTGAATCTTGCAACGACAAAGTCAAACTTTTGATGTCATTGTTTCAATGCTTGTTTTAATCCATTAAAGAATTTGACAAGCTTCCACGTATTTTGTTAATTACCAGGAGCACATATATAACCTTCAGATTTTTCCATGTAAATCTCCTCATTGAGATCTCCATTTTAAAATGTCTTTTTAACATCCATTTGATGAACTATAAGATCATGCAAAGAAGCTAATGCAAACAATACTTCTAATTATCATTGTCCTAGCTAGCATTGCATATGTGTTGAAACAATCAACACATTCCATTTGACTACTAATTTATCCTTGAAGGTGTTTAGTGTACCATCACTATAATACTTCATTCTAAACAAAAGAAGTCCCTATAAGCTATTATTTCCTTATAATTCTTAGGATCATCTTCCATTTGAAGAATAATAGGAATATTACGAACACAATTCTTACTATTTCCTTCCATTAGATAAAAATAATAAATTTACTATCAATTTTGTTCGGTCCTAGATCCTTAACATTTCGGGCTCTCTTGCTTTTTCTAAGTTCTGGTTGTTTTTTCAACAATCAATGGCAAACTTTTGATTTGTATTTCAACAATACGTGGAGAGTCTTCCTCACAATGTTCTTTTTGTGGGAATTTCGAATTCTTTATCTTTCGCGATAATATTCTCAAAGAATTCCACATCTCAAGATTCAATAGTTATATTAGGCTCCAAATCCATAAGTCTATATAAGTCATGATCCATTTTATAAATATTATAATAATAAAATTAATCAAACACAAACAATTCACATCATATAAATCATAATTTAAAATTATACTTTAATAAATTTAATCATTTAAATCACAAATGCATTATATCTATACATACATTTAAATGACAAATTTTATAAGTTATAAAATTAGAGTACAATTCAAATTTAAATTGAGTTTCTGTTAAAAGTATGTTAAAACATATATCAAATGTTTTAATATTATCTTAGCAAATATTAATTAAAAAACAAACGTTACAATTCTAAGAATCTTTTCGGGCCTTAAATTTATTATGTATACAGTAAGCAGTGATTATATATATTATATATATATATATATATATATATATATATATATATATATATATATAATATATATATATATATATATATAATGGTAATGCATTATCGTTGTAAAAAAATATTACACATACATTCAATCAAAATATTTTAAATAGTTAAATAATTCAAATTTAATAATTGATTTGGCGGATAATATATATATATATATATATATATATATATATATATATATATATATATATATAATATATATATATATATTATATATAATATTATTCTCATATCAGTTTTGTTATCAATTAAAAAGTAACATTTTATATACCAACTGATGGAAGACAATTGCATGTGCTTCAAACGGGTGTGTTATCATCAATACTAAATAATCATGTATAATTGATTCATTGTTACTTTATTGCAATAAATTTGAAAACTCAACACAATATGCATATTTAAAGAACCCACGGTGACAATATAAATAACCACAATTTATTCATGTATAAAACTTTGAAATCATTTACGGTGTCATATATATTCTTAAATACATATTTTATGTTGCACCACTTATGATACTTACATCAATATCATATAGTAATGTGATTGTCATTTGAGAGTTTCATTCGATACATAATTTCACATTAACTTTTATTTAGAATCCGAGAAAAACAAATAATCGTTACTTTAGAATATTTTCATATGCAAAATTATTTACTCATTCAAATATCGGTAACGTTAGGTTGTATGCATATAAAGAACTTGTTAACTATAATTCCAAATACATGAAAATTCTAATCAATAAATTCTCTAGAATGCAATATATATATTCCATAACATAGAACATATTTATGCATTCAGAAAAAGATATTATATGTACGGTGACACATGTGGGATACCGGAATGCAATTTTTTTTTCAACAGAAAATCATATGCAAACATAAAAAAATTATATACATATGATATGATTTAATTTAGAAACCATTACCGTAACAACGCATGCGATAAAAAAATTAATTATCATAATAAAATGCATACCGGTAAGGTATATAATTGATTATTCTTAATTTAAAATATTATCTTATTAATCATTATAGAAAAATCATAATATCGATAGCATGACACTGATATTAATCGTTAGAAAAAATCATATTTGAGATATTAATATTATGATTTTTACAGTAGTCTAATTTTTATAAAATACAATAAAAACGTATCCGAATTTATTTTGTCGATTATTATTCTTGATTCTTGATATGGAAGTCTCGGTTGCTATTATATTACTTATAATATTGTTAAAAAATTTAATTTAAATCGAATGGATCAAGACTAGAACCGTGAACAAAATCATTTTTCTTATAAGTATTTCAAGCGCTCTCAAATGTCTTAAAGTTGGAATGTAGGTATATCCAAAAACAAAGTGAATTGGTGGATATAGAGTCAAGTGGGTGGATATGGGGCATGTACCCCCACTTAATTTTTAAAAAATTAAATATTATTATACATTTATATAATAACTAATATTTTTTTTATCTAAAATAGTATAGTTTATTAATTAATTGAAAGATATTTTTGTTAGGGGTATTATTTATGGTCCTTTTTAAGATGTTTGGGAGTTTTTTTATTTTAAATGTTTATTTTAAAACTAAAATATATTTAGCTAAAATATAATCAAATTTATTTTGTGTTTAATTTTAAAATAATTTTTCACTATATTTTTATTAAAATTAAAAATTGTTTTATATATTTTAATTTTAACACAAAAATGTGATTTTTTTTTAAAATAACCATTTTTTTCAAAAAAAAAGTTCGAAAATAACCAATAATTCAAAAAAAAAACAAAATAACCAGGTTTTGAAGAGGATGCGCCAGATGAATTGTCGCACCCCCAAAGTATTAAGAGGAGGCGCCAATAGCATTGGCGCATGCATTGGGCTCCTCATGAGGAGGCACCAATGCTATTGGCGCATGCATTGGCCCTCATGAGGAGACGTCAATGCTCCTGGCGCCTAGGTGTGCCTTGTAGTGTGGGCGTCAATTCATCTGGCGCCTGCATGTTTTTTCACGTGGGCGTCAATCCCTCAGGCGCCTGCATGTCATGTACAATTGATCTTCAGTTTGTATAAATACCACACCTTGGATGCAATATTGTTCACTCAAAATCATCTCTTAATACCATAATTTCTCTAGTTCAACCACCATCACCTTCAAGTTTCTCTGTTTTAACAATGTCTGCATACATTCAGAAACGAAATGCTGATGTAATATTTTCAGCCGTTGCGGCTCCGGTACAAATTCGACTTTGGAAATCAAATACGTTTGAACGTCTTAATCGGACGTTGTACAATTGGTTGGAGGGAGAAATTGGAGAGGGTGAAAGGATTAGAAGAATACAATGGCTTGTGTCCATGTTCAACCAAAACGGAGAAGTGCGCAAATGGGTGGATATTAAGACCGACCAAGACGCTCGTAGGATGATGCATTACATGTTCAAAATTGTTTTGATTGTTGTAATCGCATAGTTCTTGTATTGTATTTGTTATAATTATTTGTGTTATTGTTTATGTAATGGTACTTTCGTCGCAGACGTATAATATGAAATAAATTTAGTTTTTCATATATTGCAATAGAGGTACATGTGAATTTATCTGGTTGTGCTCATTCCAACACTGGACAGTTATTATGATTATGACCTGGCTGACGGCATGAACTGCATAGTCTAACCATTTTGTTCGCCGTATCCATTTTGGTTCGAATCCGGGTGCTGTTTGGGCGACCCTTTTTCTTCCTTTGCATAACTTCGTTATGTCAGACGATGTCCCCTTGATATTCTGGCCAATAATCCTTTTTTGTCACTACGGAAAAACTAATTTTATAAACATTTGAAAGGTTGACGACTTTGTAAACTTCAGATAGCAAGTATGATGGATCTCTTCGAACCTTTGAGCATGCCGCAATTACATGGGAGCAGGGGGTACGAAAGGCTTGGAACTTTCGGCGGTCGCACCAACCTCTATCTAGTTCGACTCTGTACTGTCTCATCGGCATGCCTTCATTGTGATCCATGGACTCGACAACACTATACCAACCTTTAGTGCGGTCAAAGACCGTAACCACGTGTGTGTTTGCTTTGGCAGCTTCATGTATGATGAATTTCATTGAAGCATCACTGAACAACTGTCCAGATTGCAACACTGAACTCCATTTTGAGCGTCTGGTTTCAAACAGTGCCCCTAGCCTAAAATATGTTTCCTGCACCAAAGCGGTTATAGGTAGGTTACAGATGCCTTTGAAGACAAAGTTCATTGATTCCATAAGATTTGTTGTCATGTGGCCCAAACGTTGACCGTTGTCGTATGCCCTGGTCCATATCTCCAATGGAATATTATCGATCCACCATACTACATCTTCGTTTGACAATCTTATTTCATCGCAGTAGTTTTTGAAAGAAGGTTCTGATAATGCGTAACCTGCATTGACAACCTTCTTCCGCAACGTCTTATCTTTGATTTCCCGCATGAAATTCTGAGCAATATGTCTAATACATAACACATGCGTCGAAGGAGGATTTTGTCAGCCGTTATCAATGTTATTATATGCACTGATGATTAAAGGGTGTCTGTCGGAGATCAAAATAAGTTAGGCTGAGGTGCAATGTGCAATCGAAGATTTCTTAGGAAAAAACTCCATCCCTCAGCAGTCTCCTCTTCAACTAGGGCAAAGGCGATTAGAAAAATGTTATTCCCATCTTGTGCCACTGCCATCAGTAACGTTCCTTTGTATTTCCCGTACAACCATGTACCATCAATTTGTATAATTGGTTTACAGAAATAAAAATCTATGATGCATGGTTGATACGCCCATAAGAGACGGTGAAATATTACATTTCCAACAGCACACGTACCGTCTGGTGTAAACTCCATCCCTCAGCAGTCTCCTCTTCAACTAGGGCAAAGGCGATTAGAAAAATGTTATTCCCATCTTGTGCCACTGCCATCAGTAACGTTCCTTTGTATTTCCCGTACAACCATGTACCATCAATTTGTATAATTGGTTTACAGAAATAAAAATCTATGATGCATGGTTGATACGCCCATAAGAGACGGTGAAATATTACATTTCCAATAGCACACGTACCGTCTGGTGTATACACGGACAATGTTTCCAAATTGACAATAGTCCCAAGAGCATATTGTTTTAGAGCCAACAGGTATTTTGGAAGTTGTTTGTGAGACTCCTCCCAATTGCCAAACACTTTTTAAACAACATTTGTCCTAGCTATCCATGCCTTCCTATATGATGGAGTGTACTCGTACTCTGCCATAATATGCGAGATTATTGTACTCACCTTTAACGACGGATTGTTGCCAATGACAGACAATATTTCATCGCATATTAGTTGAGAGCTTAAATTATGATGATCCTGCATTGGGTTTGTCAGCATGCATGTGTGGTCTGGACCCGTTGATCCAATCTCCCAAGACTCTCTCCTCTTCCGGTACGAAGCTGACAACCTAAAAAGGCAGTGCTCATTCGGACAATAAACTTTATACCTCGATGCGTCAGTTTTGTCAACTCTGAAATCAACTTATAGTTGCATGTGGAATTTCTTAATTGCTTTTACACATTCCTCTTTTGTGCGAAATGTGTCTCCTTGTTTCAAAGATCCTTGCATTTGCACGTAAGGATTGTACCATACATCTGATGAAGGTTCATATGAACCCAAATTCAACCTTGTCATGTGTTGGGGTGGACAGTATATATGACTTGCTGGTATTGGCTTCTCTTCCTCATCAGTGTCCACCATTGAATCAACTATGATCTCGGCTTCTTCTTCGTCATTTGGAACATTCACGTCAACTTCTTCGTCATCGGTCTCACAAAACACTTGTGACTGATCAATGAACTGAGACACCTTTTGTTGATGTGGTAATATATACAACTCTATATCGTTGTAACCGGATTGTTCGTGACTGACAAACATATGCTGAATATCGTCATCATCTCGAATCTTCTTCTGATAAAATTTTACCTGGTTTTCTGCAAACCAAACTGGATTTTTATAGATAATTTGACCCACATTAATGCGCTGCAATTTCTTTTCTATTCTTTGTTTCAGATGTGAAAAATTTGATCGTCGATTTATTATAAACCGAGTTACCTCTGTGTTTCGAAAATAAAAACCGAACAACTCATGATCAAATATTTCACCTTCAACATGGACACTGATCATGTAATGTTGTGTGGAAGATATTTTGTTCAAATATTAAAAATGTAAGTTTCTTTACTAGAATTGAATGCATTGCTAAGTTATTCATCCGCACAACATAAATAGCGTTGCATTGATCACTTGGTTTGTCTGTACATACTTGACCATGCATGCAGTAAAAAGAATCCACATGCAGTGACAAGAGTGACAAGAACACACATGCGCCCAGGGAATCCAGGAATCTCTGAAGTAAGGAATCTCTGATCCCTAATATTCCTAACATGCACCCATTCCCTAGGCTCCATAAAGCAACTTGGGCGCCAAGTGGAAGGGCTCCCCTTCACTTCAAATGAACTAAGGCGCCACTAGGAAGGGTGCTCTTTCCCATGCCCTACACTAAGGCGCCAAGAGGAAGGGCGCATCTTCCTTGCATGTGAAGAATCACATGCAGGCGCCAAGAGGAAGGGCGCTTCTTCCTTTGCATGTGGATTCTTCATATGCGCCTAGGACAAAGACAAAGTTAAGGGTAGTCTGCATTTTGTCATTCCATTGTCTTCTTTTGCCATGGCATGCAACCAATCCCATTCTTCTTAGGTTGCAAAGCTACTAACTCATTCATCTATAAATAGCCTTTCATATCAACAATATCAAATCATCTTCATCAATACTCATCTATATTCTTCTTTGTCACACTATTTCTCTACCACACTCAAGCTCTGCAACATCAAATCATGTCTTTGTTGACTATGGGCGATGAACACAGAGGAACACTCGAGAATATCTCGACATTTGTATGTTATCTCTCTCTTTTTACTTATTCCGTTTTTTAGTCGTATACCTTTGTTATCTATGTTTTTCTTACTTCTTATAGAGTTGTCTTTGTTGATTATATATTTCTTCTTCTTATTGCATTTCTTACTTTTTTGTTATTAGGATCCGAAGCGTTTTAGATGCCGTGTACATGAATATGTACCCACGATCCTTTAATAGAACCATATATTAGAGGATGTGGATTTAGAAATCTACTCAACATTGTTTCGTACTCGGTGGACTACAAGTTCATTCTTGCATTGTTGGAGAGGTGGAGACCCGAGACCCACACATTTCACCTTCCGATTGGTGAGTCTACCGTCACACTTGAGGATGTGTACATATTATTGGGTCTCTGTATAGATGGAAAGGCCGTGAATGGTAGAGTTAACCAAGACAACTCTATCTGCAATGAATTATTGGGTGCCCCTTTGTTAGACAACGAAACTGAGGGAGAGACATGCGGTCAAGCAAGGGGGCAAGGTATAAATTTAAAATACCTTAAACAATATTATGCCAGTATAGTATTATCCGAAGATTCAACTGAGTACGAGAAAATAATAAAAGCTCGGTGTTATATTATGATTTTATTTGGTAAGTTTTTGTTTCCAGAAAGTACAGGTAGTTCTGTAAATATAATGTATTTACCTTTATTACGCAACATTAATAAGGTAAACACATATAGTTGGGGTTCAGCTGTGTTGGCCCATCTATATAGTGCAATGTGTAAAACTGCAAAAAAGAATATTTGTACTTTTTTTCATGTGCGTATTTGCTTCACGCTTGGGGTTGGTCAAGAATGTCATTGCTCGCCCTGATAAACGAGCGCTCATTCATGTTCCCGTTTGCAACCAAGTAAGTCTAACACTTTACCATTTAGTTAGTTATATTTTATATTATAATTAACAGTAAATAATATTTTTCACTTTTTTTTATCTAAGGTGGTCAGTAAGGGGGATGAACTACAATAGGTGTCTGAAACACGCTATTGTAGTCTATCACAATCTATTGGACATGACGATGTAATACTCCTACACAACTATATTTTAATTTAAAATACTTATCAAGTTATTTTCCATCTAATTGTTTCGTATTGTTTTACAGTTTATCTGGAGGCCATATCTAGGCCTGGATCATGATGTGAACCATGACGATGTTGTAGTTTGGACAGCGAAGACATCGATTATCCGATTCACTACGGTGGAAATGCACCAGAGTGACCGGGTCAAACTGCAATTCGGCATGCTACAACAGATTTCAGAATCTCCCACGTGTTTGGGGAATTGGCATCAAAAAAGGGTTGATGCATAATGGGATTATTCTGACTGAAGAGACTTTGCAAAAGAGATGTGTCGTCAATGGAGGAATCGACGATAACACATATTAATTGAACCAGTCATCCATGGTGCAAGACCGACTCAACAATATATGGAATGGTTTAGGTCGATAACTACTCAATAATTTGTATCTGAGCCACAATTTTTGATGGATTCACGCCAATTTGCTTCGTCATCATACACCCCACAATAATTCCCCACCCAACACCAATGTGAACCCACCCAAACCCAACAACCAACCACACAACATCAACCTACCACATACACACAACAACCAAACACCCAACCTCGCAACCCGTTCATGTCATCCACCCAACAACCAACCATCAAACGTCACAATCCATTCATACCACCCACCCAAACACAATACCAAGAATCAAACCCCGCAACCACAACCGTCTATAGCCCAGATGATTCATATGGGTCACTTCATGGTAGCCCCCCACCAATGACCACCCAAACATCCCATCAACATAACACCCAACCACTGTTTAACTATAGTACGTCCCAGGAACCATTGCTTCGTTTCTAAAACGACATAATGGCCCAATTTGGGCAACTATATCGTCCCCAATCCACCCAACCCCAACGACCTAACTACGATGACATGGGCACCGAACTCCATTACGGAAGCGCTGTTGGCCAGAGCCCCTCCGGATATTATGAACAAATGATGACACATCTGTCAAATACCGCTGGAACTTCCGTCGGACCTTCCCACCAGTCATCGCTCGATCAGGTCAGCACACAAAGACCTCAAACACTTAAGAAAATCGTGGGAGACATCGGAGACAAACTAGCGCACCTAGATGTGGAACATGGTGAAGTTATAATCGGATCGGTCATTAGTTTATTGTCAGTCCAATGTAACCAATTATTACATCATCAATAAATTTATTTTTTTCCATTACTATTTTTTATTTATTAAATAAACAAAATTAAAATTTAAAAAATTTAAAAAAAAATTACAAGGGGTGTATGCGCCAGATGAATTGGCGCATACACCATCCATTACACCTAGGCGCCAGGAGCATTGGTGCCTCCTCATGAGGGCCAATGCATGCGCCAATAGCATTGGCGCCTCCTCACGAGGAGCCCAATGCATGCGTCAATGCTATTGGCGTATCCTCTTAATGCTTTGGGGGTGCGCAAATTCATCTGGCGCATCCTCTTCAAAACCTGATTATTTTGGTATTTTTTTAATTATTGATTATTTTCGATTTTTTTTTGAAAAAAAATAATTATTTTAAAAAAAATCCAAAAATGTCATCACAGAAGATTGCCTATAATTAGTTACTTATACGTAGATAAAAATAAATAAATATTTTTGTTGATAATAAAATTGAGAAAATTATACAAATAAAAAAATTGAGAAAGTTATTAAATATTTTTTTGAAAAATATCTCATAAAAATTAAATATTGTATTGTTTTAAAAAATAAATGATAAATGTGTCATATATTAATATGATGCCCCACAACTTAAAATTTTGACTCTGTCCCCGGGTATATCCAGGATAATTCAGCCCTCGAGTTTGCACAAGATCAATGAAAACTCAAATGTACGGAAGAGTATCTGAATTTTTTTTAGTGAAGATGATATGTCTTTTGTTATTTTTTTTTGAGTCCGGAATTAAGTATTTATAAGTTATATTGGTGTTATTTCACAAGGTTGCGATCATTGGTGAAACAACTTCTTTTTACCAAGAGTTACAAGCTTTTGCCAAAAGTTACGTACTTTTACCAAAAGTTACATTGTTTTGCCTACTGCAACATTCTTCAAGAGTTGCATACTTTCATTCTCCAACACTTCGTGAAATGTTTCCTATTTCCGAATTCAAACACACTGCAACACTTCACAAATGTTGTATATTTCTAAATCTACTGCAACAATTCACAAGTCTTGTCTATTTCTGAATTCAAAATTAATTTTTACTTGTAAATTTTCTTGTCATTTTAGAACACACGCAAGATTATTAATTCTTAATAATTTATAACATATACAATTTGAAAACTAAAAACTATCGATAAAATATATATTTTAATCTTAAATTTTATTACTTTTTTAGCCGATATGAAACAAAAGAGAAAATCTTATTAAAATTATTTTAATCATATTTCTTTTTGGTTCTGAAACCTTTTATTCCTTCTTATTGTACAACATGATTATGACCCTATTTTATTATTTCTGTAGTGATATGGTAATACTAAAGCATTACACTCAGTTAGTATCATATTACATACTAATTTAATTGAAATATTTTTATTTGATTTACATTCATATTTTACATACTAATCTAATTTAAAATCAAAATTAAAAAAAAAAGAGAATATTTTATAATTTCTTCCTTGCGTAGTAAAAATATGGACAGTCAAACATGGGAGTACATATTACAAAATTTATTACATAAATAATTTAAATTAAACTCAAAATTAAATAAAAAATACAGTTTATATATGGAGTTGTGAATTTATTTTAAAAAATGGACAAACATGCACGAAAATGCTCGTTTGGAGGCTGACTAGCCATAATAATTCTAACTGATTCTTAAGATGCAAAGAAAACAAAAATTACAACAAGGTAATATTAAAAAAAACAGTTACGATGAAGTCGTTACACTGAAGCAACTAACTTAAAAGTTTTGGAATTGGCAATGTAATTCAATTATTGTAATCTTATTAGATCATTAATCTTAAGTTTCTCTTTCCAATTACACTTTGCATGGCTCTCAATTTTCATGACTCTTTTCTTATGTTTATTAACTTGTGAATTAAATAATCTCAACAAATTGACATCAAGAGCACTGGTTCAAATCAAGCTTCCATCAATGGAAAATAGAAGCATAACCTCTACTCAATTTCCTTCAAATTTATAATTGTTTAAAGAAAAAAATTATGATAGGTGGTGCGTGTAAATGAATGTCATATTCAGATTTCAAGTTGTTATTGAAATCATGAATGTTGGCTTGCCGACATTGGAAGTCAGTGCAACTGAGACATATAAGGTTGTTCATCGTGAATTGAATAAGAAATACGGGAAATACTTGTTTTTGATTGATCAATGTATGGATTCAAACATCTTTGATAAGATAGTTGACGAAGAAACAATTGAGGGTGTGTGGGATACACTCAAGAAGTCATATGGAGGTAATGAGAAATTGAAGAAGGTGAAGTTTCAATCTTTGAGGAAGAGATATATGAAAACATAGATGAATGATTGTGAGGCAGTTGTAAATTTCTTTTCAATATTGGTGTTGCTAACCAATCAAATGAAATCATGTGGTGAGAAGATCACTGAATTACAAAAGGTTTAGAAAGTCTTGAGAGTCTTAACTCATAAATCTGATCACATAGTTATGGCAATCGAATAATCTAAGGACTTATCTGAGGTGAAGCTTGAACAATTATGGATTGGTATATTTGTGAGGGGCACGCAAGGGAAAATGCGCGAGTAAAATGGTGCAACATCTCACCCATAATGCCTTTTTGATCGTTTGTTTCCTAGATCGATCGCCAATTTACTATATGTGATGTCCATTTATTAAATATGTCGCCCACTTTTGAAATAACTCGCCTGATGCGAGAAAATATGAAGGTGATGTGTCCCTAGTCCATAAAGTAATGGAAGAATTCATTGGAAAACTAACCACGTTCTCCTGAATAAGAGAGGACTAACTGTCCATTCCCATATTCTCTTGAAAGTGGTTGTTATTCCCAAGAACCCTAGGATCTAAGCCTAACACAATTATAAATACCTCAAACCTGAAGTTGAGAGGGACAATATCATATTCACACAAATATTATATACATATAGCTTCTCACCTTCATACGTGAGTTAGCTCTCAACTCTACAAAATAACATGGGCCACACTCATTTGTACCCATTGTTTGATTTCAACATAATCTCACAAGAATGTTTAAACAAAGTTTTGAGACTGTTGTCAACACCATCTCCGGGAATTTCTCCGACGGGGGAGAATCCAGTTCCTCCTAGAGAAAGTATACCAAGAAGGTTTTAACAGTAAACATCACACTTTATGACATTACCAAAATCCTGAGGAACGAGAATCCAAAATCACTTTCTCTAATGAAGACTACTTTAGTGTTCTTCCCTACAACAATGACCCCATGGTCTCCATAGTACAATCGACCATGGTAGCTCGGCGAATGTATTATTTTGGAGCATTATCTAAAGGCTTTAGCTTGACCAGAATAGAATCAGAGCATTCCAAGGTTCTCTAGTTAGTCTGTCAGGCGAACATGTATATGTAAAGGGCCACATAACACTTGAAACAACATTTTCCTAAGAGAAAAATGCCAAAACGATTAAAGTAAAGTATCTCGTGGTGGATGCCTTGTATTCATACAATTCCATCCCGGGGAGCTTCATCCTCAACATATTAGAGGCTTTATTGTCCACTCTTAATTTGAGCCTAAATTATCCATTACCTGATGGGTATATTGGTTCAGCTGGGTGGACAAATAGGCCGCTCAAGAATGCTATCAGAGCAACCTAAAAATGAGGAGGGAGAATGTCACCCAGGGAGATTTCCCACCCAGAAGCACATGAAACACATGTATCAAGCTGGGACCCTAAATTAGTGGCCAAAAGTGAAAGGCTAACTCCGACAAAAGTCCTAAAGGAAGTCCATATTGGGATCTTAGACCACCAAGTTACCAAGTTGGAAAACTCTTTATCCGAATCTAAATAAAAGAAGTTGGTCGCCCTGCTTAACATCGATTTGTTCGCATGGGTAACCTCTTATATACCTGGCATAAGTATAAGAATTACGTGCTATTAGTTTACCATTGATCCCACTGTGAAACCAATGTCTCGTAGAAAACACAAGGTTGGCAAGGAGAAAAGAGTGACTGTTGATGAAAAAGTACAGAAGCTAATAAGTGCTGATTTTATAATAGAGGTAAAATACACATATTAATTGGATAGTATTGTCTTGGTAAGGAAGGCATCAAACAAGTGACACATGTGTGTCAATTTCACTGATCTTAATGTTGCATGTCCAAAAGATCCATATGCCTTTTCCAACATAGATCTCTTGATTGACAGATCTCTATACTACAAAATGTTGAGTTTCACATACGCCTACTCTGGATACAACCAGATCAAGACAGATCCTATGGATGTTCCCAAGATAACATTCATGTCAAATCATGTCAATAATTATTACAATGTTATGCCTTTTAGGCTTAAAATGCAGGTGTCGCCTATCAGAGACTCATGGATGCAATGTTATCAAAGAAGACAGGGAACAACCTAGAAGTCTACATTGATAACATGATAATAAAGACCTCATAATGGGAGAGTCACACTGTAGAGTTAGAAGATATCCTAGAGTCAGTCAGGGACAACAACATGCATCTAAATCCTACCAAGTGCTCATTTGTCATGCAAGTAAGAAACTTATTTGGTTTTACATTAACCAAGAGAGGTATAGATTCGATCCCAGACAAGTGTTATACCATCATTGATATGGGAGTCCTTTGAATGGTAAGGTGGTTCAGCAACTAGCAGGCATCTAACCTCCCTATCTCATTTTCTTTCTTGTGCAAGTGACAAGGGTTTCCACTTCTTTTCCATTCTAAAGAGAAAGGAAAAATTTGAATGGACGAACCAATGCAAGGATGTGTTCTAAAACTTAAAGGCCTTTATATCGTCGTTTCCCATCCTGACATGCCCGATAACAGGTTCTCTCTTATACCTTTATTTTCCCATTACTAACCAGGAGATGAGCTCAATACTCGTCCAGGAAATAGATAAAGTTGATCAACCTATTTATTTGTTAGCAACATGTTTAAGGGCGCCGAGGCCTGATATCAAAAGGTTGAGAGGCTTTACCTGGAAATTATGGTAATCGCGAGGAAGTTCATGCCTAATTTCAGGGGAACCGTGTAATGGTAAAGACAAACTACCACATTCATCAGGTCCTAACGAATCCAAATTTAGAAGGAAGAATGTTATCCTGGACGGTTGAATTATTAGAGTACGACATTCGGTATATACCCAAAGGAAGCATCAAGTCACATGTATTGGATGATTTCCTAGTAGAATTCAATTTGACAATAGTCAAGGATGCTTCACTTCATGGATGCTATCAGGAGATGGTGCCTCCAAATTAAAGGGAACTAGTGTCGAGATAATGTTAGAAGAACCAGATAATATGTTGATCGAGCAATCACTGAAGTTTTAGTTCAAGGCTAGCAACAATCAGGCTGAATATGAGTCTTTCATTGCTTGAATAACCCTCGACCTAGAGGTAGGAACGCCAAATTTGAAAGCCAAGAGTGACTCCTAATTGGTGGAAAATCAAGTTGCTAGGGAATATCAAAAGAAGGTTCCCTAACTCGTCAAATATCTAACAATGTATGTGACTTGTCAAATCATTATAAGGCTTTCGAGATAATGTATGTGCCTAGGGAGTATAATTTTAGGACATACCTTTTTTCTAAGCTCACCAACTTGAAGAAAACATGAAACAACCGCATTGTGATTCAGGAGATGCTGCTGCACCTAGTATCAAAGCATTGAAACCAACATTGTCGAATTTGCCCAAACCATTGGTTGGATGACACCCATAATACACTATATGTAATTTAATGAACTACCACAATATGAATTGGAGGGAAAAATATTTGTAAGTGTGTAGCAAAGTAAACTCTGATGTTTTAAAGGCTCTACAAAATGGGAAGGGCTTCTCCCATTCCAAAGTGCATAGTGTAACACCCCAATAAAAATAAGATAATTATTTGATTTAAATTAATATTATATTTATTAATTTAATTAAATAATTGGAATTTATTGGATTATTATTATTATTATTTTGGAATAATAATTATTGGAAAATATATAAGTGTGAAATAAGGAAAAAGAATCCCATTTGGTAAAAAGAGTTTTTACGTGAAACAGAGAAGCGGCTGAAAAGTGGAAAGTGGAGAAAGGGCAAAGGTTGGAGAAGAGAAAGCTTGAAGCTCAAAGATTTGCCGGATTAATCAGGTAAGGGGGGTTTATCGTCGTTTAATGGGTATTATGGGTTAGCATGTAATGGGTAGTGATAAACCGTTGAATTGACCCTAATTGGGATTTGGAATGCTGAGAAATTGTGATGAATAAGTTGTGTGAAAACTGTAATTGAATCGAAAATGATGTGTGTCGTAAATTGCTGGACGTGTAGCTTTTTACGGAATTGGAATCGGAGGTCCGGAAGCCCTCCAACGGCGGAAAATGCGGAGAATTCTGCATTCTGCTTTGTGTTAGCGCAGGAACAGCTTTCTATCTTGCGTTAACCGGTTAACCCAGGGTGTTAACCGGTTAACACTGTTATAAATTGTGAAAAACTGCTGTTTTGTCTGCGTTAACCGGTTAACCCAGGGCGTTAACCGGTTAACACTGTTGCGTTTTGCCAGAAAGTGTGTTTGTGCTGCGTTAACCGGTTAACCCAGGGCGTTAACCGGTTAACACTGTTGAAAAGTGGAAAAATGGATATTTTAAATGTTATGTGTATATGTGATGATTGGCCTATATCGGTGTGTGATATAGTAGGGATTATTCCCGCTGTTTTGAGCAGTATAGGTATTAGTAGAGTGTGCTAATACTGTGATTAATTAATTGACACGATATGATGTTTGATGAATGTGTTGATGATGTATGATGGTATGCATAATGCTATGAGTGTATATATTATACATGTGTTTGTGAATGGACTATTTTATGGCTTAGAGTGTGAGCATATGTCCATTGTGGATTATTGTTGATGATGTTGCATTGCTAGGTGAATTAGCATGCATATTATGGCCTTTATGGTGGTAGCTGTAACACCCTTCTAAAATACCCCAAATATTTAATCAAAACAACAATTATCTATCAGAGTAAATATGCAATCAAGGGTGTCACACAATCACTTCACACCATTTGCCAAATAACTGTCATGCTCTTTTATTAAATCAAAACATAAGCATTTGCATAATACGCAGCGGATAGAAATCTCATCAATCATTGTAAAACATGTAACACATTACATGTAAAATGGTTCAACAACCAACAGTAAAACAATTAAAACATCCCATCCCGATGTTACATCTATCAGAGCATGACCCACTAAGGAGACTACACTAGACTCCAAGCACTAGCTTCTACTCAATCACTGCTCGTTACCTGAAAAATAGTTGTAAGGGTGAGTTCCTCAATCAATATAATGAGCATTATAAAATATCATGTCATGTTAAGTAATTTAACACATTAATCACCCTAATCACATCACATATTCGGTAACGGCACATCAATTCAAATATCATACTCAATACCAATACAATTCATGTTCATACTCACTATCAACACAAACACACGTATAATATTGAAATACATCCATTCATATTATATGCCATACACATATTATGCAATGAGACTCCACACATGCGGTACCGACTATTCTTGAACATATAGTTCAAGCTCACCGATCAAATCCAGATACGGCTACTAAGCTCACTAGTCCCACTCATTTGAGATCTAGTGACTCACTCACTAATTCCTCACCATGGGAATTAGCTACAGCCCCAAAGGCTATGCTATGCACACTAATCACCTAGCATGCAAACATCAACAACGAATCCACAATGATTCACTCACTAATTCCTCACCATGGGAATTAGCTACAACCCCAAGGGCTATTCTATGCACGCTAATCATCTAGCAATGCAACATCAACAGTCCATTCACAAATACATGCATAATATATATACATTCACAACATTATGCATATCATCATACATCATCAACACATGTATCAAACACCATATCATGTCAAATAATTAATCACAGTATTAGCACACTCTACTAATACCCTTACTACTCAAAACAACAGGAAATAATCCTTATTACATCATCCGCCAACATATGCCAACCATCAATTAAGTACACAACATTTAAAACACCAATTTTCCACTCTGCAACAGTGTTAACCGGTTAACGCCCTGGGTTAACCGGTTAACGCAGCACAAACACGCTTCCTGCCCAAAACTTAACAGTGTTAACCGGTTAACGCCCTGGGTTAACCGGTTAACGCAGACAAAACAGCAATTATTCAAAATACATAACAGTGTTAACCGGTTAACACCCTGGGTTAACCGGTTAACGCAAGACAGAAGCTGTTCCTGCGCTAACACAAGGCAGAATGCAGAATTCTCCGCATTTTCCGCCGTTGGAGGACTTCCGGACCTCCGATTCTAATTCCGTAAAAAGCTACACGTCCAGAAATTTACGACACACACCATTATCGATTCAATTACAGTTTTCACACGACTTATTCATCACAATTTCTCAGCATTCCAAATCCCAATTAGGGTCAATTCAACGGTTTATCACTACCCATTACATGCTAACCCATAATACCCATTAAACGACGATAAACCCCCCTTACCTGAGTTAATCCGGCGAATCTTTTAGCTTCAAGCTCTTCCTTCTTCAACCTTCTTCCTCTTGTTCTGCCTCTTTGCCCTTTCTCCACTTTCCACTTTTCAGCCGCTTCTCTGTTTTTCACGTAAAAACCCTTTCTTTACCAAATGGACTCTTTTTCTTATTTCCAACTTATATATATTTTCCAATAATTATTATTCCAATAATAATAATAATAATCCAATAATTCCAATTATTTAACTAAATTAATAAATATAATATTAATTTAAATCAAATAATTATCTTATTTTTTATTGGGGTGTTACAACTCTCCCCCACTAAAAGAGTTTTCGTCCTCGAAAACATACCTCAAGCGAATAACTCCGGATAAGACTCCTTCATCTGACTCTCCAGTTCCCAAGTCACATTGCCACTTGCTGGTCCTCCCCAAGCTACCTTCACCAAGGCAATCTCTTTACCCTGCAACTGCTTCAACTCTCGATCCTCAATCCTCATAGGTGATGTTTCAACAGTCAGGTTATCTCTCACCTGTACATCATCTATTTGGACCACATGCGAAGGATCAGGAATGTACCTCCTCAACTGAGACACATGAAAAACCTCATGCAAATTCGCAAGCGACGGCGGTAAAGCGATACGATAGGCTACCTCCCCTATCCTCTCCAAAATCTGATAAGGACCAATAAATCGAGGTGTCAACTTCCTCGACTTCAAAGCTCGACCAACCCCAGTTATCGGAGTAACATGAAGAAACACATGATCTCCCTCTTGGAACTCAAGTGACTTCCTCCTCTTGTCATGATAACTCTTCTGACGACTCTGAGCAATTCTCATCTTCTCCTGAATCATCTTAATCTTTTCCGTAGTCTGTTGAACAATCTCCGGTCCAACCACAGCACTCTCACCGGACTCATACCAACATAAAGGTGTCCGACATCTCCTACCATACAAAGCTTCAAACGGTGCCATACCAATGCTCGAATGAAAACTATTGTTGTAGGTAAACTCAATCAAAGGCAAATAACAATCCCAAGCACCTCCCTTTTCCAAAACACAAGCCCTCAAAAGATCCTCTAGTGACTGAATCGTCCTCTCAGTCTGACCATCAGTCTGCGGATGATATGCAGAACTCAATCTCAGCTTAGTTCCCAAAGCCCTCTGCAAACCTTCCCAAAACTTCGATGTAAATCTAGGATCTCTGTCCGAAACAATACTCGACGGAATACCATGCAAACTTACAATCTTCTCAATATACAATTCAGCTAATCTCTCTAACGGATAATCCATTCTAATCGGAATGAAATGAGCCAACTTTGTCAATTTGTCAACAATCACCCAAATAGCTTCACAATTCTTATTTGTCCTCGGCAAACCAGACACAAAATCCATACTGATACTATCCCACTTCCACTCTGGAATAGTCAACGGTTGCATTAGCCCAGACGGCTTCTAATGCTCAATCTTTGACTTCTGACAAGTCAAACAGGAATAAACAAAACTCGCAATTTCTCTTTTCATTCCCGGCCACCAAAATAACTTTTTCAAATCATGATACATCTTCGTAGCTCCAGGATGAATACTCAGGCCACTACGATGTCCTTCCTCCAGAATACTCTTCTTAAGTTCGGTAACATCCGGAATACACACCCGATTACCAAATTTCAATACACCATTCTTATCAACTCTGAATTCACCACCTTGACCTTGATTCACTAGAGTCAACTTATCAACCAAAAGCACATCGGATTTCTGACCCTCTCTAATCTCATCCAGAATACCACTCGTTAACTTCAACATTCCCAATTTAACACTATTGTGAGTACTCTCACACACCAAACTCAAGTCTCTAAACTGCTCAATTAAATCCAATTCCCTAACCATTAACATAGACATATGCAATGATTTCCGACTCAATGCATCAGCCACTACGTTTGCTTTACCCAGATGGTAATTCAAACCAAAGTCATAATCTTTCAGAAATTCTAACCATCTCCTCTGTCTCATATTCAGCTCTTTCTGATCAAACAAATACTTTAAACTTTTATGGTCACTGAAAACCTCAAATCTTGATCCATACAAGTAATGCCTCCATAACTTCAGAACAAATACCACAGCTGCCAACTCTAAATCGTGTGTCGGATAGTTCCTCTCATGAACCCTCAGTTGTCTCGAAGCATAAGCTATAACCTGCTTATTCTGCATCAACACACCACCCAAACCCAACAATGAAGCATCACAGTAAACCTCAAATGGTTCCGACGGACTCGGTAATATCAGAATAGGAGCAGTAGTTAGCCTTCTCTTTAACTCTTGGAAACCTTCTTCACATTTTGAGTCCCAAACAAACGCTTGCCCCTTTCTGGTCAACATCGTCAACGGTAACGCCAACTTAGAAAATCCCTCAATGAACTTCCTATAATAACCAGCCAATCCAAGGAAACTTCGAATCTCAGCAACAGACTTCGGAGCTTCCCACTTAGACACCGCTTCTATCTTAGAAGGATCAACAGCAACACCACCTCTTGAAATTACATGACCAAGAAAACTAACCTCTTCTAACCAAAATTCACACTTAGACAGTTTAGCAAATAACTTCTTTCCTCGGAGAACTTCTAAAACCACTTTCAAATGTTCAGCATGCTCTTCTTCAGATTTCGAATACACCAAAATGTCATCAATAAACACCACAACAAACTTGTCTAGGTACGGATGGAAAATCCTATTCATATACTCCATAAACACTCCAGGCGCATTAGTCACACCAAAAGGCATTACAGAATACTCATAATGTCCATACCTTGTTCTGAAAGCAGTCTTCTGAATATCCTCAGTTTTCACACGTATCTGATGATACCCAGATCTCAAATCTATCTTGCTGAACACACTCGCACCAACCAATTGATCCATCAAATCATCAATCCTCGGCAAAGGATACCGATTCTTGATCGTCACTTTATTCAGTTGCCTGTAGTCCACACACAACCTCATAGTACCTTCTTTCTTCTTAACCAATAACACTGGTGCACCCCACGGTGACACACTCGGACGGATAAATTTCTTATCCAACAGATCTTCCAACTGACTCTTCAATTCAGTTAACTCAACAGCAGACATACGGTACGGAGCCATCGATATCGGTCTAGTACCAGGTACCAAATCAATCGAGAACTCAACTTCACGCTCTGGCGGTAATTCATTCACTTCTTCCGGAAACACATCAGGAAAATCACACACCACTGCTAGATCACAAATCGCCAGCTTATCTTTAGCCTCCAAAGTCGCTAACAGCATAAACAACTCTGCCCCATTTGCTACTGCCTCATTCACCTGCCTCGCTGATAGAACCAAACTCTCTCCTTCCTCAATCTCAGGAAAGATCACAGTCTTATCAAAACAGTTGATAGAAACCCGGTTAGACACCAACCAGTTCATACCCAAGATAACGTCAATCTGCACTAGTGGAAGACACACAAGGTCCATCCCAAAGTCTCTACCAAAAATACTCAAAGGACAATTTAAACAAACTGAAGTAGTAGTCACTGAACCCTTCGCAGGAGTATCAATCACCATACTACCATGCATCTCAGATATCTCTAACTTAAGTTTCACAGCACAATCCAAAGATATAAAGGAATGAGTAGCACCTGTGTCGATAATAGCTACAAGAGGAAAGCCATTAATATAACACGTACCTCTGATCAAACGATCATCTGCAGAAGTCTCAGAACCCGATAAGGCAAAGACCTTGCCTCCTGACTGATTCTCTTTCTTCGGCTTAGGACACTGTGGACTGATATGACCCACCTCTCCACAGTTGAAACAAGTTACAGTCTTCAACCGGCACTCTGCAGCCAAATGACCACCTTTGCCACACTTGAAACACTTCATCTCAGCACTGGTACACTCATGGACACGATGTCCAGCCCGACCACATCTATAACACTTAGCAGGGGCGCTAGAGTCTCCCCCACTAGGCCTCTTCATCCCACTCTGCTTCTGAAAACCTTTGCCAGATGCATACGGTTTTCCACGATCATTCTGATTCTTGCCTCTCCTATCAACCCTTTGCTGATAGCTCTCTGCTCTGGCTTTGGAATCCTGTTCAAAAATCCTGCAACAGTCAACCAAATCAGAAAACACTCTGATCCGTTGGTATCCAATAGCCTGCTTGATCTCGGGACGTAACCCGTTCTCAAACTTCACACATTTCGAAAATTCTCCAGCAGCCTCATTATAGGGAGTATAATACTTTGACAGCTCTGCGAACTTAGCAGCGTACTCAGTAACAGACCTGTTACCCTGTTTCAATTCCAAGAACTCTATCTCTTTCTTTCCTCTGACATCCTCTGGAAAGTACTTTCTTAGGAATCTCTCTCTGAACACAGCCCAAGTGATCTCAGCATTCCCAGCAGCTTCCAACTCAGTGCGGGTAGCAACCCACCAATCATCTGCTTCCTCTGACAGCATATGCGTACCGAACCTGACCTTCTGGTTATCGGCACACTCAGTCACTCGGAAGATTCTCTCGATCTCCTTCAACCACTTCTGAGCGCCATCTGGATCGTATGCTCCCTTGAACATTGGAGGATTGTTCTTCTGGAACTCACTCAGTTGACGAGCAGCTCCCATTCCCACAACATTCAGATTCCCTCCAAGTACTCCAGCTAGCATACCCAGAGCCTCAGCAATCGCAACATCATCTCTACCTCTTCCAGCCATCTCTATTCTGAAAACCCAACAAGCTAAAACAATAAGTACTGATAGGGTTACACAACACCTATCCCGTACAGGGGAAACAGAATAATTACGACTCGACTCGACCGACTATGCTCTGATACCACTAATGTAACACCCTTCTAAAATACCCCAAATATTTAATCAAAACAACAATTATCTATCAGAGTAAATATGCAATCAAGGGTGTCACACAATCACTTCACACCATTTGCCAAATAACTGTCATGCTCTTTTATTAAATCAAAACATAAGCATTTGCATAATACGCAGCGGATAGAAATCTCATCAATCATTGTAAAACATGTAACACATTACATGTAAAATGGTTCAACAACCAACAGTAAAACAATTAAAACATCCCATCCCGATGTTACATCTATCAGAGCATGACCCACTAAGGAGACTACACTAGACTCCAAGCACTAGCTTCTACTCAATCACTGCTCGTTACCTGAAAAATAGTTGTAAGGGTGAGTTCCTCAATCAATATAATGAGCATTATAAAATATCATGTCGTGTTAAGTAATTTAACACATTAATCACCCTAATCACATCACATATTCGGTAACGGCACATCAATTCAAATATCATACTCAATACCAATACAATTCATGTTCATACTCACTATCAACACAAACACACATATAATATTGGAATACATCCATTCATATTATATGCCATACACATATTATGCAATGAGACTCCACACATGCGGTACCGACTATTCTTGAACATATAGTTCAAGCTCACCGATCAAATCCAGATACGGCTACTAAGCTCACTAGTCCCACTCATTTGAGATCTAGTGACTCACTCACTAATTCCTCACCATGGGAATTAGCTACAGCCCCAAAGGCTATGCTATGCACACTAATCACCTAGCATGCAAACATCAACAACGAATCCACAATGATTCACTCACTAATTCCTCACCATGGGAATTAGCTACAACCCCAAGGGCTATGCTATGCACGCTAATCATCTAGCAATGCAACATCAACAGTCCATTCACAAATACATGCATAATATATATACATTCACAACATTATGCATATCATCATACATCATCAACACATGTATCAAACACCATATCATGTCAAATAATTAATCACAGTATTAGCACACTCTACTAATACCCTTACTACTCAAAACAACAGGAAATAATCCCTATTACATCATCCGCCAACATATGCCAACCATCAATTAAGTACACAACATTTAAAACACCAATTTTCCACTCTGCAACAGTGTTAACCGGTTAACGCCCTGGGTTAACCGGTTAACGCAGGACAAACACGCTTCCTGCCCAAAACTTAACAGTGTTAACCGGTTAACGCCCTGGGTTAACCGGTTAACGCAGACAAAACAGCAATTATTCAAAATACATAACAGTGTTAACCGGTTAACACCCTGGGTTAACCGGTTAACGCAAGACAGAAGCTGTTCCTGCGCTAACACAAGGCAGAATGCAGAATTCTCCGCATTTTCCGCCGTTGGAGGACTTCCGGACCTCCGATTCTAATTCCGTAAAAAGCTACACGTCCAGAAATTTACGACACACACCATTATCGATTCAATTACAGTTTTCACACGACTTATTCATCACAATTTCTCAGCATTCCAAATCCCAATTAGGGTCAATTCAACGGTTTATCACTACCCATTACATGCTAACCCATAATACCCATTAAACGACGATAAACCCCCCTTACCTGAGTTAATCCGGCGAATCTTTTAGCTTCAAGCTCTTCCTTCTTCAACCTTCTTCCTCTTGTTCTGCCTCTTTGCCCTTTCTCCACTTTCCACTTTTCAGCCGCTTCTCTGTTTTTCACGTAAAAACCCTTTCTTTACCAAATGGACTCTTTTTCTTATTTCCAACTTATATATATTTTCCAATAATTATTATTCCAATAATAATAATAATAATCCAATAATTCCAATTATTTAACTAAATTAATAAATATAATATTAATTTAAATCAAATAATTATCTTATTTTTTATTGGGGTGTTACAGTAGCTAATTCCCATGGTGAGGAATTAGTGATGTTAGTCATTTTGGACTGTTGTTGATGTTTGCATGCTAGGTGAATTAGCGTGCATAGCATGGCCCTTGGGGTGGTAGCTAATTCCCATGGTGAGGAATTAGTGATGTGAGTCACTAGGTCTCAAATGAGTGGGACTAGTGAGCTTGGTAGCCGTACCTGGATTTGGTCGGTGAAGTTGAACTATATGTTCACGAATAGTCGGTACCGCATGCATGGAGTCTCATTGCATAGTGTATGTATGGCGTATAATATGAATGGATGTATTCCAATATTATAAGTGTGTTTTGTGTTGGTGTTGAGCATGAATTGAGATTATACGTGTGCTTTATGTTGGTATTGAGTATGATATTTGAGTTGATGTGCCGTTACTGAATGTGTGATGTGATTAGGGTGATTAATGTGTTAAATTACTTAACATGACATGATATTTTATAATGCTTATTATATCGATTGAGGAACTCACCCTTACAACTATTTTTCAGGTAACGAGCAGTGATTGAGTAGAAGCTAGTGCTTGGAGTCTAGTGTAGTCTCCTTAGTGGGTCATGCTCTGATAGATGTAACATCGGGATGGGATGTTTTAATTGTTTTATCGTTGGTGGTGAACCAGTTTACATGTATTGTGTTACATGTTTCGAATGATCGATTTGATCTCTATCCGCTGCGTATTGTGCAAATGTTTTATGTTTTGAGTTAATAAAAGAGCATGATAGTTATTTTAACGATTGGTGTGAAGTGTTTGTGTGACACCCTTAATTGCATATTTACTCTGATTGATATATGTTGTTATTTTAATTAAATATTTGGGGTATTTTAGAAGGGTGTTACACATAGGGGAACATGAAGTTGCCATAGTCCTTGTTGAAGTACGTTAGGGGTGTGTGGAAGTCACATTGGTGAATGATCCATGGACCATATGTTGTCAATGGAGGGATATTATTGGCATATCCTTATAAAGTACAATATGGGTTTAGTTAAGAATTGTGACAAATGTCAGAGGCACGCCAATCTACATCATGCACGAGCTGAACTTCTTCATTCTGTCACGACACCTTGGCCAATTTTTGAATGGAACATGGACATTCTACGCCCCTGGCGCCCAACCAACTAAAGTTTCTTATAGTTGAAATGGACTATTTTACAAAGTAAATAAAAGTTAAATTCATCTCCAAGATCACATTGGACGGGGTCCTCCGTTTTTATTGCCAAAGGATTATGCCCAGGTTCAATTTGTCAAGCGTCATTATTTCAAACAATGGAACTCAGCTCGTCAGCACTACCATAGTTGATTTCTCTCGCGACTTAGGTGTGTAAACAAAATTTATTTTTGTTGTCCATCTAGAGGAAAATATGCAAGTAAAATCCACAAATAAGGTAATATTGAAGGGGATCAAGAAGAATCTAGATGATGCCAAATAACTTTGGGATAATTAGCTACACAAAGTATTGTGGTCTTACCATACCACCCATCATTCGACTACCAAGGAGACTCCCTTCACAATGGTATACGAGGAGGCACCATCCTGACTGTTGAAATTGACACACCTTTATGGAGACATTCACAATTTAGTGCAGAAGAGAACGAGGTAGGGTTAGGATTTGCCACTGACCTAATCGACAAAATAAGAGATATTTCCCAAATTCAAGAATTAACCATCAAGTAGAGGGAGGCAAGAAAATACAACTATGAACGTATTAGAAGGAAAATGCAAAAGGATGACTTGGTGTTGAGACATGTCATCATGCTCGCCCAATAGAAGAAACTACAGCCCATCCAGGAAGGATTGTATCACATATACTAGAAGATTTCTCACAAAATCTACAACCTTAAGGAGTTAGATGGACGACTCTTTCCTAGAACTTGAAACTCAATTAACCTAATATATTACTAAAGTTAATTGGTGAGTTGCCTACTGATGTATGAATCTCTTTGAAAATCCTTTATTTTTATTTATAACATATTTATTTTATTCTACAACCAATTTAAGTGTTAGACTTCCACAAAAAGATCCATGCCTCATTCAAAAGGGTAATATAAATGTTGGACTTCCATAAGAAGATCCTTTTTGCCTTTAAGAAGGCAATATAAATGTTAGAATTTCAAATGAAGAGTCTTGTCACCTTCATAAGGGCACTTTAAATATTGGAATGTATTGAAAAAGGTCTTTGCCGCATTAGGAACAATATAAACACTATTTCTGTGAGATGTCTCCCATATAGACTAAAGTATTTCCTGGGGGACTCAACTTAGATCTCCTCAGAGGGAATCAACTTAAGTCTCTCCAAAGAGACTCAACTTAAGTCTCTCTAGAGGGACTCAACTAAAGTTTTTCCTGAGAGACTCAACTAAAGTCTCGCTTGAGGAACTCAACTAAAGTCTCGCTTGATGTACTCAACTTAAGTCTTGCTAGAGGGATTAAACTAAGTTCTTGCACGAGGGACTCAACTTTAGTCTCTTTAGATTGAATTAACTAAAGTCTCTCCTAAGAGACTCAACTTAAGTCTTGTATTAGGGGCTCAAATTAAGTCTTGCCGAAGAGATTTAACTAAAGTCTCACCTGAGGGAATCAACTTAGTTATTTCCATAGGGAGTCAACTAAAGTATCGCCTGTGGGAATCAACTAAAGTTTCGCCCGAGGGACTCAACTTAAGTCTCTCCATATGGACTCAACTTAAGTCTCTCATAAGTGACTCAATTAAGTCTCACCATAGGCACCCAAGTAAATATTCGCTTGAGGGACTTAACTTAAGTCTCGCCTGAGGGACTCCACTTAAGTCTCGCCAAAGGGACTCAACTTAAGTATTTATTGAGGAACTCAACTTAAGTTTTGCCTAACTTTCTCTATTTAAGGTTCTACTTGAACGATCATAAAGAAAATGAAACTAAGTCACTTTGACATTTTCAAGCCCTCGTGCTTGATGGATTGTGTATTGGCATATTTGTGAGATACCTACAAAGGGCAACGTGGAAGGCAAATTATGTAGCATCTCACCTACAGTGCCTCCTTGATTTTTTATTCCCAGATCGATCCCCTATTTACTAGATGTGACACCCCTTTATTAAATACATCACCCACTTCTTGAATAACTTACCCGACACAGGAAAATAGGGAGGTAACATGTCCCTAGTCCATAACGGTGTGGAAGAAGTCACAAGGAAATTAATCATGCTCTCTTGAATAATAATGGACTAACTGCCCACTCCCATATTCTCTCGAAAGTGGTTGCTATTCCTAAAGACCCTGGGATCCATACCCAATACAACTATAAATACCTCAATCTTGAAGTCAAGAAGGACAATCACATATTCACACAAATACTAGACACCCAAAACCCCTCACCTTCATACACGAGCTAGCTCTCAATCCTATAACAATCCCTAAAGCCTCTGACAACCCTTAATCACTAGGGCTTGTCACATATTATACTTATAACAAGTATATGTTGCAAGCATCATTGGAGGCCCGTGATTTAAGGTTAGTGTAGAGAAATTATCAAAATGTCACATAACAAGTTCTGCAAGCCAAGTTCTTCAACAGATGAAATAAGATGTCAAAGATCAACAAAGAGAAATAAAAATGGAAGAAGAAGAAGTGTAATGATAAAGGAATTGGAAAGAATTAAAATATTCAATGAGACACAAGCAAGAATTATGCCTCCCACAACAAGAAATTTAAGAAGAACGTAGATATGAAGGAAATGAAATGTTAATGTTGTCAAAAGTTTGCCCACTATGCAAGAGATTTATACTACAATAAATAATATAATGTGAGTAATAAATAAGAAACATAGTTTTCTCATGTAGTAAATAATTATTATGATGATGTCATACTAATGACCAAGGCACATTTTAAGACAAGATAAAACCAATGTATGGTATCTTGACATATGTTGCATTAATCACATGACCATGAAGCTTGATAAATCATTAAGAATGACCATTATATTTGCTAATAAGAGCAAAGTCACATATAAAGGTATGGGGAACATTTTTATGTAGAGAAAAGATGGACAACAAGCAATCATAAGTGATGAGTTATGTCTTCCTTCAATTGCAAGTAACCTGATAAGCTTGAGGCAACTACTTGAAAAGAACTATACCATGAGGCTATAAGACAAGGAGATGTAGGTATTTTATGTAAGTTCCAAACCAAACTAACTTTGAAAGCACGTATGTTAAGCAATAGACCTTTCAAAATCATGATCAACATGATTGACCATCAATGTTTTGCATCAATCACTATTAAGGATAAAAAGTTGATTCAGAATCAGAGATATGATCATTTGAATTTCTGAAATCTGAATCTAATGCATATGAAGAAAATGGTGTATGGTCTCCCTCAAATGAGAATTCAAAAACACTTAGGTGAAGAGTTATGTAAAAAAGATGAAGTTAGAGATTGTTCATTCAAATAATTATGTATACTTCCACATTATCACACTTTTACAAATTATCGATATTACCACTAATATAAATTTGGACACTTTTAAGTATAAATAATTAAGAATATTTTAAAATTTAAATCAATTAATTAATTTAGTTCTTAATTAATTGGCATGCCTCATGATTTGATATGGATATTTTATATATAAATTCTTCTTTTGCTAGTGAAAAAAATATTAGTTCTTAATTAAATAAAGTGGATAGTTTAGCTAGGTTTGGTAGTTTGTATAAATTATTAGTGTTAAATATACGACACCCCCTACAATATAAGCGAGATTTGATTTACATCCCTGTAAAAGATTTTTTTTTAACTTCCCCCTTGTAATGTGAAGATTCACTGTCTATGGTCCCTGAGTGCACTATTTGCTGACGTGACTTGTCTATTTGTTATTTAATTTTATTTTTTATTTTATTTTTTTAAAATCTACGTGAACTTTATTTTATTTTTTCAAAAAAAAAAATTTAAGTTTTAAAAAAAAAATTTTTTTATTACAAGGGGGATAAATAAAAATTCGCTCACATTATATGGCGTAAAATATATTTTTCTGTTTTTATGATAAATAAGCCGTCAAAGTAACAGAAAACCACTTCATCCATTCAAACAAATATTTGTATAGAATATCAAGCATTCTCCAATATCTCATAATTGGCCTAATGGATTCCCTACAAATAGTGACACATGGTACCAAGAACAATCACATGATGAAAATTCAGATTCCGGATTCCACACTATATTTATTTTGTTGTTGTCACTTTCATTAGCGAAACGATCAAGCCAATAGCTTGAATGCAACCCAGTTGTTAATTTGTGGACTAACCAACCTACTCTTTGCAGCACTCCCATATGTGAATCATCAAAAAGTTTGACTTTTTAACATGGTAGACTTCTAATGTTCTAGAATCTTTCTGACTTACTAGTGGAAAGTTTCTCGTCGTCGAAAGCCACATTTCTACAAAAAAGTGGAAAGACAGGGTCAGGACACAACAAGTTAACGTCAATATTTTCTGCAATCCATGATTCACAACACTAGCTAATAATAACTCTAGCTAACCAACTTCAACCAAATTTGACAACTAATGTCACATATACATGCCCTATTACCCTATCAATCCCCATTAGTTGAAACAGATGAGTAAGGAGAGACATCTTTAGGAACATCATTTTATGGTCAATTAACTGTCAGCTAAAAATGTACAGAACAATCTAAGTCCTAAAAATAAAAGTTGATATTGTCAACTTTAACCACTTAAGCCAAACTAGATGAAAATCATTACATAGTATTATCCATCTGCCATTAACTACTCCAGTACTCTGAGATCACAATAACCAGAGCTTCATAGCAGAATGCAATATATTATACCTGCAAAAAAATAAAAAACTTATGCATATCTAATACTTCTCTAATATCCACAACATCCAAACTAGTTCTGATAGATACCTAGATCAACAAGACACTACAATATTGAATAGAATCAAAACAACAATAGTAAAAGTACAGATACACGCACGCATAAATACTGCATAATTTTGAAAAAACACTTCTCACAATCATTATATCAAAACAGAAAAAATATTTTTTACCTCCTGCAATGTGAGCGAATTTTCATTTACCCCTCGTAATAAAATGATTTTAAAAAAACTAGTTTAAAAAAAAAGTTTTTCAAAAAACTTAATTTTTTATAAAATAAAATAAAATCCACATGGATTTTAAAAAATTAATAAAAAATTAAATTAAATAACATATAGATAAGTCACGTCAGCAAATAGTGCATCAAGAGGCCATAGACAAAGAATCTTCACATTAAAAGGGAAATGATTTTTCTTTCTTTTATGGAATGTAAACCAAATCCCGTTTATATTATAGGTGTTGGTGCACAAGGTGATAAAGATGAACGATGAAAAAGAGAGAGAAGAGAGAATAATAACAAACTTCTACTACTCTTGAAATTGTTACAAAATGGTTGCACACAAAATACACACACACTACAAAAGGAATAAAAGGTATTAATGCTCACACCACTCACTTGTTTAAATACAAGTGGGACTTTAGGAAATACTAAAATACTCTATAACAAACTTTATCAACAAGTTTCTACAAAATATGAATTAATTCTAACACCATCCCTTAATTCATATTCAGCTTAACCAAAACTAACAACACCAATTCCATCCCTCAAGCGGAGAAATTGATCAGTCTTGATCGCCTTCGTCAGAACATATGCCAACTGCTTCTAGGTGCTATAGTGCACAACTTCTAACACTCCATTCTGAACCTGATTTCTCAGAAAGTTATACTTAGTCTCATTATGCTTGCTTCCAGTGGCGGAGCCAGATAAAAAAATTTGGGATGGCCGCTAATGTAAAATAAAGATTATAAATAAAATGTAAATAGTATTTTAAATAAAACATTAAAGTTAAAATAAATACAAAGTTAATTACTAAAAATTTAAATTACATGACGTAAAACTACCTTAAAGTAATGCTTTACGCGTTCCGAGTGACTTGAAATCGTCAATAATTGACTCCGAACTAATGCTTGCACTAATCTCCCTTTCAATATATACTGTCATGCTATCTCCAAGAAACCCATCATTCATCTTCTTTCTTAACTTAGTCTTAATAATTTTCATTGCTGAAAAAGACCTCCCAGTTGTGGCCGTAGAAATGGGAAGAGTCATGATAAGACGAAATAGTCTATCAATCAAGAAGTAAGTTTCAGCCTGTCCAGATGCAACCAAACATGAACATAGTTCTTGAATAGTTGATAAATTATTCAAGTTTGATGCTTGACGAGTAACAAATAGAAAATGTTGGAGTTAAAATTGCAAATTATTCTTCTCTTGATCACTAAAATCCATATGATAATATTTTTCAACTAAAGAACAAATAGTATCAATTCTAAAAGCTTTATATCCATCCTTAGGAGATAAAGAACAAGAAAGAGTTAACAAATCCATTGCCTGCTCACTGAATCTGCTATTCAACTCTTGTAACTGTTTGTCAATGGTAGTGAAAAAGATTTCAACTTTAAAGTAATGTTGAATTGTGACTTGATTCTCTTCAAGACGGGAGCGTCCAAATCTTGTTGTTGAATGAACATCATTAAGATCAGGAATCTCAATACCATGCTTTTCACAAAAAGATACCATTTTAGTAAACAATATATCCCAACCATTTTCTCTCAAACCTTGAATAAGATGCTTTGTTGAACGAACCAAGTTCATAGCATTAACTACATCTTGATTTTTTTTGTAAGGCTTGACAAAGCATATCTGTTATTCCCATGATTTCTTTCATCAAGTGCAAAATAAATATAAAATCAAATGCCTTCAAGTAATTGTAACAACTATCTGCATCCCCACATGTAGCATAACTCCCTCTATCTATTTCAATTTTTTTTAAAACTAAACAAGTTGCTTCATGCATGTTTATCAAGCTAGAAATTGAATCGTAATGTGATCCCCAACGAGTATCTCCAGCTCGTTTCAATGTACCAACTTGATTTGCACCTTTACCAGTTACAATCTCATCAATCTCTAACAAATAAGCAATTTCTTCTAATTGGGCAGCTTGTAACTCATCATGACGCTTTGTAGAAGAACAAACAACATTCACAACAAAGATCAGCTTCTCAAAAAATTTATGAACAGGTTTGACTTCTCTTGATGATGTAACTAATGCAAGTTGCAATCGATGAGCAAAATAATGAACATAGTATGCATAAGGACAATCCTTCATAAAGAGGGCTTGTAAACCGTTCCATTCTCCTATCATATTGCTAGCATCATCATACCCTTGGCCACGAATGTTAGAAACATCAAGGTTATGTCGAGAAAGTATATCACATATTGCTTCCTTAAGAGTTAAAGATGTGGTGTCTTTAACATGTGCCACATCAAAAAAAATCTCTTGTATTAAACCAACTTTATCAATAAATCTTAATACAAGAGCCATTTGTTCCTTTTTTGACTCATCACGAGCTTCATCAACAACGATACAAAATTTGGAATCACCAATTTCCTCACGAATACTCTTTTTCACCCTACTAGAAAGAATTTGCAAGAGCTCTTTTTGAATTTGATGTGAAGTATACTTGAAATTTTGTGGAGCATTTTCCAACACAACTTTTGCAACTTCATCATTGTAGGGTGCTAAAAGTTTCAATAACTCAAGAAAGTTACCTTGATTTCTTGATTTTCTACTTTCGTCGTGACCTCTAAAAGCACAAGCTTGTAGTGTTAACCAACGAACAGTGTCAATTGAAGTCTTGAGTCGTAACCGATTATTCATTCTTTGACTTGAACTTTGCACTTGAATAACATTTCTAATATGACCATCTTGATTCAACAAGTCTTGACAAGCTTTCATTGCATTGTTGTATCGTGAGCAAGGATCCTTTCCTATGTGTTTAAGAAAGAAACAATGTTTTCCATTCCTAACTTTCTTCCAATTTCTAAAACCCATAGAAATAAAGACAAGTGATCCGGGACGTCCACTTAGTTTTTTGCTAAAAAGGTAACATGGTAAGCAATATGCGGCATCTTCAGATGGTGAATATTCTAACCATGATGGAAATATGCTAAACCAAGTATGTTGAAACCTTCTCGGATGATCCTCGTTACCTGACAAAGGATAGTTTTCTAAATGAATTTGATATGGAGCCCATTTTAGATAAGCTCTTCGTATTATATCCAATTGATTTGGTGGATATTGCCAAATCGGAGGACGCTTTCCAGGATCGCGTTCCAAAGAATTTTCAAAACCATGATGCTCTTCAATTGTTGGATTCTCAAGAACTGTTTTAGATTCGGATGTCGGGATTATAATTTCTTCATCTCTCTCTTCTCTTTCAATTTCACATGTTTTCCTTTTGAAAAAAGAATCAATTTTCCTATTATTCATCTTTACTCTTCCTATAATATCATATCAGATCCAAAAATCAATTTAGGGAACATAAAAATTAAAAGAGAAAAAAATTAATAAACTTAATTAATCAACTTTAATCCGTTTTCAAATACCGGTAACTTCACTATTAGAAATTAGCAGCAACAATGATTAAATAAACCTTATTACAGTGTATAACTATATTTGTAAATTACAGTGTTATGAATTGGCTTAATAAACCTCATATAGATTATTTTAACACATCAAAAAAGAAGAACCCTAAAAATCTCAAAAACACAAATCAAGCAATCACTTTAATTTGTTACTTTTTATAAAAGAAGAATGAATAAAGTTTTTTACCTGTTAGATGTCGATCACTTTAATCTGTTCCGATTCCGGTGCCGGTAGCAAACCCATATGAGAAAGAAAGGAAAGGTAGGAGCTTTTTACCTTATCTGTATTTTAACCTAACTTTGAATGAAAAATAAAAAATAAAAAATAATTTTAATTTAAAATAAGGATGTTTTAGTAATTTAATATATATGAATTAAAAAAGAAGAAGTTGAGGGGTGGTCGTGGCCATCTCACGTCCCCCCTCAGTTCCGCCATTGTTTGCTTCTCCCATATAACACTAGGTTATTGGCAAGATTAATTGCAAACTTGTTATCGATCATCACCTTCAGAGGCTTGTTTACCTTGATCTTCAGATCCTGCAGTAAATTCAGAAGCCACACAACTTGACATGCAATTATAACACCTGCAATATATTCTGCTTTATAGGTTGACAAAGCAACCATTGATTGCTTCTTGGAACACCAAAAAATAGGACTTCCCAGAAACTTAAATAAGTACCCAGAAGTACTTCTTCTGTCAACTCTGTCTCCACACCAATCAAAATTTGAGTAGCTCAGAAGTTCTGAACCAGTTTCAGCACCAGAAGGGAACAAAACTCCATACTTCAGAGTTCCCTTTATATACCTCAGAATTCTAACAACAACTCCGTAATGAGACTACTTCAGTTTACTCATAAACCTACTCATCATTCCAACTGCATAGCAAATATCAGGTATGGTATTACACAAATACCTCATAGACCCTACCAACAAGAGCTATCAAAATGGACTACCCGACCCTAAACGGTCCGGCCCTGGCGGGCCTCGGGCTTTTTAGGGCTGGGCCGAAAAATCCCTATTGTAATATGGACTCAAAAATTATTACCCGAGCCCGGCCCTAGATGGACTTTGGGCTACCCGATCCTAAATGGGTTTTTTTTTTAAATAAAAAATTAAAATAAAAAACTCCATAATATTTATTATAAATGAAATTAAAAATTATATCATTTTAAATATAACATAATTTTAAGTACTATATTATCTTTTATAAATACTATAATTTGTTTTTAAATACAACCCATTTCTAAATTATATAAAATAATACTCGAATATTTAACACAAGAGAAATTAATAGAATACAAGGAAAGAGTGTTGATTATATTAATGTATAAGATTTAAAAGAGAAAGATTGAATAAAATAGAGATAAAATTTAATGAGGTGAGAAAAATCAATGTGTTATTTGAGAATAATATATATATATATATATATATATATATATATATATATATATATATATATATATATATATATATATATATATATATATATATATATATATATATATATATATATATATATATATATATATATATATATATATATATATATATATATATATAGCCACGCGAGTCTATTGGGCTACCTACGGCCCATACGGGCTAGCCCTAATGGGTAGTGGACTTTTTAGGGATGAACTAAAAAAACCCTAAAAAATATGGGCTCTAATTTTAAGGCCCAATCCCTATGATTTTTCGGGGCGGGCTGGCCCATATGGGTTAGCCCATTTTTACTGCTCTACTACCAACTACTTGAACATTGTCGTATTTACATCATCACCATCAGAATCCAATTTCTGGTTTGTATCATTAGGTGTGACATCAACTTTACAATTCAACAACTTAAACCTCTTCAGAAGCTCAAGTTCATATTTCAGCTGATGTAATTATTCCTTTCTCAAAGTACATAATCTTCATCCCTAGGAAGTAAACCATATTTCCTAGATCAGTCATCTCAAACTCATTCATCAACTCCTTCTTGAACTTAGCTATCTCATGTTCACAACTTCCTGTTAGCAATATGTCATCAACATACAGACACACCAAAATCATATTGCCTTCAGAAGTATGCTGAACATAGACACCATACTCCATCTCACATTTCTGAAATCCCTATTTCTTGAAAAATGAATCAATTTTCAGATTCCAAGCTCTAGGGGCTTGCTTCAGCCCATACAAAGCTTTGTGTAATATGTACACCATCCCTTCCGAATTCTTTTTCTCAAATCCAGGAGGTTGTGACACATAAACCTTTTCTTCTAATGGACCGTTCAGAAATGCAGATTTCACCTCTAAATGCATCAGAGGCTTATTCATGTTAGTAGGTATCACAATCACTATTCTGATTGTTTCATGTCTTGCTACAGGCGCAAACACTTCAAAGTAATCTAACTCAGGTTTCTGCAGAAAACCTCTCACAACTAACCTTGCTTTGTGTTTGCCAATAGATCCATCTGGTTTTAGCTTCACCTTATAAACCCATCTCACGTTGATGTCTTTCTTATTCTTTGGAAGTTCGGTCAGCTTCCAATTCTTATTTCTATCTATGGCATCAAGTTCTTCTTTCATGACCTTCAGCATGACTTTATGCTTGAGAGCTTCTTCCGTATTCACGGGTTCAGAATCTACTAATATGGCACACTGAATAATTTCCCCTTCAGAATCCACTTCAGTGTCTTGCAGCATGTCAAACTCTACAAACCTTCTTGAAATGTTTCTGATTCTTTGTGGCCTCTGAACTTGTTCAGAACCTTCTGATTCTAGAACAATATCAGATGCTGGAACTCCCGAAGTACCAACTTCAGAAGCATGACCACCTTCAGAATCTGGAATATTCCCAGAATCTGAATCACCATCAGAATCTGGATCAAAATTAGATTCTTCCTCATAGTCATTCTCACCATTTGATTCTGACTCACTCTTAAAATCATTTTCAGGCTCTGACTCATCTTCAGAATCAGAATCAATATCTCCAGAAGTTAACTCTGCATCGGAGTTGGATTAAGGCTTTCTCCAATCCCATACTTATGACTCTTTCACAACAACACTGTTGTTGACTTCAACCTTATTAGTGAATGGAAAATAAAGTTTATAAGCACCTGTACTGTGATACCCCGCCAGTAACATCACCTTGCTTCTATCATCCAACTTCTTTCTAGTAGCATCTGGAACTTGTTTATAACAGACAAAATGAAATACTCTGAAATGAATCACACTTTGCTTATCTCCAGCCCACCTATCAAAAGGAAAAATTTCCTTTAGCTTCTTGGTTGGTCACCTGTTGAGCATATATGCTGTAGTGGCAACAACTTCTCCCCACAAAGTGTTCTGAAGCTTCTTCTCCTTCAGCATGCTCTTGTCATATCAAGCAAACTTCGGTTTCTCCTTTCAGCAAGACCATTATGTTGAGGAGTATATGGAGCAGTCACTTCATGCTCAATTCCATTCTTCTCACAAAACTTTTTGAACTCTGTAGAGTTATACTCACCTCCACCATTAGTTCTAAGAATCTTCAGAGTCTGACCACTCTATTTCTCAACCTTGGTTATGAATTTCTTAAATTCAGCAAACACCTCGTGTTTTAACTTTATAAGGGATACTCATGTCATCCTTGGGAACTCATCCACAAATGACACAAAGTATTTATTCCCTTCTAGTGAAGGTTCTGGAAATGGTCCACACACATCAGAATGCACTACTCCCAAAGCATGTTTTACTCCTGGAGCTACTTCTGATGCAAATGGAAGTCTTGGTTGCTTCCCTCCCATGCACACATTGCATGACTTTTCTGGTTTCTTGATTGTAGGAATTCCACGTACCAGTTTCTTTAAATTCAAATGCCCTAAGCTTCTGAAGTTCAAATGCCAAAATCTTTTGTCTCACAACTCACTTTCCTTCACAACACTTGTTGCGCTAAGGCATTCGGAGTCTGCAGTTTTAACATTCACCTTGAATGTTCTATTCCTTCCATATTCTAACTCTATAATCAGCTTCTGATTATAGTCATACAACTTCAAAAGATTGTCCTTCATGGTAACTGAAAAACCCTTTTCAATTAATTGACCTACACTCATCAGATTGCTCTTCATGCCAGAAACATACAAGACGTTCTGAATTAACGCATATTTGCCATTATTCAGAATCACTCTAGCATTCCCCATTCCTTCAGCATTCAGATACTTATCATCAGCACATATAATTTTGGTTCTCTTCCCATAATCAAAATCAACTATTTCTTATTCCAGTAAGATGGTTTGAACAACTAGTGTCCATATACGACCAGTCTTCTAGAGACACACTATCAGAATCAGAAGCCATTAATAACACATGTTCATCATCAGAACTTCTGGCTATTCGCTTCTTTTGATTTCCTCTCCTTGTTTGACCAACAATCTGTAGCGAAGTGGCCAAACTTCTTACAACAGTAATATTGAACTTTTCTCTTGTCATATTTCTCCTTTCCCTCCTGACTTTCAGAAGTTGAGGTGTTTCTCGTGGTGTTTCCCTGTGGTTCTGAACCAGAGCTCTAGATACCAATTGTTGGTGCACAGGTGATAAAGATGAACAATGAACAAGAGAGAGAAGAGAGAATAATAACAAACTTCCATTACTCTTGAAATGGTTACAAAATGGTTGCACACAAAATGCATACACACACTGCAAAAAGAATAAAAGGTATTAATGCTCACACCACTTACTTGCTGAAATACAAGTGGGACTTTAGGAAATACTAAAATACCCTATAACAAACTTTGTCAACAAGTTTTTATAAAATATGAATTAATGTTAATATTAGAGAGGTGTCGTATATTTAATTCAAATTATTATTTCATACATGTCACAATAATTGACATAATTGATCATTTTATATCAATTAAAAAATTATAATAAATAAAAGAGTTTGATAAAATTGATATACTTATCATTATTACGATTATAAAGAATAATAATTTGAATAATACCCATAATATAATTAAAAAATACTCTCTCCTCTGATAAAAAATATCTCATTTTCACTTTTTTTCTGTCTTAAAATAATTGTCCTTTTATGATATTTATTATTATTTTTCACTATCATACCCTTATTTATTAATTTTTATTTTATCCAATCACTTTTTTAATTATAATGAATAAGGATAATCTAGTAAATGATATTAGTTTTATCATCAAAATCAACCCATCTAATCATTTTCTTAAGCATTTAAATTGTTTAAATATGAATTTTTTTATGAGAGAGATGGAGTAGTAAATAAAAACTAAAATATGTGGTTATTTTGTTGAGATTTTATTAAAACGTGATTGTTATTGTGGGATGGATAGAGTAAGACAATGGTATGGTTAGTGAAGTGAAAAACTCAAAAAAGGAAATGGATAAAAAAAGGATTATTAAAAAGAAAGAAAAGAGTTTTTTGTCATTAGTGAAAGAGAAAGTGAACGGTGAAACGACATTACCATACAGGTCGTTTACCTTTCCCTCCTTCACTTTCTTTGTCTATAAAAAACCTTCTAAATCTTCACATTCTAGTTCATGTTTCAACAAATAATCCTCTAAACAAACAAAAATTCCCTCACTCCTTTCTTTCCTTTTTCTTTCTACCCATTTTACGTTTTAGAATTTCAAAATTTCAAAAATCCCTCACTTAACCGGAGAGAAATGGATGTTCAGCAACGAAGCCTGAAAGCCGTCGAATGTTCAGCTCCCTCCGACAAATTTTCAAAAACGAAAAACGAAAAGCATGACTCACAACCACAACCTTCACTCTACTTAGCAAACGCGGTTTTCTTCGGCCTCTTCTTCTCTGTCGCATACTTTCTTCTTCACCGGTGGCGTGAGAAAATCCGAACCTCTACTCCTCTACACGTTCTCACAATCTCCGAGATTGTAGCTGTAGTTTCCCTCATCGCTTCAATTTTCTATCTTATGGTTTTCTTCGGCATTAGCTTCATCCTTCATCCGTTCGCCGCGTCTCGTGCCGTTCAGTATGATGAAGAAGACGAAGCAGAGATTGCTACAACCACCGGTTCATGTCTAGCCGAAGTTACACCGAAATTACCGCCGTTACCACCAAAAACCTCAGTCAAAAAAGTTACTCCAGCACCGGCTACGTTGCAGCTTTCCTCGGATGACGAGGAGGTTGTCCGAGCTGTGGTTTCAGGATCAATTCCGTCTTACTCACTTGAATCCAAACTCGGAGATTGCCGGCGTGCGGCGGCGATTCGTAACCAAGTGGTGGAGAGAGTTAGCGGAAGGTCACTTGAGGGCTTACCTATTGAAAATTTTGATTACAATTCTATATTAGGACAGTGTTGCGAGATGCCGATTGGATTTGTTCAGATTCCGGTGGGAGTTGCCGGACCTCTGTTGCTTGACGGAAAAGAGTTCACGGTTCCCATGGCAACCACTGAAGGTTGTTTGGTTGCAAGCACTAACAGAGGCTGTAAAGCTATTTATGTTTCCGGTGGTGCTTCCGCCGTTGTCCTCCGTGACGGCATGACTAGAGCCCCCGTTGTTAGATTCAACTCCGCCAAAAGAGCTTCTCAGTTAAAGTTCTATTTAGAACATCCTCAAAATTTTGATTCTCTGGCTCACACTTTCAACAAGTAATTTTCTACTTTCTATTTTTAGTTTCAAATTCTGTTTAATTTTATTCAAAATATTTTTTAACGTGGCAATAGTTAATGCAATTTATCTTTACAAATTATTACTCTGTCAACATGTCAAATGACATATTTGGTGTCTGTACTTCATATATTTTTATTCATTTGGGTAACTGATTCATTTGGATATTCAGGTCAAGTAGATTTGCAAGATTACAGAATATAAAAGCTACTATAGCAGGAAAGAATTTATACATTAGGTTTATGTGTTCAACCGGTGATGCAATGGGGATGAATATGGTATCAAAAGGTGTTCAAAATGTACTTGACTTTCTTCAAACCGATTTTCCTGATATGGATGTGATTGGTATATCTGGTAAATATTACATCATTAACAACTTTTCTTTAACTGGAAGTTTTTTCTATGGTCAAACTTTCTCTAAAATTGTGATGTAATGTGTTTTGGTTATGATAGGAAATTATTGTTCAGACAAGAAAGCAGCAGCAGTGAATTGGATTGAAGGGAGAGGAAAATCTGTGGTGTGCGAGGCTGTAATTAAGGAAGAAGTGGTGAAGAAAGTGTTGAAGACTAGTGTTGAGTCTTTGGTTGAGCTTAACATGCTAAAGAATCTTACTGGTTCAGCCATGGCTGGTGCTCTTGGTGGATTCAATGCGCATGCTAGTAATATTGTTTCTGCTATTTACTTGGCTACAGGACAAGATCCTGCTCAGAATGTTGAGAGTTCTCATTGTATGACCATGATGGAAGCTGTGAATAATGGGAAAGACCTTCATGTCTCGGTCACTATGCCTTCCATTGAGGTATAACTACTCTTTTTAGTCTTAACTATTTTGGTTGTTACATTAATTATCTTTAATTTTCAAAAATAAATGTTATAGTGGCAATTTAACACAATTCCTAGTAGTAAATAGTAACTCTCTTTATTTTGATGCAGGTGGGAACAGTTGGTGGAGGCACACAGCTAGCATCACAATCAGCTTGTTTGAACTTACTTGGTGTGAAGGGTGCTAGTAAGGAGTCACCGGGAGAAAATTCAAGGCAACTGGCAACAATAGTAGCTGGTTCAGTCCTTGCCGGAGAGCTTTCACTCATGTCCGCTATTGCAGCCGGTCAGCTGGTAAAGAGCCACATGAAATACAACCGATCTAGTAAAGATGTCACCAAAATTGCTTCATGAGTTGGCCAAATGACAACTGTGATATAAATAAACTTGCATGTATCATCAAGTATAATAATGAAAGAAAAAGAAATTTCAGTTTAAGAGGGCGTTAATTAGTGGTGCTTGGACATATATAACCTGAAGTTGTACAGAAGCAAATGAATGTTCTTTTTTAAGAAAATGAAAAAAAATAGTGTTGTTGTATGTCTCAAGTCTCATCTATTTGTCTCTTTTCTTACTTGTATTTCTAATTGTGTTGTAATCTTCATTACTTGTCATCTAAAACTCGAAGATCTAGTACTTGTATCCTAATTGTATTGTAATCTTCATTACTAATTCTATGTGTTGCCACTTTGTAGGAAGTCAATCTTCCCCGACATCACTATAACTAAAAAAATTATTTGATTTTATTGTCATCAATAGATGCTACTTTTGGATCTTATGAGCCACCGTAATTCTACAACTTCTTCATGAAATCATCTAGAACTTTGCATAATATTTTATGCAGAAGTTTTTGCTTTATCAGCAGCTCCCAAACAGAATTCTTTTGGAGGATCTAGAGTTGTAAACAGTTATCTCACAAATTTTATGCTAAAATTGATAAATCAGACATTTTTGAGAATTGTGGCTTGAATTTTGTCAATCTAAATTGTTGAACAAAATATTGAAAGATTGAACAGAACCATTTCATCAATTAGAACCAAAGACAAAAACTAAGGAAATAATGTAGAGCTTTAAACTATGAAAGACAAAACACAATGTATGAGAAGAGATCAATTGGATCTATTTATAAATAACAAATCCTGTATAGAAGGATGAGATTGTGGACCATTAATGTTTATCTATTCCAATACAAATAAGTGATGGAGAAAAGGATTGATGAAATGTAAATATCAAAGGACCGCTTCAATTCATGGTGATATTGAATCTGTTCTCATTGAATACAATAGAAATATGAACAATGATAAGGTTCCTTGTACATAGGGAAACAAGTGAAATAGAAAAGATGAAAAATACAACTCTAAGAGGTTCAATCGGTGGTGAGAGGATTCAAACACAGGCTATGAGAGGTTCTGGTGAGAGGATTCAAAGATAAACACTCTTGAGAGGTTTAATTACACCGTTTTTCCAGAAATAAAGCCTCACATCACCCATGCTTAATGTTTTCTAATGGCTACTGTTTGTATATTGAAAAAGGAACAGAGTAGAATTCTATAGAGCGGAACAAAATAGAGATATCATTCTATTGTTTAAGTATTTTAGACAAAATAAAATAATTTTGTTATTCCATCCAAATCAAAAGATGAAAATATAGATAGAAAAATAATAGAATAAGATATAGTAAAATGCTACATTACATCATTTTTTTTAATTAATCCAATAGATCATAAATTTATATCATTTCATTCTTATCACTTTCCATTTCATTAAATTAATTCAAACATACCCTTAAAAACACTTATTACTTCCTTTAATCTCAGAATAAATATTCTAATTATCCATTTTAAATAAATTGAGAGAATTTATATATAAACAATATATTTTTTAATTAAAATATTAAATGTTGAATTAATAATAATATAATTAGTTTTAGTATAATTATTTGATTAAAAAATTATTCAATATTATATTAAAAATTAGGTTTAATTGGTACCAGGACATTAGAGTCACCGGCACAATCCTAATCACTAGATTGTGTGGGTGTACATAGGCTGGATCAATTCACAAAATTAGTAAAATTCATCCAAAAAAGTGAATTGGATTGGGTAATTGGATAAATATGAGTTTGAAAATTAAAAAATCCATTAAAAAGATTGGGTTTCGGGTAAAACCAGACCCAAATCCAAAAAATCCATTAACTCATTAATAAAAAATTTATTATTATAATTTTAATGATTTTGATGAATATTATCTTAGTTATTGCAATTTTAGTCTCTTAAGATTTACTATTTTAGTGAATTATGACTTTAACTAATTTTGAATGTTTCACGGTTTAATATTTTTGATGTTAATACAATTCTATGTCACACAACTTTAATTTGTTGCTAATATTTTATAATAATTTTATTAATTGATGATATCATTTAATATTTTATGATGCTAAAAGATAATAAAAATATATTATCTAAGTTTTTTAAAGAAAATATAAATGTTGAGTAATTTTTATAAAAAAATATGATGAATCATCATTTTGTCATTTAATATTAATAAAAAGAAAAATTATTTGGGCAACCCATTATCCAACTCAATCCAACCCGAAAATTAATGAATTTGTCCAAACCGACCCATTGATGTAACGGAGAGTTATTTTACCTAACTCAAACCAAAGTTATATATATATATATATATATATATATATATATATATATATATATATATATATATATATATATGGTATTGAATTTGACAAAATCTAACTCAAACCGGTTCAGATACACCCCTAGTTAATCTGAATAAATCATCCAAAAATATATATTTGAGTTAATATATTTTATCCTCTTACCATATAAGACCGAGTTATACTTTACACTCCTGTAAAAAAAAAAAATGTTGTAAAAACACCTTTGTCATATAAAATTTTTGGTCGGCAAAAAAACTTATGTGACAAGCTCAATGAACATTTTTTTTGTTTTTTTAATTTCAGGAATTATTTTAAATGTTACATTGGCATTAATTTTGAGGATTCACCATTGGTGAACCCATGACCTTCGTATTATTTAAAACGGATGTCTGCCACTACTAGGACATGGATTAAGTCTCCTTGTTCTCAAAATTTTGGAGTTTTACTACATTTAAGTTTTATAAACTTAAAATAATAATAAATAAAATATCAATATAGCATTTAAAATAATTCAAAAAAAAGTCACGTCAATATTTTTGGAATTAAAAAAAATAAAGAAATAAAATAATTAATATGATGATTGAATTTCATATAAGAGTAAAACAAGAGGATCTTCAAATCTTATGGGGGAATTAAAAAAAATTTACTAGAAGTTTTTCAAAGCTCACCCATATGGCATAGTTAAAATACATATTAACCCTAAAAGTTAAAAATAAAATAAAAATATACTTGAATAGTTTTATTTGACCTAAAAGAGGATGACCCATAAGGAAGTAAGACAAGTCAAATGCACTAATGCATGTGGAGTATCTTAATAGTTCGATATGTCGCGCGGAGCAACATTGTGCAAGCATCTCAATAGAGTCGTAAGTGCTAAGGGTATACTGTTAGTCGCCCAGATTGGGGCTTGGGCTACACATAATGACTTCATGATCCATTTGCTTAATAAACGTGTGTAATGACGCGTCCCTACATAAATGGGTCGAAGAAGTCAGTCTAGGAGGAAAATCATATTCTCTATGATTGTAGAAAAAACAGGTCCCCTCTACTCCATGTTTCGTAGAGAAAAGTGAGGATAATCACTCTTTGGTTCTCAAAGCTCATGTCGGGGAGAATTCTATACATACCCCCCTTCCTCGAAGGGAGAATAGATCTAAAATATTTTTCACAAACATTGTATACAAAGCTTATCACAATCTTATGTGTTCTAGTAATAAACACAAACAAATACCCTAAACACCATAGACAACTCTACATAGTAAGAGGTTGTCTTCATGGTACTTTTATAGTAAGTACACCTGGCGCTCATCTTGGGGCCCTAGTAAAAATGACATGTGACACCATATTAATCAACGATCAAATCAATGCTTACCTTATAAATCCTCTTTAATATAGTGAACAGGAAAACAATTACTTTCGCCAGTAGCGGCTTCGGTGGCGACCAAGATGCCACAACTAAGATGCGTACCGCTATGGAGGACTTGTGTCGCCACGACAAGACTTAGTAGGATAATGCCCTTAACATTCCCAGTTCCAACATGAGACATATCCCATTGAGGAGACAAAAGCTTAAAATCCATAAACTTTCTCTAACAAGATTTTGGGCCCCCTATACTAGAAAATTTCAAGCCATCTTCACTCGCCAAATTCTATGGTAGAAGCAATCCCCATGAGCATGTCACCTCCATTAACACACATATGGAGATCATCTGAGCCTCAGACTATCTGAAATACAAGTTCCTCTTCGGCACCTTCAGGAACACCACACTGAGGTGGTATATGAGCCTACCGCAATTGTTAGTCACCGGGTATCAGGTCCTAATAAGGAACTTGGTCCATAAATTCTCAATGAGTAGGCACAAAAAGATGTTAACCACAAACCTATTCAATATTTTCCACGAACCTTCACAATCCTTAAGGGAGTATCTCGCCTGGTTCAATGAGGAGACTATCAAGGTCAACCACCTGAACCAGGAGATGCTTGTAGAAGTCTTACAGAACAGGTAGAAGTCTCACCTATAAGGCAAAGGCAAAATACCTATTAACCCTAAAAATTAAAAATAAAATAAAAATATACTTGAATAATTTTATTTGACCTAAAAGAGGATGAACCATAAGAGAGTAAGATAAGTCAAATGCACCGATGTATGGGGAGTATCTTAGCAGTTCGACATGTCGCGCAGAGTAACATTGGGCGGGCATCTCAATAGTGTCGTAAGTGCCAAGGGTATACCGTTAGTCTCCTAGATTGGGGCTTGGGCTACACGTAGTGACTTCAATATCCATCAGCTTAATAAACATGTGTAATGATGTGTCCCTACATAAATGGGTTGAAGAAGTCAGTCAAGGAAGAAAAGCATATTCTCCATGATTGTAGGGGAAAACATGTCCTTTCTACTCCATGTTTCGTAGAGAAGAGTGAGGATAATCACTCTATTGTTCACCAAACCCAGGTCTGAGGGAATTCTATATATAACCCATTCCTTGAAAGGAGAATATATCTCTCCAATATTTTCCAAAAAGGTTATATACGAAGCTTCTCACAATCCTATGTACGATGGTACTAAACACAACCAAATACCCTAAATACCACATACAACCTTACATAGTAAGAGGTTGTCCTCATTCTACTTTTATAGTAAGTAGACTTGGCGCTCATCTTAGGGCCCTCGTAAAATTGACATGTAACACCCTATTAATCAACGACCAAATCACTATCTACCTCATAAATCCTCTTTAATATGGTGAACAGGCAAACAACTACTTTCGCCAGCAGCAACTTCAACGACAAGAGACCTATAGGTTCCATGGCAGAGATAGTGGCGCACGCCAAATACTACACAAAGGGAGAGGAAATAATCCCAAGAAAAAGGATATGGACACTAAAGAGAGAATGTCTAGCCATTATGACTCTCCACCGCAACAATTTATTAGCAATTATACCCCACATGTTAGAGATAGTGAGACCTTTAGGCGGATATGGAAACCTATGTATAACTTTAAGCCCTTGAACACTTGTTATGAATAGATATGGCACAAAGTCCTCCACACACATGATATTCCTCATACACTAGCCCCAACTTATACGTCATAGGACCTGAGATCAAGGGCCACCATACCGAAGACTGTTATCGGCTTAACAAGGAGATCAAACGCCTCATCGAGAAAGGCCACTTGAAGAAGTACGTTCGAGGAGACTCCTACCAATTGTCATCCAGATCCAAGTCTTAGGGGAAGAACCCTGATGGGAGTCCCATACTCAATAATGTAAAGAATCCAAACAGGGGAGGTAAACACATACTCGTTCATCATACCATTAACACTATAGATGGAGGGTTCATTGGGGCGGGGAAAACAACTCTACTCGCAAGTGATATGCTTGCTAGATCATGGTGGTTGAAGGTTCACATATTAGTCAAGGTTCAGACTCACAAGAGACCGTAGAGTCTGAAATCACCTTCTTAGGGAAGGATGTTGATGGAATCCATCCCCATGATAACGACCCCATGGTCATTACTATGAGGTCCGATGATTGGTAAATTAAACGAGTTCTAATTAATCAAGGAAGTTCTGTAAATATCATGTATTGGGACGCCTTCAAAAGACTTTGCCTAGATTTGGACTAACTCGAAGCTTTCCAAGGTTCGCTGGTAGGATTCTCAGGAGAACAAGTTCATGTAAAGGGCCACATAACCCTGAAAGCTATGTCCAAAACGAAGCAAAATGCAAAGATGATTAAGGTAAGATATTTTGTGATAAACGCCCCCTTTCTCGTACGATATGATCATAAGGAGGTCTATTTTCAATCTCTTGGGAGCATTCATGTCTACGCTATATTTGTGTATGTAGTACATGTAGTCGAATGAGCACATTATGATTGCTCAAGGTGATCGGGATATCGATAGAAGGTGCTGCCAAGACAACTTGAGGTTGAAAAGGGTGACTATGACCATGACCCATAATCAGCATCCAAATGCATAAGAAGTAAATTTCATGGACATGAGTTCAAGAGCAGATCTCCATAAGGAGGAGATAACACCCCTAAAGAGAAAGATTTTTCCATGTTGTTCAAGAAGAGCATGGACTTACCAGGATATAATGATTGAAATGATGGAGCTTTAATAAAGCATCCTTGCCGTCCACGAGGCTATTGAATGTTAGATTCTCATGGAGGGCATGTACATAACCCATAAAAACTAACAAAAACGACATTGAAGGAAGCATAACTCAATTGTTAATATTGAAGCAATTTCAATTTTAAGATCTTTCCGGATCATTTTGGTGAAGAGTTGTGAAACCGTTTAGTGAGGAGGAGGTGACAAAGGATATTTGGATTTGTGATGATTTTAAGAGCCATGGTCCTGACAGTGTTAATTTTAACTTTATTTAAGGATTTTGGAGTGATTTGGAAGATGAATTTATGCATTTTCTTATGGACTTCAACTTGAATTAATGGTTTCTGATAGACTATAATTGCACTTTTATTGCTTTAATTTAAAAAAGTTCAAATCCACTAAGGTCATCTGACTTTCAACCTATTTCTTTAGTGGGTTGTATGTATAAAACTCTAGCTAAAGTCTTGGCTAATATCATCTAGCTAAAGTTAAAACTAATAAAGATCAAATTATGTTTAAAATTTATTTTGAGAAGGTTTGTGACTCCATTGAATGTGATTTTTTAGGTTTTGTTTTGTTAAGAATGAGGTTTCCTTCTAAATGGCGTCATTGGATTCATAACGTGTGAGTTTACCGTCAACCTTGGTTTTGCTTAATGGGAGCCCTACTAATGAATTTAGGTTAAAAAGATGGCTTATGTAAGACATTTATTATCCATTTTTGTGCTTATTGGAAGCAGAAGATTTGGATGTTATGATGAATGCTTCCATTAGTGTTAGGATGTTTTTTGGTTATTAGTTGAGATCAGAGTTAAACGTGTTAATCACACGTTCATAGTTTGTTGATGATACATTACTGGTGGTGGGAAAAAGTTGAGAGAACATTAGGACCTTAAAATTAATTTGATTCTTTTCGAGCTAGTTTTGCGCTTAAAAATTAATTTTCTTAAGAACTAGTTTTACTTATTCAAGGATAATTTAGGTGTAAGGTGTTGCTCAAATATGTTTTATTTTTATTTATTAGGAGATTTTACGGTTTAAGGTGTTAGTGGTGAAGTATGGTTTAGAGAGAGACCATGTCAATGATGGTGGGAGAGACATCGTCTTGGAATATGATATTGGACTATAAAAAGATGACACAAACTATGGTTTATTCTTAATAAATATATAACGGAAAAATACTAATTATACATGTGATCAGTATCACCTAAAGTTTATGTTAGATCATATGACATTCTCGTCACATACGTGTTTCTAGAAACATGTCTTTATTTATACTACTAAATATATGTTTTAATATTATTGCCAATGTTACGAGAATCTATAGAGCCACACACATAAGTAAATATAAGCGAGAGAGAATAAATAAACGAGTGATATTCATTTATTATTCGATGGTGAATTCTTATAACGCACTAAATCTAATTAGAGAAACATTTTGTACTGTAAACTACAATATGTATATGTAGTTCTATTAATATAATATAGTCACTCATTCACATATTCTTAAAACCCTAGCTGTAACACCTCAAAATTTGCCCTCCTCTCTTGGGACTAGCTTAGCATATTGCATTGCATTTCTTAGGTCATTAGGCATGGCATATTTGCATATCACGTGGCAACATAAGCAAGTCATCCTCCTAGGTCTTGATCAGAAGATAAAGAGGTTGAAAGATTCAAGTTAAGGGTCTCATTGAATTGGTCACTAATCATCTGAGGGTTGGTGCTTCAAATTAGGGTTTCCTGGTGCCTCAAGGAGGTGGATCATTATCTTGGTTGAAATGGTACATCATCATCATCATGGTCTTGTCATCACCAAGAGGTTCATTATGCTTGATCAGATACCTTGGGATTAGGGTTTTGACCTCTGGTCAACCCTAATCAGTTGTATAGGGCCAATCAGGGCTTGTCAAAGGAGATGAGGTCTTCATGAAGAATGGGGATCATTCTATGGTTTCATTGAGCTTATGGAAGCTAGGGTTTCATGTTTGAGCCATTTCATCAGGAGTTTGAAGCTCAAGTTCATCTGTGCATAGCCAATTCATCTATCAGTCAACAAAAGTCAACCACCAGTCAACTGATGGATTTGGAGGTGGGAGAGGGTTAGATACACTTCATTCATGTCCAAACAAGTTTCATTTGACATTTCAAACATCAACAATGAAGAAAATAAAGTCAGATGAAAACTTTCCAAAAATAGAAAGTGACTTGTAATTCACAATTGCCAAAAATGGAAAGGTTTTATCCTTAAAATTACATGTCCAAAAATGCTTCAAATGAAATTTTGTCCAACATGAAGGTTGTAGATCTTGCTCTCAACTTTCCAAAAAGTCCAAGAACACCCATTTCTCATTTGTGGTTAGCAAGTTATGATCAAATCATTGTCAAGACATTTTGAACTTCAAACTTGGATAACTTTCACACCACAAGGCCAAATGGAGTGGGGTTTTTTGCTACAATACCCTTTTAACATCTTCTATCCAATTCATGCATTGCCATTCATCAAAAATCATCACAAAAATATTGCATTTTTCATGTGATTTGAATTTGAAATTTGGAGGGAAAAGTTCATTTTCAAGAATATGCATTTTCCACACATAATTTCACTTGCCTTTGCCTCAAAATGATATTTGGAGTGTGTTTGGACAGAAACTCGTGCACTGTAGCATGCATTCCATGCACATGAGGGGTGAATGGCAAATTTAGCACACACTTGCAATTTCATTAACCACTTGCATTAACAGTAATCATGATTAGCAACATGTTTAACATCACATATATAAACCTAATTCTAACTGTTTTTGTGATTAACACTTCATAATTCAGAAATCTAGATCTAGATCTCAAGAACTCTTCATTTTTCCTCTCAATTTTTCTCCATTTTTCTGCACAAACCTTGCATCATACTTGATCTAATCTTCATCCATGTGCATAATTGAGTGGAATTGAAGCAAGGAATCATCATTTTCAAGCCAAATCGTGGACTGTTGCAAGTGAACTCATCCATGGCAGTTTGAGTTTTCATCAAGATCAAGCATAACTGAGTTGTTCTTCCTCATTCATTTATCTTCCTTATCTTCATTAAGCATCTGTTTCACTGTGCCAAGGCTTGAAATCCACAAAATCAACTCTGCCATCCAATCAAGGTGAGATTTCGACTTGCTTAATTCTTGAAATCCATGGATGCTTTTGGTAGATCTTTGAGTGTAGGTCATGCTGCAATTTGAATCGTTAAATTTCGTTGAGAAACAAGGAAGTTATGTTGATTAGAAGTTTCATGCATGAATATGTTTCCCTTCGTATCTCTTGATCCAGGAAGAATTAGGTCTAAATGATTTGTGATTCGTGTTGTTGGTTGAAAGAGGAACACGATGATATAAAGTTTGTTAAAATCTGGTACAAAAGTTCTTGAGCTAGGGTTTAGGATGAACATGCGATGAACATTTGATTTTTTTCGTTTCCAGATGCGTTTGATATGGTTCAGCGCTATTTTGCATGGCTTTAGGTGTTATCCCTGCATGTAGTGGACCACGTGTCCACTCACTTGACTGTAGCGCGCCTCTATTCAAAACCACACATGCTTTGATCCTTGGCGAAGACACTTCCATTTGGCCTTTTGCATTTTTTTTCTTTATGCCATGCCATGTTCATACCATACTTCCATGTGCATTTTTTATTTTTTTCTCCAATTGAAAAATTCATAACTCCTAAAATAATTGTCCAAATCATATGAGATTTTTTCCATTGTGTTCATCATGATCTCTAGAATTTAATGAATATTTTTCCAGAAATTGTGTACTGTTGGATTTTTATTTTGCTTAGGGATTGTGTATGTGTATGTTTTCATGACCTATCTTGCCATATCCTTCATGAAATGATGATGCTTGATCCAAAATTCTTGAAACTTTGCATGCTTAAAATAGACATCTCAATGAACATTTTGGTATAGAGTTTGCATTTTTTGCTTTCCTGGATGATGAGATACGAGCTGTTGAATGTAGGTGTGACAATTTGTGTCACACCATTTCTTGTTCAACTTGTGGAATTTATTTACCATGTCATTTCTATGCCAAATAATCTGAAATTTTGCATGATGATGCTTCTGGATATTAGCTTCACTTGTGAATTTGTTTGGATTTTTTGGATGTATTTCCAATTTGATTGAGATTTTCTTTGCTGATTGGTAAAGTTTGGACCTTTTGAGAGTCATGATCTTAGATGATTTGTGAAATTCTTGATAAGTATCACATGAACTTGAAATTTTGAGGAGTGATTCTAGACACCTTGAAGTTTGCCATGGATTTGGTTTGAGTCATTTATCATGTGTAGATTCGGTTTTAGGCTTGTGTGAAGTTGATGCATGATTTTGTGCCTTGTATGAGCTTGTTTTGCCTTACCTTGACTTAGGGAATTTATTTGACATACTTCCAATTGTCCAAATGACCTGAATTTTGGTATGATGATCATGTTATGAATGCTGTTTAGCCATGATTTGTCTTGAGATTTATTGAATTGTTTTTGAGTTGATGTGAATTGAATCATTCTGCTTGCTTCTATGAGCTTTAAATTGCATGTCTTGCACTAAATGCTTTATGAAATGAAATTGGTTGATGATATGGATATTAGACCACTTGGATTTGTTTCTTATTTGGTTGAACTTGATTTTTGATAATTTTCATGTTCTGTTTTGGTTTATTGCTCCCATTTTGACCCTAGGCCTTGTCCTAGTGGTTAGTGCTTAATGTTTGAGCTTTGTTTCAGGTCAAAGAGCACAATTGCTTATACTTGATGATGTGCACTCAATTGGAGTTGGTCCATTGCTTGTTTATGACTAACCTTGAGTTTGTTTTGTAGGCTTTGAGACTTGTACTTAGGCATTGTGGATTGCACCTTTGTGCATTGCTTTGTTTGTTTGTCTGCTTGTGTACAGTTAACTGTTGACTTGTAATTGTCTGTTTGACTGTTTAAGCTGTGTACTAACTGAGCTAGATTGTTTTCAGGTACATTAGTTGCTATAGTTCATTGTGAACTTGTATTTGCTGTTGCTTGGTTGCTTAACCAATTGAGATAGAACTCACTAACTCCATGTAGTCTGGAAGACCTGGCCTGTTACTTGGCCAGGCACCTGTCTGAAGTCCTCCTTAAGAGGCAATGCTTGTGATTGTTTATCTTTGTCCCCAAGCAGGAAAAGACCTTTGATAAGGCAATTGGCAGATACAAGAGATGTGCAATCCATCTTCTGCTATTCAGTCGAGTCATCCCTTTGCTCACATTACATGTTGATGCATTGTGGATACTAACCCAAGATCCGTGTTGAGTCAGTCATAAGTGTAGAAGGGTTCCCACTTTCTGAACCCACACTTCCTTTGTCTAAAGCTCTCCCTGGCCAGGGATAAGAGCTGTGAGGCACACCCCTCACTTCCTATTTCATCTGCTTCACCCTAACTCTCAATGTTAGGGTTAAGAGCTAACATCACCTGATACAGTTGGCTTGCTTTTGCAGCCTAACCCTTGTGTGAGCCCACTTTGCTTGTATATAGTGTGTGCTAATTGTGTATGTTTGCTTTGTTTTGATTATGCTTGCATGCTTTGCTTTGCCTGTTTAGGATTAGCTTGCAGCCTGTGCAAGTAGATAGAAAACTCAACCTAGGACCATTGTGGAATACATGATAACTATTAGGCTCGAGTCAGTCTCCCTTCTAGTTGGTCATTTCCCAGTCTCTGGTTAGGAGAAAGTTTCTCCCCTGTTTAAGGGAACTATGTTGCCCTGATCCTCATACCAGATGAGGTACGTAGGCAGGATATCGTACGAGATCTCTCCGGGCACCCTTTTTCTTTTTTGTGTGTGTTTGCTTGACAGTTGCTAGGCTCGAGTGCCAGACTCCTTAGTAACTTGTTTTGTTTGATCCCTTCTTGTGTGTGTTAGGAGATGGATGTAAGCCCAGCGATTGGCATTCCGTATCCTATTGTTGTGTGCTTGGAGTTTGATATAAGTCCATCGAGTGGCATTTGGTTTCCAGTGTGTGTGCGTTTGGTTCGGAGTCTGATGTAAGTCCAGCTATTGGCATTCGGTTTCCATGTTTGCCTGTTTGTGTGTGTTTTGTTTCGGTGTGCGTGAGCCGAACTACGGTAGCTCTGATTCTCATTCCAGATGAGATACGTAGGCATAGGATGCGATGTCCTAACGAGCCCTCTTCCCTCTTCTCCCACCTGTGTTGTCTTCAGTGTGTGTGTGTGATGTTTGTTTTAGCAACCTTTTCTTTCTTTTAGAGCGTGGATCCCGTCGAGTACGACGGATGCGTAGGGGTGCTAATATCTTCCATTCGCATAACCGACTCCCGATCCCATTCTCTTTGGTCGCGAGACCATGTCTTTTCTAGGTTTACTTCGAGCGTTTCCTTTCCCTCTTTAGGATAAATAACGCACGGTGGCGGCTCTGTGTTGTTTTGTTTTAGCCCGCCGGTTGTTTTTCGCGGATGCGACATAACCATAATAGAATTATGTAGTGATGAGGCTAATGAATTTGAGATAAACAATGGGGTGCCATTTCAAAAGGCTCCCAGAGCCAGAAAAGCCCCTTAAAGGCATCAATAACAAGCTAATGATCAAGCAGGACCCTAAAATATGGAGGTTCTAATGACAAGTCTCCTTCATCCAAAGCTCTCCTCCAAGGCCTTATGAAAGACCAGGAGAGGACCAACCAGAAGATTAGTTACCAGGAACAAAAACTTATTCAAATTAAGCTGCCATCAAGGTTATTTACTAATGAGGAGGATGAAGAGTCAGAGTAATTCATCAATTTGCTTGCTTGTTTCCTATTGTTATTCTTTTTCTTTCTTCCTACTTGTTTCTTCAATTTCTTTTTTTTAATGAAGTATGTTTTTTCATTTTAAATGCTTGTACGTGTTTTGGTGATCTATGTGCTTAAATATTTGTTTATTTTTTGCTTTTTTGATAATGCCAAAGGGGGGAGAAGTATAATCTCAGGGAGAGTATGATATACTCTCAATATTTGTCAGGAGAATTTAACTAGTCCAATATATTAGGGGTGTCCAAAACCTAACAAACCCAATAGAAAACCGAAAACCAAACTAAACCCAATCGAAAATCGCAAAAAATTGCATTTGGATCGGATGTGTTTGAGCCATATTTAATAAAAGCGCACGGTTTGGTTTGATTTACGCTTTGTAATGACAATCGAACCAAAACAAATAATTCCACATTATGTTACAACTTAAGTTTCACTTAACTCACTGATAACGCAAAAATACATCGTATATTTTCCTTGATTTACACTAAAAAATCATACCACTTTCATTTATATTCCGATTATTCCACAAGTGTTCGAATTATTTTTGCAGGTATTTCAATTCCCATGCTTAAATGAGAAAAGTATAGAAAAGGAAGGAAAAGAAGAAGAAACAGAAGAGAAAACAACAGAAAAGCAGAGAATACAAATCATGTGCATGTGACGACCGTCACAAAGCCTGTCACGACCGTCACGCCCTGGGTGTTACGACCGTCACAAGCCCATCACGACCATCACAAGGCCAAAATCAGCACATTGAATATGTCAACAGAAGTGATCTACACGCTCTTATTTCTCGTTCCTCAGCCACTTTCCCGTGGATTTCTCACTCAACCAAGTCACCCTTATTTCTCTCAACTGTCAAGACCAAATGGGGAATATAAAAGGATGGAAGTTGGAAACCTACGGGGACGCTTAATTTTCCTCCCTGAAGCCATCTCTCAAAACCTTTCTCTGCATTTTATTTTCCACAACAATTCTGTTTTTATTTTATTTTTCTTCAACAACATTGTTTTCTTTTACCGTTCAGAGTTTCCGTTTTCCCTTTCCGTTTTTCATTTAGCCAAAGTAGTAGTTTCCTACACTAGGGAACTACTACAATTTATTTAATTTAGTTTAAGCAGTTATTTCGAAGAAGCAGAATTCTACCGACCTGTGGAGGACTGCTCAAGTACTTCAAGATTCGGCATATTCTATTAATCCAATTTCCAGGTTTTTATTCAATTATTATTGTTATTGCTTTATTATTATTATAAATAGTGTTTGCTTTATTCTTGATATGTTTATGTTCTTCTGTGTTTGCGTTATTTAACATGTCCGGCTAAACGACCGGTATCAGTATGTAAACAATTTAATTAGACGGGATTTAATAATAATCGGTGTAAAACTTCTTTTCTGAAACAATCTTTTTGGCTGTGGTTTTTAATTTAAAATATAATTAACTTTGTCACAAGAGTGAGAAGCTATTTAATACGATTTTTCCACGAGAGTGGGAAATTAACTAAGGCGAGCACCGACAGTCACGAGAGCGTGAGGGTTGAACTAGATAGTAAAAACTAGGCATTGATTTTAAAAACAGTGAGAGCACTTTAAAAGCAATTAGAACTTATTTATTTTCAAAAAGTATTTTTAACTTCAAATGGGACAGCGAGAGCGTACATTCTGACTTACAAGTATAGTCCGAATCAACAATCACGAGAGTGTGAGATAAAGCCTTTTAAATAAGTATTTTCTACTGAAAGATATTTGGTACTTAAAATATACACCGGTGACTTATCGAATCCCTGACGATTAATGCGTTGCATAATGATATCCCCCTATTAATATTTTCTTAAAACTTAACTTCCCTTAGATTTAATTTTTGTCAACCAACCCTCTAAAAATCATCTCCCTAGCTAAACATAGTAACGTCGGTAGCATTAGTTTGACCATCGGTCCTTATGGGTTCGATATCTTTTAAAACTAAAACGACTAGACTGTGCACTTGCAGTCAAGTACCCGATAGACTATATTCTATATACAGTCACGAGATGTATCATGTTTTTGACGCCGTTGTCGGGGACCTGATTTAGTCAAATAGTGCGATTTTTTCGTTGCACAGTATAGACTAAGGTAAAAAACTAATTTCCTTTCCCTTATTTCCCCCGATTGTATGCCAAGTACTCGCTCACAAGACGACAACTTAGCCCCACCAATCACAGAATTAGAGTGTTTCTCATATTTAAGACGCTGAATACTAGAGTACCAACGAAGGTACAATATTCCCGATATCTTCTTTCCTACTGCTAAACCAGTTGAAAAACCAACCTTGGCTACAGTGGAACCAAAAAATCGTCCTCTTAAGTTCTATGCTACCCCATCCCAACAAGAACCTCACAACAGCATAGCTGCCCCTGCTATCAATCGAAATGATTTCGAGCTGAAACCCTCATTATTATCAGCCATCCAACAACATCAATTTGCTGGAAATCCTACGGAAGACCCTAATGAACATTTGACCAAGTTTGTGTAGTACACAAACACTGTGAAGGCGAATGGTGTATCTCAAGATGCGATAAGACTACCCCTCTTTCCTTTTTCTCTAAGAGACAGAGCTTGGGCTTGGTTGCAATCCTTGCCATCCAACTCAGTTACAACATGGGAAGAACTGAAGAACGTTTTCTTATCCCGATATTTTCCGCCAAGTAAAACTGCTATGCTGAGAGCTTAAATCAATGGATTTCGACAAAAAGATGTAGAATCTCTCTACGACGGGTGGGAGAGATACAAAGACATGATGAGGATATGTCCACATCACGGTCTCGAAGACTGGGTGATCATTCACACATTTTACAATGGGCTTCTGTATATCACAAGACTGACAGTAGACGCTGCCGCGGGCAGTGCACTTATGGACAAGTCATATAACGAAGCCTATCAACTCATTGAAAACATGGCCCAAAACTATTGCCAATGGGGAGGTGAAAGAATTCCAGTAGAAAAGTCCCAAAAAAAAGTGGAATGTACGAAATCAGTAGCCTTGACCATGTTCATGCAAAGGTAGATGCCCTTGTTCAAAAGTTAGACAACTTGACCATACCACCCGCAACCACCGTGGCTGCCGTGACTCCAAACTGTGAGTTATGTGGAACTCCTGGACACACTGCACCAGAATGTCAGATATTGGCAGGAGTCCCAAATGATCAAGTAAATTACGCATAAGGAAATCCTTATTCGAATACCTATAACCCAGGTTGGAAAAACCATCCTAACTTTTCGTATAAGAATAACAACGCCCTGTATGCACCTGGCCAAGCACCCGTTGTTCTGCCTGGATATCAAAAGCCAACTAATAATGCTCCTAACATGCCTAGGAAGTCCAACCTTGAACTAATGATGGAAAGCTTCATAGCTACCCAAGCTCAAACAAACAAAGACTTCTTGAACCAAAACATACATACTGTCGCATCGCGCGAAAAACCGGCGGGAAAAGAAAGAAACAACAGAGCCGCCACCGTGCGTTATTTATCCCAAAAGAGGGAAAGGAAACGCTCGAAGTAAACCTAGGAAAAGACATGGTCTCGCGACCAAAGAGGAATGGGTTCGGGAGTCGGTTATGCGAAGGGAAGGTGTTAGGCACCCTACGCATCCGTAGTACTCTACGGGATCCACGCACAAAAGGAAGGAAAATTGGTTGCTAAACACTGCTCAAACACACACACACTCTGGCTGAAAGAAACGAAAGAAACTGACTGAAACTGACTCGGCAGGATATCGCATCCTGGGCCTACTTAGTCTATCAGGCATAGACATCAGAGTCGAAGTAGTTCGGACCGGGGAAACGACACATGCTCGCTAGGATGTCGCATCCTATGCATACGTATCTTCTCGGACGAGAGAAGAATCAGAGCATTCGTAGCTCGGCTGACACGCACACAAACAAACAAAACGCAGGCAAACGTGGAGCCTGAATGCCAATCGATGGACTTACATCAGCATCCGAACCTAAACACACACAAGAGGCAAACGTGGAGCCCAAATGCCAATCACTGGACTTACATTGACATCCGAACCTAAACAACACAACAGATAGATAGGGAGTCTGGGACTCAGCCTACAACTGTCAAACACAAACGAACAGACAGACAGCAAATGCTAAGGAGTGCGGGACTCGAGCCTAGCAAAGGTCAAACAACACACACAAAAGAAAAAGGGCGCCCGGAGAGATCAGCTCAATCTCCTGCCTACATACTTCATCTGGTATGAAGATCAGGGCGATGTAGTTCCCCTACGCAGGGATAAAAGATCTAGCCTAACCAGATAACAGAGGGAGACACAACTCTAGGGAGACTACGACTCGAGCCTAGATGTTGTCATGCAAAAGTCAACCCTAAGTTAAGGTTTCTAGCTAAATGGCACAAGGGCCAACCTATCTTAAGCAGACACAGGAAAAAGCAAAGTCTCGATTGCAACTAGGGCAAGAGAAAAGGGATATCTCAATCACAACAGGGGTGAGAGAAAAGAGTTAGTGTTAGTGGTTAGTCAAAAACTCGGCAAGACATCGCGTCTCGTGCCTACGTATCTCATCTGAACATGAGAATCAGAGTTGCCGTAGTTCGGCCAAACAACCCTAATCATGGCTCACACAAGGGTTAAGCCACACAGACTTGACTTGCACAGGAAGCAAGTCAAGCACAAAGCTATTGCACAAGGGCAAGCACAAACTAAAGCCTAAGGAAGCAAACAAGGCAATCACAAACACATACAGCATAAGAATAAACACACCAACAAGGGGGCTCAAACATCAAAGGTTAGGCACTAGGGCCAACTGGAATGGGGTCAGTGTGCTCTTAACCTTGCCATTGAGAGGCTAAGGTGAAGCAGATGAAAGGAGAATGAGGGGTGTGCCTCATTGCTTCTATCCCTAATCAGGGAGAGCATCAAATAATAGAGAGTGGGGGAGTTCAGAAAGATGGAACTCTTTCCCCATTATTGACTCGATAGATCTTGGGTTTTTATCTCGATGCTTCAACCATGTAATGGGAGCAGAGAGAGGACACACTGAATAGTGGGGGATAGATTGCTTATCCCTACCTTCCACCAATTGCCTCAAATGAGGACTTTTCCTGCTTGGGACAATTTTAAACAAACACAGGCATTGCCTCTTAAGGAGGACTTCAGACAGTTTGCCCGGTCAAATAACAGACCGGGTCTCCAAACTACATGAAGAAAGAAAGGTTTATACCTCAAAAGCAAATGCTAAAATAGCAAAGCAAGCAAGTTCAGAGAACTTAAGCAACTAAAGTACCTGAAAAAGCCAAACTTATTAGTAAACAAGTCAAAAGTTTAAATCAAAAGAAATGGCAAACAGTCAACACAGGGGATCAACTGAGCAAAGCATAAGACTCAAGTTATGAGTCAAACCATCTGCAAAACAAAGGTTAACATGGGATAAACAAATCAAATTCAAACAAGTTTGAGTGATCTTTGAAGCATTGTGCTCAACCTGAAACAGATGAACTCAACATAAGTCCAAAGGACCACTAGGACTAGCCTAGGGTCAAACATGAAAGAAAAAGTCAAGGCAAGCAAGGAAAAGTCAACTCAAAGTCAAAGTCAACCAATTAGAAAGCAAACACAATTGGGCCCACATTCAAATCATGCATCATGATCAATTCATGAATATTTGAAATCAAAACAAGGCAAAGGATAGCATACAAAAGTCAACAGAATGACTTGCATCAAAAGTCAACCTAAGCAATCTCAAAAATCATGAAATAAATCACACTCAATCCTAACATCTAACATGGTATACATGTAAAATTTCAAAGCATTTGGATGAGAGGAAGGCAGTCAATGAAATTCATGAAGTCAAATCAAATTCAAGTAGGCATGGTGAAAGTCAACAAACATGGGTCAACTTCAAAAATCCATATCAAATTGAAAACAGAAGAGAAATGAATGAGATTAACACCAATGCAAAGCTCAAAGAGTCTAATTATCACATATGAAATTTCATGGACATACAATATGATTTGAGAATTTCACAAAAGATTTGGCAATGCATAGCACAAAGAGTCAACAAATGACCAAGCATGGAAGAAAATTCACAATCAAATGGAAAACAGCAAGATTAATTCCAAGAAAATTCATACATCAACTAGACATACAAGGGATCATTCATGCAAAATTTGGGGTCATTTGGGTGTGGGAAAGTGTGTGAACAAAATTTGTGAAAATGCATGATCATGGTATAGCATCAAATGCAACACATAACTTCCAAAAATCATAACCCTCAATCCACAAATGATAAATGCACAAACTTTATATGGGAATGAAGTTCAAGGTGTCTAGTTTCACCCTAAAAATTTCAAAGGCATTGGATATGACATGAGCATTTCACAATTGAAATGGTGAGATGTATCATTTATGCACACATGTTGGGAAAATAATTACCAATAAAAAACCAACCAATGGAAAAATAACTAAAATTCACCATTAAATAATAAACTCAATCATGAACATCATGGAAAAAGAATCATAATTTTTTGATGAAAAATGGAGGAGAAATTAAATGTGGAAATAGGATGAAATATTGGGCAAAACATGAACAAACTAGCAAGGCATATGGTCAACACAAGTCAAAGGAATGGCAATCTTGTAATTCTGGATATCACTAATCAAAACTGCAGCGTTTTGAAGCACACAACGAAATGTTGTGATTGGCTATGATCCTATAGAACAGTAGCATGCGCATGGAACCAGCAACAACAATCAATCAGCTCCAACATTCTGGGAATCTCATGCACCTTAGGGTTTGGAAGCAACCATATGCATTCAACAATCATGCATCAATTAGTAAAGATGAGAACCTATCAACAACATGTAAACAGCATGGCACGACAAAGCAGCATGAACAACTCAAAACCAACCAAATGAAATTCCAATCTGGTTTTAGAAACCCTTAGGATTTGGCAGCAGGGCAACAGATTCCACTTCCTAATTCATCATATCATCAAGAAAATTAAACAAACATGGCAATTAGCATGTCATTGAAGATGGTTCATGTAATCAAAAAAACAAATAACAAGCAGCCAACAAAGGTTCATGCGCTTGGCTGTAGCAGCAGCAGATCAATTTTATGCTCCTCACCCAACAACAAGATTCCATCATCAAGAAAAGCACAATATGGCAATGGTATTTATGCAGCCTCAACACAAACAAACAAAACATGCACTCATGCGAATTTCTGGAAAACTGGGCATAGGATTTAACAGCCATGGTATCATGTTCATCCTGTAACATTTAAACAGCAACAACCAAACATGACAAGCACAATTCAATGTATTTCTGGGCAATGTTCATGGATTTCAAAACAGCAGAGCATTAACCTTTTCAATCGAGACTCAACAAATTAAACAGCAGGGTCAACAACTTGGCAATGACAGCATGTTCATGCAATCACAAGTAATGACAGCAAACATGACTTTGGAAACAAACTAGGGTTTTAACATAACAGTAGCATGTGTTCAACATCATCAATCAGTCATCATCAATTGAAACTCAAATAACATGGCAAGCAAGCATGACATTGGTACAAGCTTGTTCATGCAACATCACCATCATACATCATTAATTGACAGCAGACCAAGCACAAGCATTTAGGGTTCATCACGGCAGTATTCACTATCATTATCCATGCTCATCATTTAAATCACCAACACATAAACAACAGTATCAAACAAAATCGTGGCCATGAAAAATTGAAGCATCATTAGTCAATAGCAACACACAGTATGGTGTTCAACATGATATCACCAACATCACCACAAAACCACTTAGCATGGTAAACAAGGTTCTTCATGCAAAATTATAAACAACCAAAATAACAGCAAACAAGCAGAATTCTGGGCAGAGTGTTTGGTTTGTAACAGCATTATCATAACAGCATTATCATAACAGCAGCATCATAACAGCAGCATTCATCTTCATGTTATCATCAGTCGAAAATTCAAAAGGACATGTTAAGCAGCAAGGTATTTAGCAATGTTCATCATCAGTCTACAGCATGGCCAACACTTATGCATACATGAAACAATATTTGGGAAGGTACAAATGTTTTAACACAAAAGCATGCTTCATGCTCATCAACCAAGTTCATCATCAAAACAGAATTTGAATTACATCAATCAAAGAGCAGGGCAGTTGAGAATATTCTTCATGCAAAACACATCATGGAACAACAAACCAAAACTATCATGAGAAATTCCTGGTGCATAGCTCTAGGGTTTAAGCATAACAGCAGGGTTTATGCAGCAAGGTTTTAGCAGTAGGGTTTATGCAGCAAGGTTCATCATTAACATCAACCAACAATTGTGAACAACCAAAATATAAACAGAATCCTCAATAATCCTGACCTATGAAACATTACTAGCATGTACACCAACTAACAACAATCCAAGCATAATCATGAGTGCATGTACTGGGCAAAGTAGGGTTTCAAAACAGTAGCAGGGCTTTCATCATCACTATGCAGCTCGAATTTTCAAAACAAACAGCATGACCAAACAAGCACATCAATATAATCAATATGCAACCTACAACACGAATGTGCTATCCCTTTTCCTTAAATCACCCTATACAAGCCAAATCGATGGAAAACCTAATTGTGTATGAGAATGAAAGTTCAAATTTCTCCATCATGAGAGCACCACTTCGAATGAAATAAAATGCATGGAAACTAGCATACAAGGACCTACATAACACATGGCATGGATTGGAGAATGGAGGTAATGGAAAACTTACGTGTTTTTGAAGCAAGTTGATGGAACAGTGGTGGGTTGATGGATATAGCTCGAAACAGGTAGTCACACAGCTTCCAAAGGTTGAATGCTTGCAGAAAATTAGCTCAAGAATACCTAGCCTGGTCCAACTCGATATCTGCCATTAACAATGTTCTTGAAGATGCAGAGCTAGGGAAAGTGTTTCAGTTGAGAAATGATGATGAGAATGTGCTCAAGATGTTGTCTAGATAATGAAGGAAACAAGAGGGACTCGTGTGCTTTGATGGTTTGAACAGAAAATCCCAACCGTGCCAAATGCAAGAAGGAGAGTATCTCAATTTTTCTGTGTGGAGGCTGCAAAAACTAGGGTTGGTTTCTGCAGAAAATCCTCTTTATATGACCTGTTTAGCATTGGTTTAGGAAGTACTAAACTTGTTTTGCTTGAATGAGTGTAATTGCCAACTTGCTAATTTTGGACAAAATGGAAAATGGGGGTATGTTTGTGGTCGAGTGGGCTGGGCATAAGCTGCTAGCAGACATTTGCAAAGGCTGTTTCTATTCTGTACTAGAATGCTGTACTTGCCTTGCATTTGTATAGCTATTTGCACCATTTGCCTAATTATGCACTTTTGGTCCAAAATGTGGTACAATGGTGGTATGACCATGAATTCAAACTTGGAACATGTCTCAAATATGGTTTAAAACAATTCCCAATTGGCCAAATCAAGAAAAAGTCAAAAACTCAAAAAGTCAAAGTTTGGTCAAACTTTGAATTTAAATGAAAAAAGTCCAAAAATGCCATTTTGATTGGCAAGGTTTTAGGTCATGAAATTTATATTTTTGGAAAGAGGATGAAAAATGTGGTTTGTAGGAAAAAACCCCACCAAATTTGGCCTTATGGTTTGGGAGATATGCTCAGTTGAAGTTCACAAATTGATGAAAATGATTGGATCATATCTTGACAACCATACATGGGATTTGAGAGTTCTTGGACTTTTTGAAAATGGGAGAACAAGATCTTCAACTTTCATGTTGGGCAAAAATTCATTTGAAGCTTGTATCATGATGCAAGTTTAAGATCAAGAAGTTTCCATTTTTGGCAGTTGAAAATTACAGGTCCAGTTTCTATTTTTGGAAATTTTCTGATTGACTTCAAATTCTTCCATGATGTTGATTCTCATGACATATGAGACCTATTAGGACACGAATAAAACTCCTTCAAACCATTTCTATCCATCAAATCCAAAGAATCAACCACAGTTGACCAACTTTGACCTTCTAGGGTTTTTGGACTTGACTGTGTATTTCTGATGAATTCCAAACCTAATTCTTTGAGAACTTGACTTCAAATGATGTTACAAGTCATATGAACTCTTGATTATTGACCATGGTGCCCAAATTCCACAAGAATGGCCACCATCCACTGCTTTGATTGATTGTTGACTGTCTAGGGTTTTGACCTGGTTGTGCACTGACTGCTGACCTCTGAGGCTTCAACCCTTGACTTGAACACTTCAAAAAGACCCCCAAGGCATGAAAACTTGTTGGTCAAACCCTAGGACCTTGATTCCTTGAGAAACACCTTGGCTTGATTGGTAGACTGATCTCCTGATCAGTTTGACCTAATTCTTGCTTGCTTGCTCTTGAGGCAACTGAGGAACAATGCAAATGCTATGCAATGGGTTATGATATGTTATGACCTAACATGAAATGATATGTACAATGATAGGTGCAAATTTGAGGTGCTACAGCTGCCCCTATTCAATCAGCTGGGAACCCAAACGGATGATAGCAGTGGCTGTCAGACTTTCAGGGTAAACAGGGATTGAATACAAAAGAACCGTAGAAATTTGCACCGACTGGATATAAAAGAACCACGTCATTTACCGATGACAAACTGCATGACAGCTTCAGAAAAGCAAAACCATTTACCGATGGTTGAAGAAACTGGAACCTTGATATTTACCGATATCAATCTCAGCACGACCATTTACCGATGGCGGCTGGGAAAAAACCAACTTCTGAAAAACCCAAAACCATTTACCGATGGTTAAAACTTGATATTTACCGATATCAACTTCAGCCGGACCATTTACCGATGGCTGCTGGGAAATAATGAGAAAAACAGAACCATTTACCGATGGTTAAAACTTGATATTTACCGATATCAACTTCAGCAAAACCATTTACCGATGGTTGCTGGGAAGCCAATGATGTCGAAAGGAAGCGAGACCATTTACCGATGGTGGCTTCAAAGAAACTGGACATTTACCGATGTCAACTTAGCAAGACCATTTACCGATGGTTGCTGCAACTGGGAATTCGATATTTACCGATATCGAAGAAAGCTGGGCCATTTACCGATGGCATCTCCGCTTGGGGAGGGATAAAATCTTTGTGGTGATACCAGACAAGACGTTTACCGACGACTTCTGGGGATCTCGATTTTATTAACAAAAGAAACAAGGAATGACCAGACATTTACCGATGACTGGGTGAGACACGATGTTTACCGACATCGAAAGATGATGTTTACCGACATCAAAAGAATGACCAGACATTTACCGATGACTGGGTGAGACACGATGTTTACCGACATCGAAAGATGATGTTTACCTACATCAAAATAATGACCAGACATTTACCGATGACTGGGTGAGACTCGATGTTTACCGACACCAAAACAATGGCGTTTACCGACACCACAAAAAAGACCAGACATTTACCGATGACTGGGTGAGACACGATGTTTACCGACATCGAAAGATGATGTTTACCTACATCAAAAGAATGACCAGACATTTACCGATGACTGGGAATGAGGAATTTATTGGGAAGAGACAAACAAATATTTGCCACTGAAAACCAGGTAGGACATTTACCGATGACTCTACTGGGGATTTTTGTTGGGGGATTATCAGACATTTACCGATGACTGAAGGAAAGACTCGATGTTTACCGACACCGAAGCAATGGCGTTTACCGACACCAAAAAAATGACCAGGCATTTACCGATGACTGGGTGGGATTCGATGTTTACCGACACCGAAGCAATGGCGTTTACCGATACCAAAACAAAGAAGACACACGCGGGTGTTGACATGACACCTACCGATATCTGGGATATGTTGAAGCAAGGCTGATCACTTGCTGGGGGTCTCACTGGGGAGAAACAGACTATCTGTCACCATCGGGTGAGGAAACAAAACTCTGTCACCATCGGGTGAGGAAATAAACCTCTGCGGGGATAATCAATTCTGAATGCTGTCTGTAGCAACTGTAGCAGACTTGCTGTGCTGATGTTGAACAAAATATGATCCGCCTCTGCCGGGAATACGGTCTGATGTGGTTTCGAACACATGAATGCATATGTTTGAATTTTTCTATGGCGTAATGCTCCATATTGGAATGGAAATGCTACACAATTTTGAGGATGCAATGATTACTATATGCAATGCAATATGATGAGAACTCTGCGGGGAGAGATACACAGGTCGACTGTGCTGAGAAATCTTCAAGATGAAATCTACTGGGGGAAGCAATACAAACCGCTGCTGGGGAGCCAACAAAACAAATCCCCTAGGGGAAGACAAAGCAACTCGCCGGGGAGTAATGAAACAACTTTGTTGGAGAGAAATGAATCAACTCTGCTAGGGGAAAGCAAAGGGAAACCTGCCGGGGATAGCCCAATCAATCCATGAAAAATTCCGCTTGGGGAAACTAAACCAGGCGACTCTTTGGGGATAAGGCTTCATGCAAACCTCATATAAAACAGACTGCTTTGGGGAATAACTGCTACTCCGCCGGGGACGACCCACAATATTCACAAGTAGGAATCCACTCAGCTGGGGATGCGGATATCGATCTGCCACGATAACTCACCCAATCCTCTGGTGGGATAAACTCTGTTGGAGAGAAAACTGCTTCGCTGGGGAAGGCTTAAACAATCCAAAGTTAGGAGAATGATTCTGTCTGGGGAAAGCATTGCTGGAGAATGCTCACAGGCGACGACCTTACTGGGGAAAATATTCACAGGTGACGACCTGCAAATCGGAACGACAGATGCCCCAGGGAGTACATGGACAAGATACGCTCAAGTGTCCTCAACATTCAAAATGATTTTCAAATGTTTTAATCTTTCTGCACGTCATTGTTTAGCCTTCATGTTTTTATATGCAATGTTTATCAAAAATCGGACGTTTTTGCAAACAAAACAGTAAAAGTAAAAACAAGGGCAATTTATCTGAATAACGACTTTTATTGATTGAAAGTGTGCCTGAAAAGGCAAAATACATTGGGAAGCAATTCCTAGAAAGAGGTAATTGCGCACAAAAGGAAAAAATAAACTATCCTAATGGCAATGTGAACACGGCATCCACTGTTTCCCAACTCTGTTATAACTCATAGATCATCAGTTTCCTCCCAATTCCTTGCTTTCTGAGAAGAATGACTGGACCGATCACATCTTTGGAGATGGCAGCTGACGAAGCATGACGAGAAGTGCAGATGACTCAGAATGTAGTCTTCGCTTTAATCCCTCTTTTGGCTGGATCGCCCTTTCGGGTTTTCAATCCACCGGGATACCCTTTTTGCCTAAGCCGCCCTTGCGGGTTTTCGACTTACCGGGTGTACAATTTTTTCAATTTTTATCCCTAACTTTTGCCCGAACCTTTTCTTTCTGTTTTTGGTTCGCCGGGATGCCCATTTTTGCCTGGACTATTTTGTTCTTTTTGTCCAGCGGGTCAATTTACGCGAAGTATTTTTTGACTACATCTGAGTTGACAGGGGAAGGAAAATCTTCACCGTCCATAGTTGTAAGCATCAAGGCTCCACCGGAGAAGACCTTCTTCACAACATATGGACCCTCGTAATTAGGAGTCCACTTGCCCCTGTTATCTGTACCGGGAGGAAGGATCCTCTTCAAAACTAGATCGCCAGTTTGAAATGTTCGAGGACGCACTTTCTGATCAAAGGCTCGTTTCATCCTTCTCTGATACAACTGCCCATGGCAAACAGCTGCTAACCGTCTCTCTTCGATAAGGCTTAACTCATTAAACCTTGTACGAATCCACTCGGCTTCGTCCAGCTTGACATCCAATAATACCCTCAGAGAAGGGATCTCCACTTCAACTGGTAGGACTGCTTCCATACCATACACAAGGGAGTAGGGGGTTGCCCCGGTCGACGTACGTACTGAGGTACGGTATCCATGCAAAGCGAAAGGCAACATCTCATGCCAATCCTTGTACGTAACGACCATCTTCTGCACAATCTTCTTGATATTCTTGTTTGCTGCCTCTACAGCGCCATTCATCTTCGGTCTGTAAGGAGAAGAATTGTGATGTTCAATCTTGAAATCTCTGCACAAGTCTTTCATCATTTTGTTATTGAGATTCGAACCATTGTCAGTGATGATTCTCTCGGGAACTCCATAACGACAGATGATTTCCTTCTTGATGAACCGGGCAACCACTTGTTTGGTGACGTTGGCATAGGAAGCTGCTTCCACCCACTTGGTGAAGTAATCAATCGCGACCAAGATGAAGCGATGTCCATTAGAAGCAGTAGGCTCAATCCTTCCAATCATGTCGATGCCCCACATGGCAAACGGCCAAGGCGAGTTCATGACATTCAATGGGCTTGGCGGTACATGCACCTTATCAGCATAGATTTGACACTTATGGCATTTCCGAGCATATTTGAAGCAATCGGATTCCATAGTCATCCAATAATATCCGGCTCTCAGCAATTTCTTCGACATTGCATGACCACCAGCGTGGGTACCAAACGAACCCTCGTGCACTTCTTGCATTAACATGTCTGCTTCGTGTCTATCCACGCATCTGAGCAAGACCATGTCAAAGTTCCGCTTGTATAGCACATCATCCTGATTCAGATAAAAGCTTCCAGCAAGCCTTCTCAGGGTCTTCCTATCATTCTTCGACGCACCCTCAGGATACTCTTGAGTCTTGAGGAAGTTCTTGATGTCATAATACCACGGCTTATCATCAATAGCATTAACAGACTCGGCTGCAAACACATATGCAGGCCTCTCGAGTCGATTCACAGCAACATGTGGCACATGATTCCACCAATGAACCTTTATCATAGAGGATAAAGTAGCCAAGGCATCAGCCATCTGATTCTCGTCCCGGGGGACATGATACAACTTCACCTTCTTGAAGAACGTCAGTATTCTTCTGGTGTAATCTCTATACGGAATCAGATGTGGCTGGTTTGTATTCCAATCTCCATTGACCTGATTGATCACTAGAGCTGAATCTCCAAATATGTCGAGTGTTTTGATCCTCAGATCAATGGCTTCTTCTATCCCCATGATACAAGCCTCGTACTCAGCTTCATTGTTGGTGACGTCGAATGTCAATCTGGCAGAAAAAGGTATATGAGCACCTTTGGGATTGATCAACACTGCACCAACACCGTTACCGTTCATATTCACGGCCCCATCAAACATCAGTGTCCACTTGTCATCAGGATCAGGTCCTTCCTCAACAAGCGGCTCTTCACAGTCTTTCGCCTTCAGATACATGATGTCTTCATCAGGGAATTCAAACATCATAGGCTGATAATCGTCGATTGGTTGTTCGGCAAGATAGTCTGACAGAATACTACCTTTGATGGCCTTCTGAGACGTGTACTGAATGTCATACTCTGTTAAGATCATCTGCCAACGGGCAACACGTCCGGTGAGAGCTGGCTTCTCAAAGATGTATTTGACTGGATCCATCCTAGAAATCAACAGAGTAGTATGGTTCAACATATACTGCCTTAGTCGGCGAGCAGCCCAGGCCAAAGCACAGCAAGTTTTCTCGAGCAGTGAATATCTTGTTTCACAGTCGGTAAACTTTTTGCTTAGGTAGTATATGGCATGCTCTTTTCGACCAGACTCGTCATGCTGACCCAATACACACCCCATCGAAGTCTCGGTGACTGATAGGTACATGATCAGTGGTCTCCCAGGAACTGGAGGAATAAGGATTGGAGGGTTTTGCAAGTATTCTTTGATTTTGTCAAAAGCTTCCTGACAGTCGTCATTCCATTTGATCGCCTGATTTTTTCTGAGCAGTTTGAAAATTGGTTCACATGTAGCAGTTAGATGAGATATGAACCTTGCAATGTAGTTCAACCTCCCTAAAAACCCACGGACTTGCTTTTCCGTCTTCGGTTCAGGCATCTCTTGAATAGCTTTGACTTTAGCTGGATCTACCTCAATCCCTTTCTCACTGACAATGAAGCCTAAGAGCTTCCCGGATCTCACTCCAAACGTGCACTTGTTCGGATTCAGCCTCAGTTTGAACTTGACCAGTCTGTCAAACAACTTCTGCAGATTAACCAGGTGCTCCTCTTCCGTCTGCGACTTCGCAATCATATCATCCACGTACACTTCGATTTCGTTGTGCATCATGTCATGAAAGAGAGTCGTCATTGCCCTCTGATAGGTAGCACCGGCATTCTTCAGCCCAAATGGCATCACTTTGTAGCAGAACGTGCCCCAAGGTGTAATGAATGTCGTCTTTTCCATGTCCTCTGGCGCCATCTTGATCTGGTTGTAGCCTGAGAAACCGTCCATGAAAGAGAATACCGAGGATTGAGCCGTATTATCCACCAATACATCGATGTGAGGTAATGGGAAATCATCTTTCGGACTCGCCCTGTTCAAGTCTCGGTAATCGACACACATCCTGACTTTGCCATCCTTCTTCGGCACGGGAACAATGTTGGCAACCCACGGCGGGTAACTGGTGACAGCTAGGAAACCTGCGTCCCACTGCTTCTGAACCTCTTCCTTGATCTTGACAGCCATATCAGGACTTGTTCTGCGAAGCTTCTGCTTGACCGACGGACACTCTTCTCGGAGAGGTAACCGATGCACCACGATGTCTGTATCCAGACCCGGCATATCTTGGTATGACCAGGCGAATATTTCCACATATTCTTTCAGCATCTCGATTAGCCTCCTCTTGACAGAGTCTTCTAAAGCAGCCCCAATCTTGATCTCTTTTCTGGCGTCCTCAGTACCCAGATTGACGACTTCCAACTCTTCCTGGTGAGGTTGGATGACCCTTTCCTCTTGCTTCAGTAGTCTGACCAATTCTGCAGGGAGTTCACAGTCTTCCTCACTCTCCTCTTCAGCTTGGTAGATGGGATTGTTGAAATCATACTGAGCCATAACAGAGTCGTTCACAGTGGGTGCCAAAAGATCACTTCTGCATGTTTAATGTTTTGTTTTTTTTAGAAAAAGATTTCAATAAAGTCACAAAAAACAAAAACATTGCCATTTTTTTTTTTGAAAAAGTGGAAAACCGAAAATAGAAAGACAAAGATCTCAAAATTTGATTGAAAAAAACGTCCTTTATTTATAAACATTGAACATGATGTGGCCCTACAATGAACCACTACGCCTTGGGCAGAACGTAGGGTTTTCATGCAAAATGATAAAAACAAAAGAAAATTACTCTGTCAGTAGAGTAACTTGGACTACATCTTCTGCCGTCCAATTGTTGATGACCTCGCCTGGTGCACAAGGGCGGACCCAGACATCCAAATCACAACCACTATCTTCACCATCAGTAGCAAAGACGTCTCCATGGTTCATCAGCCCAGCGCTGGTGAAGGTGCTCGGACCTGCTTGTACATGCTGCTCTGCTGCGAGAGGCTCGTACCCAATGCCGAACTTGTCTTCTTTTACAGGCAAGTCAACCATCTTGCCCCAGCCTTCAGCCTTACCGGAGTCAACAACCTCTTTGGCTTGCTTGTACGATGATATTGAAGCACCTGGCTTCCTCTGCTCTGCACAAGCTACACCTTCTAATGCCACAGTCTCGAATGCCTGGCACAGGGTTTCGTGGATCTCGCCATCCACCTCCACATACTTGAATGAGGAGAGATGACTCACCAAAATCTCCTCTTCACCACAGACGGTCACGATCTGACCGTTCCAGACATATTTGAGCTTCTGATGGAGAGTCGACGAGACTGCCCCAGCGGCGTGAATCCAAGGACGCCCCAACAAACAGCTATAAGCAGGCTGAATGTCCATCACGTAAAATACGATGTCAAAGGTCTCAGGACCTATCTTCACTGGCAATGTGACTTCACCAAACACAGACCGTTTGGATCCGTCGAATGCACGCACGATCAGGTCACTGGGAGTGAGCACGACTCCCTCGACATCAATCTTCTTCAGTATTTGCTTCGGAAGGACATTCAGGGACGACCCGGTGTCCACTAGCACGTGAGATAATACTGCGCCCTTGCACTCCATAGTGATGTGCAAGGCCTTGTTGTGATTACGACCCTCAGGCGTTAGGTCTAGGTCAGTGAAACCTACACCATGCCTGGTACTCACGTTTGCTAGAACACCCTCCAGCTGGTTGACCGATATCTCTTGCGGGACGTATGCCATGTTCAGCATTTTCAGCAAGGCGTCCCGATGTGCCTCAGAACACATCAGCAAAGAGAGTATCGAGATCTTCGACGGAGTCTGGTTGAGTTGATCAACAATCTTGTAATCACTCTTCTTTATGATCTTCATAAACTCCTCGACATCTTTCTGGAAAGAACCCTCAGCCTCCTTCTGAGCCGGTTCTTCATCAACCATTGTTTGCTTGCCCTTAGCCCTTGCAGATGACTCAGCAGCAGCATCTCTCACAGGCTGAGGAGCAAACAGTCGTCCACTCCTTGTGAAACCTCCCTGTCCTCCAACATTGTCCACTACCGGACTTGTAACAGCAGGGATCCTCACAGGAGCACTGATCGTAACTGGTGTTTGAACAATTGGCCTTGTCTGATTACCAGCCCTCCTATCCCGGCGATAGGCGTTGTCATAACTCCAGGGCACAGCCCTACTATTTTCAATCTGTCCTCTGCCGGACGCAACAATAGTAACTGGTGCACGGATGGTTACCGGGGTAGGAATGGTAACCGGAGTATTGCTGGTGGTGGGCGTACTGACAGCCCCACGTCCTCTTCCTTCAGCCGGCTTATAAAAAATGGTGACAGTAGACACTGCCCCATTATCTCTGGTAGCACGGCTAAATTGTAGACAGCCTTCGTCCATTAACCTCTGAATACCAGCCTTCAACTGGTCACAACCATTGGTAGATTCTGAACAACCCACACAATCTTCATCGCAGCCCGGGTCAACACCCCCCTTCAACAATCGGCCCTTGACGACCAACAGAGACGTCTGAACATCTTCAACATTCACTACCAGGTCTTCAGCTTCCCCATCTTCAATGTTATTAACCCTATGCCCCCCATGTTGTGGCATAGGATTGTTCACGACATTCGGACCGGAGAGAAGTTGATTGTCTTGGAATCAATCAGATCCTGAACCTTGTGCTGAAACGCCCGGCATCTTTCAGTATGGTGGCCTGGTGCCCCAGAGTGAAAGTCACATCTTACATTTGCATCGTAACCGGGTGGCAGTACGGTAGGAGTTGCCATCGTACGCAACTCTACAAACCCTAACCGGAGTAGTTCGGGTAGTAGCTCTGCGTACGACATAGGCAAGGATCAAATCTTCTATCAGGATTCAACCTCTGTCTCTGCTGAAAAGGACGTTGCTGCTGTTGTTGCTGTTGTTGAGGTCGTTGCGGTTGTTGTGGTTGTTGTTGAACTCTTTGTTGTTGTTGTGGACGTGGTTGAGGTGCAGGAATAGTCACTGCAGCGATTGGACGATACTGGTCCCTGTTGTTGGCTCTGTAAGCACTCCCTCTGTGCTGTACAGCGTTGGTTTCTCCTTCTCTACGGCGAGGTGCCCCAGAGAAGGGTTTCTTGGATGACGATGAGGAACCAGTATCGTGGATCCTCCCAGCTTTGATCAAGCTCTCAGTTCTTTCGCCGCAGATCACGACGTCAGAAAAGCTTCCGAATGGGCAGCTTCCCATCCGGTCCATGTAGACACCTTGTAGAGTGCTAATGAACATGTCAGTCAACTCCCTTTCCAGCATAGGGGGTTGAACTCTCGCAGCTAGTTCGCGCCATCTCTGGGCGTACTCTTTAAAACTTTCATTGTTCTTCTGACATAAGCTTTGTAACTGAGTTCTGGTTGGAGCCATGTCCATATTGTGCTTTTACTGCCTGAGGAAGGCCTCACCCAGGTCTCTCCAGCACCGAATTGAATCCCGCTTCAATTCCATGTACCAATCCAAGGATGCCCCAGATAGACTATCCTGGAAGAAATACATCCACATCTTCTCATCGTCAGTGTATGCGGATATTTTTCTATAGTATGCCTGCACATGGGTGCGAGGGCAGGAGGTACCGTTGTATTTGTCGAATGACGGCGCCTTGAATTTGTGCGGGATTCTGAGTCCTTCAACCAATCCCATGTTTGTCACGTCAAAACCGAGGGAGTTTTGACATTCTATTGCCCTGATCTTCTCAGCAAGGGCCTCAACTTTGCGATCTCTCGCATCATTTCTACCCAAGATATTGTCGTCTTCACTGAGCATAGTAAACAAATCCTCTTGTCTGTCAACAATCGGAATTCTATTACGGACCGGAGCATGGATGACTCTGGGACTAACAACATCCGGAGCAATCGGTTGACCGTCGACTCGGATACCCCTCAACTCTTCACCCACAGCGTAGTTGTTGACGGGAATAGCAGCGGCAGGGACCTCAGGAACTGGGTTTCCTTCTTGCAGAGGCTGGTTGGGCGGTGGCAATGTAGCTTCTTGCCTCTGGACCATTGCTCGGAGCTCTTCTTGGCCTTGTGCGACCCCTTGCATCATGTGAATGAATTGGGCCATGCTAGCCCTCATCTCTGCCAACTCGGCTTGTACTTGATCCATGTTGCGTTGATGGTTGAGCCTCGTTGAGTAGCGGTGCGGCCTTTGATCAGCTATCCTGTCTGGACACAGGAATCAAAGTGAGAAGACGGCCTGAGAATACCTGTTATGCAAAGATGATGCAAAAATGAAATGTTAATGCAATGACATGTTTATCATTTCAAGAGAGTATTCTACATCCTTGATTCCAGTCTCACGAGAAAATCGAGCCATACATAAAATTCAGAGATTAAGATACAATAGAGAAAAGGTCTTCATACAGATAAATTCAAAAAGAAGGTCTTAGCCAATAGTACATCAAAAGAGGACTTCCACAACAAGCCTGTGGATCGTCACTACATAACAACAAAGCAATGAGTAAAAAGCAAAAACAGGACTCAGCCTCCTGTGTGCAAACCATGAGGACTTCTCTTCACTTCGTCCAGTAATGCCATCGTGTCGGGATGATCTGGAGACTCTATCAAACGCCGGATGAGCAGATTCCTCTGGTAAATGACTTCATCCATCTTGTTGATGTGCTCCTGTAGTAACTCTCGTCATCCTCTCCGAATACCTCTGCAAGTCTGGATTTCTTCAAACCTGCTAACTCTTTAAGTTCTTCAATCTGTCCCCGAGCCTCATTGAGTTGATCGGTGATGTACCCATTGGTAGAACGGGCACACAGAAGCTCATGGTTCTTCTCTTTCAACAAAGTCTTCAACTTCTCTATCTGACCAGTCAGTTCGGTCACCATCTCCTCCTCCTTTGCCTTCCGAGAAGTTGAAAATGCATCCCATCGTTCTTGCCACCCGGCTAATTTACCCTGAGCATCCATTAATTGTTGCTTGACTCGCCTCAATTCAGAACTGGATGATCCCAAGGCCTTGTCCGTCTTCCTAAAGAAGTCCACCTCCACAGCTAATTTTCCCTCTGCTTCCTCTCGCAATCTGACAGCTTCCGCCTTCTGATATTCTGCCTCATGGAATTGATGCATATAGTCTTGCAATTTCACGTTTAGCTCCGAGTTTTCGATTTGAAGCTTCTCCATGGCTTTTTCAATCTGTCATATTCCTCCCGGCTCACCACTGTTGACTGTGCAGGAGTCGGCGGATACAAAGGTTCTTCTACAGGAAACGGCAGACCAAACTCTTTAACTCTTCCTTGAAGCCACTCTTCATACAGAGGATAAGTCCTACAATCTCCTTTTCCAAGTACAACTCCTCCTCGCTTGATCATCTTGAGCCAAGCCTCAGCTGCTTTACGAGATACAGTCAAATCAGGCGCAGAATGGAAAAACAGAGATTCTTCCACATCCATTTCCAAAGGCGGAGTCCTTAAAGCATACCCAAACTGCCTGACTGCTAGAGAAGGGTTATAGTTGATTCCTCCTCTTCTTCCCACCAACGGTACATTTGGGAAATTTCCACAACTGTGAATGACATCTGCCCTAAGCAAACTCCGATCAGACCACCAAGAAATATCTTCAGCTCTCAACCCCATCAATCTCTTCGACCAACTCAACGAGTCCTCTACATCAATGAACGCTCCTGATTTGGGTAGGTGTGAACTGAACCACTTATAAAACAAAGGCGCACAACAATTCACCAATCCTCCTTTTCTATTCTCGTTCCTATGATGCACCGAATGAAAGAAATCTCCTAGTAAGGTTGGCACCGGATTTCCCAACACAAAAAGGCGTATTGCGTCTATGTCCACAAATTTGCAACATTAGGGAACAGGACAATCCCATACACACAGAGAGCCAACACAGCATTGAAACCCCTCTGGTCACCATCTTCAAGCTTCTTCTTTGCCTCTCCCAACAAGAAACTCAAATGAAAGCCACTGACTCCTCCCTTCTGACACATATTATCCTTCAAGACCGATTTCCCCAAATATGTGGCCGAAGCAACCACGCTGAGATCGGGTAGAAGCTCAGATCTGTAGAATAACAATTGTGACTTAATAGGAACTCTGAGAAAACTGGAAATCTCCTCCAAAGTAGGGACCAAAATATAATCCGGGAATGTGAAACACCTCAATGGAGGGTCATAGAACTGCAGCAGTGTAAAGAGAGCATCGTGTTGATCTTTGGAGAGAACTGTGACGAAGCTTAGAATCAAACCATAATCCTTCCGGAATCCTTCTAGAGAAACGTGATCCATTGACTTCATCAGCTGTTGAATAGGCTCCAAACAAACCACTGGAAACTTGTAAGCGACATGTCTCTTTCTGCCAACATCCATCTCAGGAGAACCAGAAAACCCGACCGGAATCAAGAAGAAGATGTAAAACCCCTAGAAATGGATAAACATGTGTTAGATGATATGGATGCAAAATGATGTGATGCAATGCAATGATATGGAAACCAGGACCGCTGGATCTGCTTAAACATCTGCCGGGTTGCACTGTCTGAAGAAAAAAAAAAAACCCACTGAGGAATAAAATACAAGACCACAACTATGCTCCAGAAAACCGGGTTGGTTGGAAGTTAAGGTTTCCTGAATTTAGCCCGCCCCTCACTTGTAGGTTCTAAGAACAGAAGTTTGTCAGTTTCAGCCCTTCAGTCGAGAATAATACGTTTACCACTGAAGGTTTGGTATTATTACGGGATGAAAGACCTCTGCTGACTCCCCTCAACAGGATATCCTATAGCAAGTTCCCAGTCTCGGGGTCCTCGGATTGAGCAGCGAGAATGCGCCCACCAGAGCTAACATAATCACATCTCGGAGGAGAGGCCTCGACTGGGTTCTCGGGAAATGGTCACCAGAGTCGACGATTTCTAAAGGAATATTTGTCGTTATGGAACATCCATAGGACAAAATATATCCAACAGAAACCTCGTCTGGAATGTGGGTCTCATGAACGACTTAACGTAGCAACATGCCACGCAAGCCTCATGACTATCCACTCTAACACCTATGTGTGCACTCAAGCCTGGGTAGTGGGCTTATTTCTCACAAAATATCCCATCCCAACAAACAGGCAACCAGCAGATGAATATGAATGAATGCAAACATAATTACAAACATAAATGCAAACAATAGACAATGAATGCAAACAGTAAATAATGAATGCAATAAATAAACACAGCAAAAAGCAACCAAAACCCTAACCTAGAGAGCGCTAGGAGAGACTCGCTTAGGGAAGATGGACCAGCATAGGTCAACTTCGATGTCCCCAGCAGAGTCGCCAGCTGTCGCATCGCGCGAAAAACCGGCGGGAAAAGAAAGAAACAACAGAGCCGCCACCGTGCGTTATTTATCCCAAAAGAGGGAAAGGAAACGCTCGAAGTAAACCTAGGAAAAGACATGGTCTCGCGACCAAAGAGGAATGGGTTCGGGAGTCGGTTATGCGAAGGGAAGGTGTTAGGCACCCTACGCATCCGTAGTACTCTACGGGATCCACGCACAAAAGGAAGGAAAATTGGTTGCTAAACACTGCTCAAACACACACACACTCTGGCTGAAAGAAACGAAAGAAACTGACTGAAACTGACTCGGCAGGATATCGCATCCTGGGCCTACTTAGTCTATCAGGCATAGACATCAGAGTCGAAGTAGTTCGGACCGGGGAAACGACACATGCTCGCTAGGATGTCGCATCCTATGCATACGTATCTTCTCGGACGAGAGAAGAATCAGAGCATTCGTAGCTCGGCTGACACGCACACAAACAAACAAAACGCAGGCAAACGTGGAGCCTGAATGCCAATCGATGGACTTACATCAGCATCCGAACCTAAACACACACAAGAGGCAAACGTGGAGCCAAATGCCAATCACTGGACTTACATTGACATCCGAACCTAAACAACACAACAGATAGATAGGGAGTCTGGGACTCAGCCTACAACTGTCAAACACAAACGAACAGACAGACAGCAAATGCTAAGGAGTGCGGGACTCGAGCCTAGCAAAGGTCAACAAACACACAAAAGAAAAAAAGGGCGCCCGGAGAGATCAGCTCAATCTCCTGCCTACATACTTCATCTGGTATGAAGATCAGGGCGATGTAGTTCCCCTACGCAGGGATAAAAGATCTAGCCTAACCAGATAACAGAGGGAGACACAACTCTAGGGAGACTACGACTCGAGCCTAGATGTTGTCATGCAAAAGTCAACCCTAAGTTAAGGTTTCTAGCTAAATGGCACAAGGGCCAACCTATCTTAAGCAGACACAGGAAAAAGCAAAGTCTCGATTGCAACTAGGGCAAGAGAAAAGGGATATCTCAATCACAACAGGGGTGAGAGAAAAGAGTTAGTGTTAGTGGTTAGTCAAAACTCGGCAAGACATCGCGTCTCGTGCCTACGTATCTCATCTGAACATGAGAATCAGAGTTGCCGTAGTTCGGCCAAACACCCTAATCATGGCTCACACAAGGGTTAAGCCACACAGACTTGACTTGCACAGGAAGCAAGTCAAGCACAAAGCTATTGCACAAGGGCAAGCACAAACTAAAGCCTAAGGAAGCAAACAAGGCAATCACAAACACATACAGCATAAGAATAAACACACCAACAAGGGGGCTCAAACATCAAAGGTTAGGCACTAGGGCCAACTGGAATGGGGTCAGTGTGCTCTTAACCTTGCCATTGAGAGGCTAAGGTGAAGCAGATGAAAGGAGAATGAGGGGTGTGCCTCATTGCTTCTATCCCTAATCAGGGAGAGCATCAAATAATAGAGAGTGGGGGAGTTCAGAAAGATGGAACTCTTTCCCCATTATTGACTCGATAGATCTTGGGTTTTTATCTCGATGCTTCAACCATGTAATGGGAGCAGAGAGAGGACACACTGAATAGTGGGGGATAGATTGCTTATCCCTACCTTCCACCAATTGCCTCAAATGAGGACTTTTCCTGCTTGGGACAATTTTAAACAAACACAGGCATTGCCTCTTAAGGAGGACTTCAGACAGTTTGCCCGGTCAAATAACAGACCGGGTCTCCAAACTACATGAAGAAAGAAAGGTTTATACCTCAAAAGCAAATGCTAAAATAGCAAAGCAAGCAAGTTCAGAGAACTTAAGCAACTAAAGTACCTGAAAAAGCCAAACTTATTAGTAAACAAGTCAAAAGTTTAAATCAAAAGAAATGGCAAACAGTCAACACAGGGGATCAACTGAGCAAAGCATAAGACTCAAGTTATGAGTCAAACCATCTGCAAAACAAAGGTTAACATGGGATAAACAAATCAAATTCAAACAAGTTTGAGTGATCTTTGAAGCATTGTGCTCAACCTGAAACAGATGAACTCAACATAAGTCCAAAGGACCACTAGGACTAGCCTAGGGTCAAACATGAAAGAAAAAGTCAAGGCAAGCAAGGAAAAGTCAACTCAAAGTCAAAGTCAACCAATTAGAAAGCAAACACAATTGGGCCCACATTCAAATCATGCATCATGATCAATTCATGAATATTTGAAATCAAAACAAGGCAAAGGATAGCATACAAAAGTCAACAGAATGACTTGCATCAAAAGTCAACCTAAGCAATCTCAAAAATCATGAAATAAATCACACTCAATCCTAACATCTAACATGGTATACATGTAAAATTTCAAAGCATTTGGATGAGAGGAAGGCAGTCAATGAAATTCATGAAGTCAAATCAAATTCAAGTAGGCATGGTGAAAGTCAACAAACATGGGTCAACTTCAAAAATCCATATCAAATTGAAAACAGAAGAGAAATGAATGAGATTAACACCAATGCAAAGCTCAAAGAGTCTAATTATCACATATGAAATTTCATGGACATACAATATGATTTGAGAATTTCACAAAAGATTTGGCAATGCATAGCACAAAGAGTCAACAAATGACCAAGCATGGAAGAAAATTCACAATCAAATGGAAAACAGCAAGATTAATTCCAAGAAAATTCATACATCAACTAGACATACAAGGGATCATTCATGCAAAATTTGGGGTCATTTGGGTGTGGGAAAGTGTGTGAACAAAATTTGTGAAAATGCATGATCATGGTATAGCATCAAATGCAACACATAACTTCCAAAAATCATAACCCTCAATCCACAAATGATAAATGCACAAACTTTATATGGGAATGAAGTTCAAGGTGTCTAGTTTCACCCTAAAAAATTTCAAAGGCATTGGATATGACATGAGCATTTCACAATTGAAATGGTGAGATGTATCATTTATGCACACATGTTGGGAAAATAATTACCAATAAAAACCAACCAATGGAAAAATAACTAAAATTCACCATTAAATAATAAACTCAATCATGAACATCATGGAAAAAGAATCATAATTTTTTGATGAAAAATGGAGGAGAAATTAAATGTGGAAATAGGATGAAATATTGGGCAAAACATGAACAAACTAGCAAGGCATATGGTCAACACAAGTCAAAGGAATGGCAATCTTGTAATTCTGGATATCACTAATCAAAACTGCAGCGTTTTGAAGCACACAACGAAATGTTGTGATTGGCTATGATCCTATAGAACAGTAGCATGCGCATGGAACCAGCAACAACAATCAATCAGCTCCAACATTCTGGGAATCTCATGCACCTTAGGGTTTGGAAGCAACCATATGCATTCAACAATCATGCATCAATTAGTAAAGATGAGAACCTATCAACAACATGTAAACAGCATGGCACGACAAAGCAGCATGAACAACTCAAAACCAACCAATGAAATTCCAATCTGGTTTTAGAAACCCTTAGGATTTGGCAGCAGGGCAACAGATTCCACTTCCTAATTCATCATATCATCAAGAAAATAAACAAACATGGCAATTAGCATGTCATTGAAGATGGTTCATGTAATCAAAAAAACAAATAAAAGCAGCCAACAAAGGTTCATGCGCTTGGCTGTAGCAGCAGCAGATCAATTTATGCTCCTCACCCAACAACAAGATTCCATCATCAAGAAAAGCACAATATGGCAATGGTATTTATGCAGCCTCAACACAAACAAACAAAACATGCACTCATGCGAATTTCGGGAAAACTGGGCATAGGATTTAACAGCCATGGTATCATGTTCATCCTGTAACATTTAAACAGCAACAACCAAACATGACAAGCACAATTCAATGTATTTCTGGGCAATGTTCATGGATTTCAAAACAGCAGAGCATTAACCTTTTCAATCGAGACTCAACAAATTAAACAGCAGGGTCAACAACTTGGCAATGACAGCATGTTCATGCAATCACAAGTAATGACAGCAAACATGACTTTGGAAACAAACTAGGGTTTTAACATAACAGTAGCATGTGTTCAACATCATCAATCAGTCATCATCAATTGAAACTCAAATAACATGGCAAGCAAGCATGACATTGGTACAAGCTTGTTCATGCAACATCACCATCATACAGCATTAATTGACAGCAGACCAAGCACAAGCATTTAGGGTTCATCACGGCAGTATTCACTATCATTATCCATGCTCATCATTTAAATCACCAACACATAAACAACAGTATCAAACAAAATCGTGGCCATGAAAATTGAAGCATCATTAGTCAATAGCAACACACAGTATGGTGTTCAACATGATATCACCAACATCACCACAAAACCACTTAGCATGGTAAACAAGGTTCTTCATGCAAAATTATAAACAACCAAAATAACAGCAAACAAGCAGAATTCTGGGCAGAGTGTTTGGTTTGTAACAGCATTATCATAACAGCATTATCATAACAGCAGCATCATAACAACAGCATTCATCTTCATGTTATCATCAGTCGAAAATTCAAAAGGACATGTTAAGCAGCAAGGTATTTAGCAATGTTCATCATCAGTCTACAGCATGGCCAACACTTATGCATACATGAAACAATATTTGGGAAGGTACAAATGTTTTAACACAAAAGCATGCTTCATGCTCATCAACCAAGTTCATCATCAAAACAGAATTTGAATTACATCAATCAAAGAGCAGGGCAGTTGAGAATATTCTTCATGCAAAACACATCATGGAACAACAAACCAAAACTATCATGAGAAATTCCTGGTGCATAGCTCTAGGGTTTAAGCATAACAGCAGGGTTTATGCAGCAAGGTTTTAGCAGTAGGGTTTATGCAGCAAGGTTCATCATTAACATCAACCAACAATTGTGAACAACCAAAATATAAACAGAATCCTCAATAATCCTGACCTATGAAACATTACTAGCATGTACACCAACTAACAACAATCCAAGCATAATCATGAGTGCATGTACTGGGCAAAGTAGGGTTTCAAAACAGTAGCAGGGCTTTCATCATCACTATGCAGCTCGAATTTTCAAAACAAACAGCATGACCAAACAAGCACATCAATATAATCAATATGCAACCTACAACACGAATGTGCTATCCCTTTTCCTTAAATCACCCTATACAAGCCAAATCGATGGAAAACCTAATTGTGTATGAGAATGAAAGTTCAAATTTCTCCATCATGAGAGCACCACTTCGAATGAAATAAAATGCATGGAAACTAGCATACAAGGACCTACATAACACATGGCATGGATTGGAGAATGGAGGTAATGGAAAACTTACTTGTTTTTGAAGCAAGTTGATGGAACAGTGGTGGGTTGATGGATATAGCTCGAAACAGGTAGTCACACAGCTTCCAAAGGTTGAATGCTTGCAGAAAATTAGCTCAAGAATACCTAGCCTGGTCCAACTCGATATCTGCCATTAACAATGTTCTTGAAGATGCAGAGCTAGGGAAAGTGTTTCAGTTGAGAAATGATGATGAGAATGTGCTCAAGATGTTGTCTAGATAATGAAGGAAACAAGAGGGACTCGTGTGCTTTGATGGTTTGAACAGAAAATCCCAACCGTGCCAAATGCAAGAAGGAGAGTATCTCAATTTTTCTGTGTGGAGGCTGCAAAAACTAGGGTTGGTTTCTGCAGAAAATCCTCTTTATATGACCTGTTTAGCATTGGTTTAGGAAGTACTAAACTTGTTTTGCTTGAATGAGTGTAATTGCCAACTTGCTAATTTTGGACAAAATGGAAAATGGGGGTATGTTTGTGGTCGAGTGGGCTGGGCATAAGCTGCTAGCAGACATTTGCAAAGGCTGTTTCTATTCTGTACTAGAATGCTGTACTTGCCTTGCATTTGTATAGCTATTTGCACCATTTGCCTAATTATGCACTTTTGGTCCAAAATGTGGTACAATGGTGGTATGACCATGAATTCAAACTTGGAACATGTCTCAAATATGGTTTAAAACAATTCCCAATTGGCCAAATCAAGAAAAAGTCAAAAACTCAAAAAGTCAAAGTTTGGTCAAACTTTGAATTTAAATGAAAAAAGTCCAAAAATGCCATTTTGATTGGCAAGGTTTTAGGTCATGAAATTTATATTTTTGGAAAGAGGATGAAAAATGTGGTTTGTAGGAAAAAACCCCACCAAATTTGGCCTTATGGTTTGGGAGATATGCTCAGTTGAAGTTCACAAATTGATGAAAATGATTGGATCATATCTTGACAACCATACATGGGATTTGAGAGTTCTTGGACTTTTTGAAAATGGGAGAACAAGATCTTCAACTTTCATGTTGGGCAAAAATTCATTTGAAGCTTGTATCATGATGCAAGTTTAAGATCAAGAAGTTTCCATTTTTGGCAGTTGAAAATTACAGGTCCAGTTTCTATTTTTGGAAATTTTCTGATTGACTTCAAATTCTTCCATGATGTTGATTCTCATGACATATGAGACCTATTAGGACACGAATAAACTCCTTCAAACCATTTCTATCCATCAAATCCAAAGAATCAACCACAGTTGACCAACTTTGACCTTCTAGGGTTTTTGGACTTGACTGTGTATTTCTGATGAATTCCAAACCTAATTCTTTGAGAACTTGACTTCAAATGATGTTACAAGTCATATGAACTCTTGATTATTGACCATGGTGCCCAAATTCCACAAGAATGGCCACCATCCACTGCTTTAATTGATTGTTGACTGTCTAGGGTTTTGACCTGGTTGTGCACTGACTGCTGACCTCTGAGGCTTCAACCCTTGACTTGAACACTTCAAAAAGACCCCCAAGGCATGAAAACTTGTTGGTCAAACCCTAGGACCTTGATTCCTTGAGAAACACCTTGGCTTGATTGGTAGACTGATCTCCTGATCAGTTTGACCTAATTCTTGCTTGCTTGCTCTTGAGGCAACTGAGGAACAATGCAAATGCTATGCAATGGGTTATGATATGTTATGACCTAACATGAAATGATATGTACAATGATAGGTGCAAATTTGAGGTGCTACACATACTAGTGAGCAACTTAAACAATTAGCGAGCAAAGTAGACGCCTTAGCCACCCATAACAAAATGCTTGAAACACAAATTTCACAAATGTCTCAACAACAAGCATCTACTGCTGCTCCCGCTGGCACATTTCCTGGACAACCGCAGCCTAATCCAAAAGGACATGCAAATGCCGTTATATTGAGGAGTGGAAAAGAACTGGACGGACCCGTAGATCCAAGGCTCCAAAATCCTACCATGTACCAAAAATCTGAAAAAATAACAACTAAGAAGGTAAGTGAACCGAAGGAGAAGGAAGATAATACCCAAGAGGCTTAAGAGAAAGAAAAACCTTATGTGCCTTCACTGCCTTATAAACCACTCATTCCGTATCCTCAAAGACTCACAAATTCTAAAACTGCAGGGCAATTTAGGAAATTTGTTGAACTTCTGAAGCAACTAAACATTACAATCCCCTTTACAGAAGTCATCACACAAATGCCTTCATATTCCAAATTTCTTAAAGAGATCCTATCCAATAAGAAAAAGATCGAGGATAACGAAACAATTACACTTACTGCTGAGTGTAACACAATAATCCAAAATAACATGCCTCCCAAACTAAAGGACCCAGGTAGTTTCTCCATACCTTGTGTCATTGGAAAGTTCGTCATAGATAAAGCTCTATGCGACCTAGGATCCAAAATTAGTGTAATGCCCTTAACCATCTATAAAAGGCTCAACATGGGAGAACTAAGACCAACCAAGATGTATGTCCAACTAGCTAACCGCTCAATCAAATATCTTGTTGGTATACTAGAGAATGTCCCAGTACGTGTAGGACAATTCTACATTCCTACAGACTTGATAATCATGGACATCAAAGAAGATGCCAGTACACCTATTATATTAGAAAGGCCATTCTTAGCTACCGTCGGAGTCATAATAGACGTGAAAAGAGGTAAGCTAACATTCGAAGTTGGAGAAGAAAAGGTTGAATTCATCTTGACACAATTCTTATAAGCGCCAGCTATAGACGATACCTGCTATCTACTTGATGTCATAGACGAGTGCGTAAGAGAGATGGAGATGCAAGAAACCACATATTATGATATAATGAAAATCCAAATCCCTCCAATCTTTGAAGATGATAATTGGCGTGAACCATACCAAAATGACAGTCTAAGCGAATGCTTAGCACTTACACCCGACCACATGCCATGCCCGAAGAAATCCGACTTAGAGTTAAAAACACTACCAAAGAACCTAAGATACGAATTCCTAGACACTGAACTCAAAAGACCAGTAATAGTCAACGTTGACTTAGGACAGATGGAAACTGAAAAGTTACTAGATGTCTTAAGAAAATATCCAACTGCGTTAGGCTACAACATTGCTGGCCTAAAAGGAATAAGTCCTTCTATCTGTATGCATCGCATTATGCTAGAGGAAGATTGCAAAACCTCTAGAGAACACCAGATAAGGATCAACCCAATCTTAAGTACTGTAGTCAAGGATGAAGTAAATAAGTTATTAGATGCAGGAATCATATACCCGATCTCTGATAGTCAATGGGTTAGCCCCGTTCATGTAGTACCCAAGAAAGGGGGTGTTACCGTTGTTAAGAACGAGAAGGGCGAATCTATAGCACAAAGAGTTGTGACCGGAAGTAGAATGTGCATTGATTATAGGAAACTAAACAAAGCCACTTGAAAGGACCATTTTCCTCTACCTTTCATTAATCAAATGCTTGAACGATTGGCTAAGCATTCCCACTTATGCTATCTAGACAATTATTCAGGATTCTTTCAAATTCCTATCCATCTTGACGACCAAGAGAAGATAACCTTCACATGCCCTTCTGGTACATTCGCTTATCGACGAATGCCATTTGGATTATACAACGCTCCCACAACATTCCAAAGATGCATGATGTCAATCTTCGCTGACTTTATAGACGACATTATGGAAGTCTTTATGGATGATTTTTCTGTTTGTAGGCAGAGCTTCGAAGGATGTCTATCAAACCTTGAAATGGTACTTGAAAGATGCGTAAAGGTGAATCTCGTCTTGAACTGGGAGAAATGCCATTTCATGGTCCAACAAGGAATCGTGTTAGGACACATAGTATCTGATAAAGGAATTGAAGTAGACAAAACTAAGATCGAAATTATAGAGAATCTTCAATCTCCAAAAACCATACGAGAATACGAAGCTTTTTAGGACACGCCGGTTTCTACCAACGCTTTATCAAGGATTTCTAGAAAATTACCAAACCACTGACTGGTTTATTAATGAAAGACGTTGACTTTATCTTTGATGAGAAAGGCTTAACAGCGTTTGAGCAATTAAAAACATCTTTAATCACCGCACCTATCATGCAACCACCTGATTGGAGATTACCTTTCAAAATCATATGTGATACGAGTGATTATGCCGTAGGCGCAGTGCTAGGACAAAGAAAGGATAAAAAACTTCATGCTATCTACTACGCAAGTAGAACGTTAGATCCTGCTCAAATGAACTATGCCACCATTGAAAAGGAACTTCTAGCCGTTGTGTTCGCTTTAGACAAACTCCGTTCCTACTTAGTAGGAGCGAAAATCATCATCTATATTGATCACGCTGCTATTAGATATTTTCTAAGTAAGAAGGATGCCAAACCAAGACTCTTAAGATGGATCCTACTCTTACAATAATTTGACTTAGATATAAAAGATAAGGAGGGTACTGAAAACGTAGTAGCAGACCACTTATCACGAATCAAAGGGAATAAGCCTGCACAAATTCCAATCAATGATGATTTCCCTTACGAACTACTTATAGCCCAAATGGAAAACGACATGTCTGAACTAACCTTAAATGATACCGAAACAGAAGAATCCATGAAAGAAATTCATACGAATGCAACTCTGCCATGGTATGCTGATTTTGTCAACTACCTAGCTGTTGGAGTACTTCTACCAGACCTATCATACCAACAAAAGAATAAATTCTTTCATGATCTAAAACAATACTACTGGGATGAACCTCTGTTTTTCAAAAGAGGTACCGACGAAATTTTCCGTCGATGTGTTCCTGAGGATGAAATAGACGACATAAACTCTCATTGCCATTCCTCCCCCTATGGTGGGCACGCAAGCACTTCAAAAACTTATGCTAATATCTTACAATCGGGCCTCTTTTGGCCTACTCTATAGAAAGATGTCCATAATGCGGTTATAAATTGTGACCGGTGCCAACACATTGGTAATGTTTCAAGACACGATGAAATGCCACAAACAGGCATCTTAGAAGTGGAAGTCTTTGATGTGTGGGGGATTGACTTCATGGGACCATTCCTATCTTCTTTTGGTAATAAGTACATACTCGTAGCTGTCAATTACGTTTCGAAATGGACCGAGGTTGTAGCTTCTCCGACATATGACACACGAGTACTGATTAAGTTGTTCAAGAACATAATCTTTCCTAGATTCGGTGTGCCAAAACTAGTCGTTAGTGACGGTGGCTCCCATTTCATATCGAATATCTTTGGAAAACTTCTTCTGAAGTATGGAGTCCGACACCGTGTAGCAACACCTTATCACCCACAAACCAGTGGGCAAGTCGAAGTTTCGAATAGAGAAATCAAACAAATTCTAGAAAAGACTGTTGGAATATCTAGAAAAGATTGGTCATCTAAACTAAACGAAGCTCTGTGGGCCTATAGGACAACCTACAAGACCCCAATAGGGACCACCCCCTTTAAATTAGTTTATGGTAAATCATGTCACCTCCCTGTGGAATTAGAACACAAAGCTTATCGGGAAATTAAGACCCTAAATCTAAATTATACTTCCGCAGGCGAGAAGCGAATTTTGGACATTCACGAATTGGAAGAACTTCGACTAGTCGCCTATGAGAATGCCAAGATATACAAAGAACGAACCAAAAAATGGCACGATAAACGTATATCTAGGAAAGAGTTTAATGTCGGCGACTTAGTGCTACTATTTAACTCAAGACTTAAGCTTTTTCCGGGAAAACTTAAATCTAGGTGTTCAAGCCCTTTCGAAATTACAAAAGTTTTTAAAAGCGGTACGATAGAAATTAAAGGTAGAAATAGTGAACCGTTTATGGTAAACGGGCAGCATTTAAAACATTATCATAGTATTGATAATAGAGACTATTCAAATAGCCTAAGACTTATAGAGCTGCCCGCTCAACCCTAAAACTAATATATTGCAACGTTACTGTCGAACTTACGACATTAAACAAAGTACTTAGTGGGAGACAACTCTCCATTCTTTTTAATTTGTTATCTTTGTTTTTAAGCGTTTCCCTTCTTTGACTATTACTTGTATTTTGCTCCCTTTCATTGATTCTATGCAGTAATGTACTTGTTGCTTCTAGTTACTAACTTAGAAAAATTGGATACTGATTAACAGGCGAATTTATAACTAGTTAGTAACTAACTTTCATCATGCAACCAGTAGATACAATTTTCAGAGGCAGAGTTCAGAGAAGGCGCTATGACTATTTAGCTCAGAAGGATATGGCTTTATCCATATATTATGATGGACCTACCATGGATAGGTTAGGAATCTGAGATAGCATCTTGTTTATGTTTAACCAGCTAGGTTGGGAGAATGCTGCTATTAAGAGAAGGTTTGTCACATACCATGAGCTTAGCCTAGAATTCCTTAGCTCCCTAGTTTACAACCCCGAGCATGGTTACGGACTCAACAAAGGGTTGATTTCCTTTAGGCTGTTTAGTATGGACTTCACTTATAACCGTAGAGACCTTGCTGACCTCCTAGGATTTTCTAGTGGCCCATTTGTTTTCACTACACGCTAGGAGGAATTAATCGACGACATCGACCTAGATTACTTTTGGGGTAGTTTAACTGGAGACTACCACCCTGACCCACACGAGATGCACTTCCAAATGATACACAACCCTGCTATCCGTTACTTCCACAAAATACTAGCCCACAACCTATTTGGAAAAGAAGTGAACAACACCTTAGTGTCACGAGATGAACTTTTCATCTTACTGTGTGTCGATCAAGGTCGACATGTCAATGTTGTGACATTTATGATGGAAAGATTCGTTCACCTTATAAAGAACAATCACACCCCAATCATAATAGGTGGCCTAGTAACCATGATAGTTGATGCCATTTGACTTAGACGCCCATTTTACGAGCATACACCTTTTGGACACATCCGACCCATGGATATTGAATTTTGCTTCGACCGAAGAATCATAGGAAACCTTGGGCCAGATACTTTTGACTACCTAATTAATAAAAAACTTGTCCAACTATTTACCTTACCAAACCATGAGAGAACAAGTGTTCATAACCGAAATAATTGGCTTTATGATTTAGATGAACACCACATTGCTCCATCATCACCTCCTCAGACACCGCCTATTTATGAGTATTTAAATGACCCTATCTCTGTTGATGAATCTGAACCTGAAACCCCTCCAAACTACTATAACCTAGATGAACCGAAACTTCCATCCTATGCCTAAAATCTGACCATAATCCTTACCCGTTTGGATGGTTTCCACACTGACAATACTAATGTGAAAGGTGAAATAAAGAGCATGCGCCTTGATGTCTTAGGCTTAATGGATGTCGTCGTTGAACAATTTAATCACTTGAACCAGACTGTAGCTGCTTTGGGACAAAATTATGGCTGATTACATTGACTGCAGAATTCTCCTACTCATATTAAAGCAATGAGGACACTGCTATGTTTTAGTCTGGGGAAGGAGAACTTTTATTGCTATTATTTCTTTTAATGTTACATTTAACTTTAGTCTTTTAATTTAATTTAAATACTATTGTTATTTCTTTTTGCTTCTACAATAAATTTAATTTACTTCCGTCAGTTTATTTTTACTGCTGTTAATTCCATACTGCTTTTATTTTATTTTATACTGCTTCCGTATTGTGTTCTGCTATCATTACTACTGTGTTACTGCTGTTAATTATTTTATTTTATTTTTTGGCCTTTTTGCAAAAATTGTGACCGTTGCATGTGATGACCGTCACATGCAGTGTTACGCCCGTCACAGAGGCGTGACGCCAGTCACAGGAACGCCACGCCCGTCACACATTAAGTATATGACCGTTACACACGACCTTTGCATATAACCGTTACACAAGACCGTTACACGTTACGACCGTAACAACCCTGTGACGATCGTCACGGATCCAGAAGGCGCGCCTCTAAAAACAGGCGCACTTCCCTTCTTCTTCCTCATCTAATCATTCTATTTTCCTTAACCATCCCACTCACACCACTCTTTTATCTTTTAACCCTTTCATCACATCCTTTTAAGCGAGAAACGTGTGAGTGCCTTATAACTCACGAAATCCATCTCTTCCACCAAAACCTATACTTACAAATTCGCACACTAAATGGCCCATCAAGAGCGAGCTGCTCCCGACCTTTCAAATATCATATTCAGAGAGGGAGAAGTCGGCGAGCGATAGAGAGATAACTACCTCAGGTTCTATCAATTGTTCAGTCGAAGCTACGAGGTATGTTGATAACGACTGTCTGACAGAGTTGGGACTTTCAGATGGCGTGGAATGGATGTTGAACAACTCTAGTTTGATGCAGCTTTGCACCAACCCGCAACCAACTTATGAGGCGCTGACCTTGGAATTCCTGAGTTCATTCTCCTATATTACCCCTCCTAGTGCAACTCAGTTTCTCACCGGAGCCGCCACATTTAGAATGTTCGGTACCGAGTATTCCCTAAACCAAACTCAAATAGCAAGAATACTTGGTTTCCTTCATGGAGAGAGAGTTCACTGCTGTATCCCGGACAGATGGTCGAAAATAGCATTTGGAGTGTGGCACAACCTCACCAACGTGAACGTCACAAGCTGGGATACGCTCAACGCAACGTACATCTACAACCCGACTATAAGATATTTCCACCGAGTCTTAGGGCACACAATTTTCGGAAGAGTCAACAATCACAAGGTAAACTCTAAGGAGCTCTTCTTTCTTCACTGTGTGTTCACCCCAGTGGTGTTCAATGCCACCCCATTCCTATTGGCCAACATACAGGTTGCATGCATGAGAGGCAGCACAGTGTTCTATTTTGGAGGAATCATCACCTCCATAGAATTAGGCCTGAATCTGGGGGATAGGCTCGCCAACTTACCTGCCTTGCCAGTCGAGTTCCTCAACATCGACTATTGTCGTTCCTCGCACCTCATCAAGGTCAGAGACGATGGGAAGTACCACCCTGTGGTTCGGAACAAGATAGTTCGAAGCATCATTATGCCCAACAGGAACCGTACCGATCCGCAGAATATGGCGAATTGGATTTTTGATCTGAATGCTTCTGAGCCCAATGCAGGAGATCCTAATAATGGAGCGGATGAATTTGAAGAGGAACTTGACCGACAAATGCCTCAGCCACCTCCTGAGTATGGTGCAGAGACATCTTCCCGAGGCCAGCGAAGAAATGAGGGCCGACCCGCCACCATGGAAGACATCTACGCTGAGATGTTGTGACACAACCAGAGGATGGAGGAGCGCTAGACAGAAATGATGCAAACGATCCAGCAGATACAAAGGGATCAACATGACTATGCGAACTGGCACAACCAGGGGATGACGAAACTTTCCGAAGAGATGAGTGCCTTGACGCATCATGTTGATGCCATCCAGGAGTACACTCAGCATGTGTGGTTGGATCCTACCCAGCATGGTAGAAGTGAGCATGCACGAGCAAGAGTTAGAGCGCGCAGAGCCCAACGTCGTGACGAGGAGTAGTGATCTTCATGTTTCTTCCCTTTTTATTCTTTATATTGTCGCATTGAGGACAACGATTTATTTAAATGTGGGAGGAAATCCTTGTCTTTCCTTTACTTGTTTCTATTTTTAGCCATAACAAATTTTTTTTTGTCTTTATCTAATCGTTCATTCATTCATATCTAATTTTCCATAACAAAAATTTTGTTTTTAAGTTAAAAGCATACCCTACGAGTATATAGGTTGTCCTACAAAGGTCCTGTTAGGAAACTGAGAAAAATCTAACAAGATTGATACTGTCCTGACACCTTAGATCTCTCTCTTTTGCGAGATCAGTTTGAATACACATTATACTGATACCTTAAGTCTCCGTTCTAAATTAACCCCTAGTAGTTTATACTAGCAGTCAACGCCGTCTTAAACATGAACCATGTGAAGAGCCGATGAATATAAGTGATTGATGCCTACGAATTAAGAATATCCTTCATACTTTTGCTATCAAGAAATTGAAAAATGCACCATACAAACGGTTGCAAGATGTACAAAAGGAAGGAACAGAAAAACCCAGTTGGTTGGTTCAGAGGTACCTGGTACTGGACTTGGTAGGGCGAACTACGGTTCGATCCCCCATAACCTTCAAATGGGATATATAAAGGGTTACCACACTAGTGTACCAAACCCCGTGCTAAAAAAGGATCAAAGTCACTAACTGGCTACTTCACTAAGTGCGTGTAAAGGCAAAGGGCTTAATTGGATTGCGCTAGAATGAAACCTGGTGAAATAGGAACGAGAAGAATTAGGTTAAGCTATAATTGCATGATTCGAACTGGTTTGTACAAAGGAGAGATCTACGTTAATGCTTATTACTTGTTGTAATACCCCAAAATTTACCCTTCATTTTTCCTGGAAGCATACGCTTTACACCTCATGCATGCATTCATTTTTAGGTCATTTAACATTAGATACATTGCATTTCATCATGTCAATCGGAATTAGATCCAAGAAACTTTATTTAAAAAAAAAACGAAAAAAAATAAATAATAAATAAATAAATAAATAAATAAATAAATAAAAGAAAAAATCTCTGACTTGGACCTCTCTCAAAAGCCCACTAAGCTACCAATATTAGGCTATAAATACTAGAGTTTCAGTGAAACAAATGATGATTTCTATTCCTATTACCCTGAGGAAAAAGATAGTGAGAGAAGAGCTAACAGAGTTCAGAGCAGCCTCCAAACCCTGAAGGGAACTCAACTGCACAGAATCACCTCTGCCTCACATAAACCCTAAAGATTGTTTTGTAAACCTCACGGGTGCAACTCAATTTCAATCAAGCTCTCCAATTAGGTTTGTCCTATATCCATCATCTTTATGCCTTTAATTTGAATGCTCTAAATGTATGAGGTATTATGGGTGAATTTGATACCCTGTTGATGCATGTCTTTTTTGTGAATTTTAATGGCGTGATTCATGTGGTTACATTTTGATTTGGGGGCAACCCTTGATTACCCTATTTTTTTGTCTCTAACCTGTTTGTTGAGTTTTTGTGAGGGCTCACATGACTTTTGCAGGGATAACTTGCGTGGTTTTCCACTTTATTTGTGGGATACCCCCTGGAGGTTTCATTCTGATTACCTGTACTGACTCACTTTCTTTGATGGTGTTTAGCTTGGAAGGATCCCTGGGTTTCCCATTCCTCTAACTGTTGTTACTTCGGATCTTTATCCGCGTGGTACTTTTACATTTTCCCCGCATTTTACTGCTTTCCTAGCTGGAAGACCTCGATAGGAGGCAATGTTTTTGTGTTTTTTTTTACAGGTTCCTTCGTCAAGGACTGCCTTTTTGCATGAGTTCACCAAACCCTAACCCTTCATTGATTTTTATTCTCCTAAACACACGTTTACTCCTTCTACTACAGGTGAGTAAGTCTCCAAAGGTCGAGCATCCGGTAGATTGCGTAGTAACGTCGTTCGTCCAAAACCCACTCCATAACCCCGTAGTTAGCCGAACTACGGCTTGCTCTGATTCTCATTCCAGATGAGATACGTAGGCATAAGACGCGATGTCTTAGCGAGCATACATCCCCCCAACCCATAGGTCAGCCGAGCTACAAAGACTCTGATTCTCATATTCAGATGAGATACGTATGCAGTGGATGCGACATCCGCGCGAGTCATTTTTATTTAACCCTTTTTTTTTTGGTAAACAGCACAAGATAAACTCACACCCTTTAGACAAGAACTACAAAAGTGGATCCCGTAGAGTACTACGAATGCGTAGGGGTGCTAATACCTTCCCTTCGCATAACCGACTCCCGAACCCAAGATTTGGTTGTGAGACCCCGTCTTGTCCTTTCCTTTTTCAGGTTTACTTCGAGCGTTTCCTTTCCCTCATTTGGGATGAATAACGCACGGTGGCGACTCTTCTGTCATTTTCTTTCGCCGGTTGTTTTTTTGCGCACTGTATTTTTCAGGTTGCGACAGATGGCGACTCTGCTGGGGACACTAAGAAGTTGACCTCTTGCTGGTCCATCTTCCCTAAGCGAGTCCCTCCTAGCTTGTGTGATTTCTTGTTTATTGGATGTTCATGCTTTTGTACATTTATTTGCTTACCTGCTTGCATGCATCTGTTGTATCTGTTGGATCTGTTTGTTTGTTTGTTGGGATGGGGTGTTCTACGAGAGATAAGCCCATTACCCAGGCTTGAGTGTACACACAGGTTTTAGAGTGGATAATCATGAGGCTTGCGTGGCGTGTTGCTACGTTAAGTCGTTCGTGAAGAACCACACCCAGACGAGGTTTCTTTTGGATATATTATGTCTTACGGGTGTTCCATAACGGCAGGATGTTCCTCTAGAAATCGTCGACTCTGGTGACCATTTCCCGAGAACTCAGTCAAGGCCTCTCCTTCGAGACGTGATTATGTTAGCTCTGGTGGGCGCATTCTCGCTGCTCAATCCGAGGATCCCGAGACTGGGAACTTGCTATTAGGATGTCCTGTTGAGGGGAGTCAATGGAGGTCTTTTATCCCGTAATAATACCAAACCTTCAGTGGTAAACGTATTATTCGCGACTGAAGGGCTGAAGCTGACGAACTTTTGTTCTTAGAACCTACCAGTGAGGGGCGGGCTAAATTCAGGAAACCTTAACCTCTGACCAACCCGGTTTTCTGAAGCAGAGATCTGATCTTATATTATATTCTTTAGTGGGTTTTCTCTTCAGACAGTGCAACCCGACAGATGTTCAAGCAGATACAGCAATCTTGATTTCCATGCCACTGTATTGCATTCACATCATTGCATCATATCATTCTGCATTCATATCATTTAACACATGTTTATCCATTTCTAGGGGGTTTACATCTTCTTCTTGATTCCGGTCGGGGTTTTTCTGGTTCTCTTAAGATGGATATTGGCAGAAAGAGACATGTCGCCTACAAGTTTCCGGTGGTCTGTCTGGAGCCCATTCAACAGTTAATGAAGTTAATGGATCCTGATTCTCTAGAAGGATTCTGAAAGGATTACGGTTTGATTCTAAGTTTCGTCACGGTTCTTTCCAAGGATCAACATGATTCTCTATTCACACTACTGCAGTTCTACGATCCTCCATTGAGGTGTTTCACATTCTCGGATTATATCTTGGTCCCTACTTTGGAGGAGATTGCCAGTTTTCTCAGAGTTCCTATCAAGTCACAGTTGTTATTCTACAGTTCTGAGTTTCTGCCCAATCTCAGCCTGGTTGCTTCAACCACATATTTGGGGGAATCAGTCTTGAAGGCTAATATGTGTCAGAAGGGAGGAGTCAGTGGTTTTAATTTGAGTTTCTTACTGGGAGAAGCAAAGAAGAAACTTGAAGATGGTGACCAGAGGGGTTTCAATGCTGTGTTGGCTCTTTGTGTGTATGGAATTGTCCTGTTCCCTAATGTTGCCAAATTTGTGGACAGGGACGCAATACGCCTCTTCGTGTTGAGAAATCCAGTGTCGACCTTGCTAGGAGATTTCTTTCATTCAGTGCACCACAGGAATGAAAATAGGAAAGGAGGATTGTTGAATTGTTGCGCGCCTTTGTTTTGTAAGTGGTTCAGTTCTCACCTACCCAAATCAGGAGCGTTCATTGATGTCGAGGACTCGTTGAGTTGGTCGAAGAGATTGATGGGGTTGAGAGCTGAAGATATTTCTTGGTGGTCTGACCGGAGCTTGCTTCGGACGGATATTATTCACAGTTGTGGGAATTTCCCAAATGTACCGTTGGTAGGAAGAAGAGGAGGAATCAACTATAATCCTTCTTTAGCAGTTAGATAGTTTGGATATGCTTTAAGAACTCCGCCTTTGGAAAAGGATGTGGAAGAATCTCTATTTTTCCATTCTTCGCCTGATCTGACTGTATCCCGTAAGGCAGCTGAGGCCTGGCTCAAGGTGATCAAGAGAGGAAGAACTGTGCTTGGAAAAGGAGATTGCAGAATTTACCCTCAGTATGGAGAGTGGCTTCAAGGAAGAGTCGAAGAGTTTGGTCTACCGTTTCCTATTGAAGAACCTGTGTATCCACCTACTCCTGAGCAGTCAACAATGGTGAGCCGAGAGGAGTATGACAAGTTGAAGAACGCCATGGAGGGACTTCAAACCGAGAACTAGGAGTTAAGGGAGAAGTTGCAAGACTATATGCATCAATTCCATGAGGCAAAATATCAGAAGGGGGAAGTCGTCAGATTGCAAAAGGAAGCAGAGAGGAAATTTGCTGTGGAGGTGGACTTCTTCAGGAAGACAGACGAAGCCTTGAGATCATCCAGTTCTGAGTTGAGGCGAGTCAAGCAGCAGTTAATGGATGCTCATGGTAAATTAGCTGGGTGGCAAGAGCAATGGGATGCATTTTCAACTTCTCGGAAGGCAAAGGAGGAGGAGACGGTAGCCGAACCTACTGGCCAGATGGAAAAATTGAAGACTTTGCTGAAGGGGAAGAACAATGAGCTTCTGTGTGCCCGTTCTACTAATGGTTACATCACAAATCAACTCAATGAGGCTCGAGGACAGATTGAAGAACTCAAGGTGCTGGCAGGTTTGAAGAAATCCAAACTTGAAGAGGTATTCGGAGAAGATGATGGGAATTACTACAGAGAGCACATCAACGAACTGGATGGGATCATTCACAAGAGGAATCTGCTTATCCGGCGTTTGACAGAATCTCCAGATCATCCCGACACGGTGGCATTACTGGATGAAGTGAGGAGCAGTCCTTATGGGTTGTATACAGAAGGCTGATTCCTGATTTATGTTACTCTCTTTACTTATTGCTTTGTTGCTATGATCCACAGGCTTGTTGTGGAGATCCTCTTTTGATGTATTTTTGGCTAAGGCCCCTTTCCTGGAACTCATTTGTATGATGGTTTCCCTTTATGGTATCTTGATCTCAGAAGTTTATCCATGACTCAATCTTCTTGCACTATTCACCTGATGTGAGACTGGAATCAAGGGGGTGGAATACCTTTTGGATTTGATAAACATGTCATTACATTTACATATTCATTGTCATATCTTGCATAACAGGTACCGCTGCGGTGTTCTCATATTGTTTGGTGTTTCCAGCAGGATAGCTGACTCAGGCATTCACCGATACGGTACCCGAAGGAATCAACAGAGAGCAATGGAAGGTGTACAAGCAGAGCTCGCTGAGATGAGGATCCGCATGACCCAATTCATGGATGTGGTTCAAGGGGTGGCTCAGGGACAGCAAGAGCTCAGACAGATGATGCAGAGGAATCCCGCCGCTACTCAACCAGAGACATTGGATGATCCTCCAGCTGGAGAGGCTAATGGTCCCAATGGACCGGGGCCTATCCCGATCCCACATGTCAACCTTGATCAACAGCTCGTCCATGATGATCAGGCCGATCAATTCCCCCTACTTCAGGAAGACTTTGGCATGGGCCATGGCATGGACCCCATGTTTAGAAGATTAGAGGAGAGGATGAAAGTTGTGGAAGGACAGAATCCTCTGGGAGTAGATGTTGCTGACTTGGGGCTGGTCCCAGGTGTGAGAGTGCCACCGAAATTCAAAGTCCCGGTCTTTGACAAATACAATGGCAACTCTTGCCCCAAAACTCACGTGCAAGCTTATTTCTGTAAAATGGTTGCATACTCTGATGACGAGAAGCTACTTATGTACTTCTTCCAGGATAGCCTAGCTAGGGCATCCTTGGAATGGTATATGAGGCTGGACAAAGCCCATATCCGCTGCTGGAGGGATTTGGCGGAGGCTTTCGTAAAGCAGTATCACTATAATGCAGACATGGCTCCGGACAGAACTCAACTTCAGAATCTGTCTCTTAAAAGCAATGAGTGCTTCAGGGAATACGCTCAACACTGGAGGGAGATAGCTTCCCGTGTTCAGCCTCCTATGTTGGAAAAGGAAATGGCCAACATGTTCATGAATACGCTGCCTGGACCTTATCTGGAGCGTCTGGTGGGGTGCAATGCCTCCAACTTTGCCGATGTGGTCTCTACCGGAGAGAGGGTGGAGAATTACCTGAAGACCTGCAAGATCCAAAATGGAGTTGGATCTTCATCAGGGGTAAAAAAGTCGTTCATTGGAGGGCATAAGCAGAGAGAGGGGGGAGTGAATTCTTTGACTTCCTATTAGAACAGAGGTGTTAGAAGGAACAGTTTCCAGAATTATCATCAACAACCGTATGTTGCGGCTGTGACCATTCCAGCTGCAGCACCACAACAACCACAACCTCAACCATCTCAGTACCAACAGCAGCAACAACCGGGTAACAGACCCGCCTATCAACAGAGGCAAAGGATGATGGACCGGCGTTTCGACACCCTTCCAATGTCGTATGCTCAGTTGCTTTCTAGTATTCAACAACTACAACTTGTGCAATTGCGCACTCTGGCTCCTCCTGTTGGTAGACTTCCGGTGGGTTACGACGCCAACGCTAGGTGTAACTTCCACTCTGGGGCACCTGGCCATAACATTGAGAACTGCAAAGCTTTTAAGCACGTAGTTCAGGACCTCATATATTCAAAAGCCATCAACCTTGCACTGGCTCCTAATGTCGTCAACAATCCCATGCCGCAGCATGGTGGTGCAAACATTAATATGATGGAAGGAAAAGCCAAGTCCATTAAGGATGTGTTGAAGTTGAAGACTCCATTGTTGGATATCAAAGGATGCTTGCTGAAGGCCGATGTTTTCCCCAGTTGTGGGAAGGATTGTTTGGATTGTGCCACTCAGAGTGGAGGTTGTTTGAAGCTACAGCAGGGTATCCAGGCCTTGCTCGACAAAGGTATCCTCCAGGTTGAAGATTTGTCTGTCCAAGAGTTTCTGGAAGGGGTTGAGGAAGAAGTGTTTAAAGATGCTACTGATGAATTCGCAGATGTTGTTCCTATTAATTTTGTGATTCCCAGCCAGGTCTCTGTGGTCAACGAAGAAGATGGGGATAGTGATTGTGACATTGACAACTGGGTGCGTCCAAGGATCCCGGGTGAAGTCATCAACAATTGGTCTTCTGAGGAGATTGTCCAAGTCACTTTTCTGAAGGAGTATTTTTCTTTGTTTATTCATGCATGTCCAAGTCTTACGTTCCGCCCAGGGCGTAATGACTCATTGTAGGGCTCATCTATGTGACACTTGCATTTTTTATCATAAATAAAGAACGTCATTTTGCATTCAAATATTTCGTTCTTTGTCTTTCTATTTTTGCAGTTTTTCAAAATAAAAAAAAATGGCAATGTTTTGTTTAGTTTCCATTTTTTCTTTCACACTCATAAGCACATACCATCGCTCATGCAGATGCACGTCACCGGATCCTATTGATAACGGTTCTGCTATGGCTCGCTTCGACTTTGAAAATCCAATCTTTCAAGCTGAAAAAGAGGGTGATGAAGACTGTGAACTCCCTGAAGAACTTGTCAGGTTCTTAAAACAGGAAGAAAGGGTCATTCAACCGTATCAAGAGCCTACTGAAGTGATTAATCTCGGCACCGAGGACGCCAAGAGAGAAATCAAGATATGGGCTGCTTTGGGAGATGATGTGAAGAAAGGGCTGATTGAATTGCTGCAAGAATATGTTGACATCTTCGCCTGGTCTTATCAGGATATGCCCGGGCTGGACACGGACATCGTGGTACACCGCTTGCCTCTCAAAGAAGGTTGTCCTCCGGTCAAGCAGAAGCTCAGAAGAACAAGACCAGAGATGGCTGTCAAGATAAAGGAAGAAGTGCAAAAGCAGTTGGATGCAGGATTTCTAGCAGTCACCAATTATCCGCCATGGGTTGCAAACATCGTCCCAGTACCTAAGAAGGATGGAAAGGTACGGATGTGTGTCGACTACCGGGATCTGAACAGAGCTAGCCCTAAAGATGATTTCCCATTACCTCACATCGACGTTTTGGTGGATAATACAGCTCAGTTCTCGGTATTTTCCTTCATGGATGGCTTTTCTGGCTATAATCAAATTAAGATGGCACCAGAAGACATGGAGAAGACAACATTCATAACCCCATGGGGCACCTTCTGCTACAAGGTGATGCCGTTTGGTCTGAAAAATGCCGGAGCAACATATCAACGAGCTATGGTAACTCTGTTCCATGATATGATTCATCATGAAATCGAGGTTTATGTGGACGATATGATTGCCAAATCTCAGACAGAAGAAGAACATTTGGTGAATCTGCAGAAATTGTTTGAACGGTTAAGGAAATTCAAACCGAGACTTAATCCGAACAAGTGCACTTTCGGGGTGAGATCGGGAAAATTGCTGGGTTTTATTGTTAGCGGAAAAGGGATTGAGGTGGATCCGGCCAAAGTGAAAGCGATACAGGAAATGCCTGAGCCAAGAACAGAGAAACAAGTATGTGGTTTCTTAGGGAGGTTAAACTACATTGCAAGGTTCATCTCTCACCTAACAACCACGTGTGAGCCAATTTTCAAATTGCCGAGGAAAGATCAGGCTATCAGGTGGAATGAAGATTGTCAAAGGGCTTTCGAGAAGATAAAAGAGTATTTGCAGAATCCTCATATCCTTATGCCTCCAGTCCCAGGGAGACCGATGATTATGTACTTGACAGTACTTGACAATTCTATGGGTTGTGTTCTCGGTCAACACGACGAGACAGGTAGGAAAGAACATGCCATCTACTACTTGAGTAAGAAGTTCACAGATTGCGAGTCGAGATACTCAATGCTTGAGAAAACATGTTGTGCACTTGCATGGGCTGCTAAGCGATTGAGACAATACATGCTGTCTCACACAACCCTACTGATCTCCAAGATGGATCCAGTCAAATACATATTCGAGAAGCCAGCTCTCACCGGAAGGGTGGCTCGTTGGCAAATGGTACTGACAGAGTACGATATCCAGTATACATCCCAGAAAGCCATCAAAGGGAGTATTCTGTCAGACTATCTTGCTCAGCAGCCGATTGATGATTATGAGCCGATGAAGTTTGATTTTCCAGATGAAGACATCATGTTCCTCAAGATGAAAGACTGTGAAGAGCCAGTTGTTGAGGAGGGACCTGATCCAAACGAAAAGTGGACTTTGTTGTTTGATGGGGCTGTCAATGCTAGAGGAAGTGGAATTGGCGTTGTCATTACTACTCCGAAAGGTGCCCACATGCCTTTCACCGCTCGTTTGACTTTTGAGTGCACAAATAATGAAGCTGAGTACGAGGCCTGTATCTTGGGTATTGAGCAAGCCATTGATCTGAGAATCAAGACTCTGGACATCTTCGGAGATTCAGCTCTGGTGATCAATCAAGTAAATGGTGATTGGAATACTCTCCAACCCACTCTGGTCCCCTACAGAGATTACACGAGAAGACTGTTGACTTTCTTCACAACAGTAAAATTGTATCATATACCTCGTGATGAGAACCAGATGGCAGACGCACTTGCTACGCTATCCTCCATGATCAAGGTAATTCGTTGGAACCATGCTCCCAGGATCGATGTGATGCGCCTTGACAGGGCCGCGTACGTGTTTGCTGCTGAACTGGTAGTCGATGACAAGCCCTGGTATCACGATATCAAGTGCTTTCTGAAGAATCAAGAGTACCCTACAGGGGCATCCAACAATGACAGAAAGACTTTGAGAAGATTGGCAGGCAGTTTCTTCTTGAACAAAGACGATGTGCTGTATAAGAGGAACTTCGACATGGTTTTGCTCAGACGCGTGGACAGACACGAGGCGGACATGTTAATGCAGGAAGTTCATGAAGGTTCCTTCGGTACTCATGCCGGCGGACATGCAATGGCTAAGAAATTGTTGAGAGCGGGTTATTATTGGATGACCATGGAATCAGATTGCTTCAAATATGCTCGGAAGTGTCATAAATGCCAGATTTATGCTGATAAGGTGCATGTTCCGCCAAATCCTCTGAATGTGATGACTTCGCCGTGGCCGTTTGCTATGTGGGGCATTGACATGATTGAAAAGATTGAGCCGACTGCTTCCAATGGGCATCGCTTCATCCTTGTTGCCATCGACTATTTCACCAAGTGGGTCGAAGCAGCGTCGTACGCGAATGTCACCAGACATGTGGTTGCCCGTTTCATCAAGAAAGAAATCATTTGCCGCTATGGGATTCCCGAAAGAATCATTACTGATAATGGTTCTAATCTCAACAACAAAATGATGAAGGAGTTGTGTCAGAACTTCAACATATAGCATCACAATTTTTCCCCTTACCGCCCTAAGATGAACGGCGTTGTTGAGGCGGCAAATAAGAACATAAAGAAGATTGTGCAGAAGATGGTCGTCACGTACAGAGATTGGCATGAGATGCTACCCTTCGCCTTGCATGGGTACCGTACTTAAGTACGTACGTCGATTGGGGCAACCCCTTACTCCCTGGTGTATGGTATGGAAGCAGTCCTACCTGTTGAAGTGGAGATTCCTTCTCTAAGAGTCCTGTTGGATGTCAAGTTAGACAAAGCCGAATGGATTCAGACAAGGTTCAATGAGTTGAGTCTTATCGAAGAGAAGCGAATGGCATCCATTTGTCATGGGCAGTTGTATCAGAGTCGGATGAAGAGAGCCTTTGATCAGAAAGTGCGTCCTCGTTGTTTCCAAGTCGGAGATTTAGTGTTGAAAAGGATCCTTCCTCCTCAGACAGATCACAGGGGCAAGTGGACTCCTAACTATGATGGACCGTATATTGTCACCAAGGTTTTTGATGGTGGGGCCTTAATGCTTGCAACTATGGATGGTGAAAACTTCACTTCCCCTGTGAACTCAGACGCAGTTAAAAAATACTTCGCATAAAATAGACCCGCTGGACACTAAAAAGAATAGTCTAGGCAAAAATGGGCATCCCGACGAACCAAGAAAATGAAAAGGTTTGGGCAAAAATTAGGGATTAAAAATGAAAAGATCGTACACCCGGTAAGTTGGAAACCTGAAAAGGCAACTTAGGCAAAAATGGGTATCCCGGTGGATTGAAAACCCGAAAAGGGCGATCCAGGCAAAAGTTAGGGATTAAGCGAATGACTGCGTTCTGAGTTAGTTCTGAATCTCATCTCATGTCGATGACGGGAAATTTTCGAAAGGTAGGAAACAGTCCAATCACCTTTTCAGAAGGCTGATCATCTAGAGGATCTTGAAGACGGGCAAGTCATAGCAGAATTGGAACCCGATAGAAATCCATTTCACATTGCCATTAGATTAATTTCTGTTTTTATCTTTTGTGCGATTACCTCTTTCCAGGGATTGCTTCCTGATGTAAATGCCTATTCAGAGGCCATTCAATCAATAAAATCATGTTATTCAGTATATCTCTGTTTTCATTTTCATTTTACTGTTTTGTTTGCAAAAATGACGTCCGAATTTTTTATAAACATTGCATCATGACACATAAAGGCTTTACAGGTACATGCTTAATAAACATTTAAAATTGCTGTAAATTTTAAGTGCTTTGGATCGTCTATTCAGAACAGATACCCTTGGGGCATTTCCTTAAAATCCCCTGTAGATGATCGTGAATATCTTCCCCAGTGAAGTCGCCAACAGACGAATCTGGTGTCTTATCCCTGCAGAGCTGATCAGAGTGTTGGATTCTTCAATCCCCAGCAGGTTCTCACCACTGTACTTCCCCAAGCGTTTGTTTCAGGACATACACTCCCCAGTAGAGTTGACAGTGCCAGACTATATATCCCCAGCGGAGTTGACAGTGCCAGACTGTATCTTCCCAACAGAAGTGGCTGCTCCTTAGAGTTCGAGGCCAGATCGATAATCCCAATGCCAGATCCATGGTTTCTTTCCTTGAAGCAGAACCTCGGTACCGTATCAGTGTTTGCTTCCCCTGCTGAGTCATCTCTCGCAGATCGTGGTTGCCAGAACCACTATCGCTTTCCCCAACAACAGGTTTTCAGTGTCGTTCTCTCCCCAGTCTGAATCTCGGCATTTCATCATTGCTAGAACACCGTGTGGCTGGTCATTTCCCCACATAATTCTTTGCGCTGTGCATCTCCAGCAGCCTTGCCAGGGTCCAGAAGATGGTGATCATTTCCCCAGCAGATCCCCTTGCCTCAGCTTGGCATTCTACCCAGCATTTCGCATCCCTGCATGTAGAATCATATTGCATTGCATCCTTCCAAATCGCGTAGCATTTCCATTTTCATGGAGCATTACGCCATTGAAAAATTCAAACATACGCATGTAAGCATAAAACATTCTCGGTATCCCAAGTGATAAGCTAGAAGTTGTTTCCAGTACTCAGACTGAAGATTGTTCATGACTTACCTTTGTTATCCCCAGCAAGTGTCATTAGCTCATGCGCCGCCTCTATTATCTTTCCCTATTTCTGCCGATGCTGACAGGCATGAAGTTTTTCCGGTATTCAGACCGAAGTGGCATTCAGGCCAATTTTCCGGTATTCAGACCGAAGTGGCATTCAGGCCAATTTCCGATATTCAGATCGAAGTGGCGTTCAGGCCAGTTTCCGGTATTTAGACCGAAGTGGCGTTCAGGCCAGTTTTCCGATGTTCAGATCGAAGAAGTTTCCGACGTTCAGGACGATGCAACTTGTGGCATTGAGGTCAATTTTTCGATGTTCAGATCGAAGAAGTTTCCGACGTTCAAGTCGATGCAACTTGTGGCATTCAGGCCAATTTTCCGATGTTCAGATCGAAGAAGTTTCCGATGTTCAGGTCGACGCAACTTGTGGCATTCAGGCCAGCCTCTCGGTGTTCAGACCGATATTAATAATCTCATATCTCCCGATGTTCAGATCGAAGTCATTTCCAGTATTCAGACTGATGAGCGGCATTCAGGCCATGGTTATTTCTGTGTTACCATTTATTTTGGTATCCAAGTTAACATTCTTTTTCGGTATTCAGACTGACTCTCACCGTACCAGACGGATTCTTCTTTCAAGACCACCTCTTTGCCGATTCTGACCGACATTGTTACTTCACTTCACTTCAGTGCAAATTTTTGGGCTTTTATTGTATTCAATCCCTTGATACCTCGAAAGCACGAAAGCCGCTGCTATCTTCTTTCCAGGTCTCCAGTTGATTGAATAGGGGCAGCTGTAATACCCCAAAATTTACCCTTCATTTTTCCTGGAAGCATACGCTTTACACCTCATGCATGCATTCATTTTTAGGTCATTTAACATTAGATACATTGCATTTCATCATGTCAATCAGAATTAGATCCAAGAAACTTTATTTAAAAAAAAATAATAATATAAAAAAAATGAAAAATAAAACGAAATAAAATAAAATAAATAATAATAATAATAATAAAAAATAAATAAATAAATAAATAAATAAAAGAAAAATCTCAGACTTGGACCTCTCTCAAAAGCCCACTAAGCTACCAATATTAGGCTATAAATACTAGAGTTTCAGTGAAACAAATGATGATTTCTATTCCTATTACCCTGAGGAAAAAGATAGTGAGAGAAGAGCTAACAGAGTTCAGAGCAGCCTCCAAACCCTGAAGGGAACTCAACTGCACAGAATCACCTCTGCCTCACATAAACCCTAAAGATTGTTTTGTAAACCTCACGGGTGCAACTCAATTTCAATCAAGCTCTCCAATTAGGTTTGCCCTATATCCATCATCTTTATACCTTTAATTTGAATGCTCTAAATGTATGAGGTATTATGGGTGAATTTGATACCCTGTTGATGCATGTCTTTTTTGTGAATTTTAATGGCGTGATTCATGTGGTTACATTTTGATTTGGGGGCAACCCTTGATTACCCTATTTTTTTGTCTCTAACCTGTTTGTTGAGTTTTTGTGAGGGCTCACATGACTTTTGCAGGGATAACTTGCGTGGTTTTCCACTTTATTTGTGGGATACCCCCTGGAGGTTTCATTCCGATTACCTGTACTGACTCACTTTCTTTGATGGTGTTTAGCTTGGAAGGATCCCTGGGTTTCCCATTCCTCTAACTGCTGTTACTTCGGATCTTTATCCGCGTGGTACTTTTACATTTTTCCCGCATTTTACTGCTTTCCTAGCTGGAAGACCTCGATAGGAGGCAATGTTTTTGTGTGTTTTTTTTACAGGTTCCTTCGTCAAGGACTGCCTTTTTGCATGAGTTCACCAAACCCTAACCCTTCATTGATTTTTCTTCTCCTAAACACACGTTTACTCCTTCTACTACAGGTGAGTAAGTCTCCAAAGGTCGAGCATCCGGTAGATTGCGTAGTAACGTCGTTCGTCCAAAACCCACTCCATAACCCCGTAGTTAGCCGAACAACGGCTTGCTCTGATTCTCATTCCAGATGAGATACGTAGGCATAAGACGCGATGTCTTAGCGAGCACACATCCCCCCAACCCATAGGTCAGCCGAGCTACGAAGACTCTGATTCTCATATTCAGATGAGATACGTATGCAGTGGATGCGACATCCGCGCGAGTCATTTTCATTTAACCCTTTTTTTTTGGTAAACAACACAAGATAAACTCACATCCTTTAGACAAGAACTAGAAAAGTGGATCCCGTAGAGTACTACGGATGCGTAGGGGTGCTAATACATTCCCTTCGCATAACCGACTCCCGAACCCAAGATTTGGTTGCGAGACCCCGTCTTGTCCTTTCCTTTTTCAGGTTTACCTCGAGCGTTTCCTTTCCCTCCTTTGGGATGAATAACGCACGGTGGCGACTCTTCTGTCATTTTCATTCGCCGGTTGTTTTTTCGCGCACTGTATTTTTCAGGTTGCGACACTTGTGTCGTCACTGTATCTTTAGTGTTTTACTTGAGTATCTGTCATCTTAACGAAGTACCTAACAACCACGTAGGAATTGGAAATGTGTTATGTATTCGCGTTTAACTAGTGTTTTCAAATTTTATTTGCTTGAGGACAAGCAAAGATTCAAGTTTAGAGGAGTTTGATAACGCAAAAATACATCGTATATTTGCCTTGATTTACACTCAAAAATCGTACCAGTTTCATTTATATTCCGATTATTCCGCAATTGTTCGAGTTATTTTTGCAGGTATTTCAACTCCCATGCTTAAATGAGCAAAGTATAGAAAAGGAAGGAAAAGAAGAAGAAATAGAAGAGAAAATAGAAGAAAAGCAGAGAATACAAACCATGTGCATGTGACGACCGTCAAAAAGCCTGTCACGACCGTCACGCCCTGGGTGTCACGACCGTCACAAGCCCATCACGACCATCACAAGGCCAAAATCAACGTATTGAATCTGTCAACAGAAATGATCGACACGCCCTTATTTCTCGTTCCTCAGCCACTTTCCCATGGATTTCTCACTCAACCAAGTCACCTTTATTTCTCTCAACTACCAAGACCAAATGGAGAATATAAAAGGATGTAAGTTGTAAACCTACGGGGAAGCTTAATTTTCCTCCCTGAAGCCGGCTCTCAAGACCTTTCTCTGCATTTTATTTTCCACAACAATTCTGTTTTTCTTTTATTTTTCTTTAGCAACATTGTTTTCTTTTACCATTCAGAGTTTCCTCTTTCCCTTTCCCTTTCCGTTTTTCATTTAGCCAAAGTAGTAGTTTCCTACACTGGGGAACTACTGCAATTTATTTAATTTAGTTTAAGCAGTTATTTCGAAGAAGCAGAATCCTACCGACCTGTGGAGGACTGCTCAAGTACTTCAAGATTCGGCATATTCTATTAATCCAATTTTCAGGTTTTTATTCAATTATTATTGTTGTTGCTTTATTATTATAATCATGTTTTCTTTATTTTTGATCTGTTTATGTTCGTCTGTGTTTGCGTTATTTAACATGTTCGGCTAAACGACCGATATCGGTATGTAAACAATTTAATTAGACAGGATTTAATAATAATCGGTGTAAAACTTCTTTTCTCAAACAATCTTTATGGCTGTGGTTTTTAATTTAAATTTAATTAGCTTTGTCACAAGAGTGAGAAGCTATTTAATACGATTTTTCCACGAGAGTGGGAAATTAACTAAGGCGAGAACCGACAATCGCGAGAGCGTGAGGCTCGAACTGGATAGTAAAAACTAGGCATTGATTTTAAAAACAGCGAGAGCACTTTAAAAGCAATTAGAACTTATTTATTTTCAAAAAGTATTTTTAACTTCAAATGGGACAGCGAGAGTGTACATTCTGACTTAAAGGTATAGTCCGAATCAACAATCATGAGAGTGTGAGATAAAGCCTTTTAAATAAGTATTTTCTACTGAAAGATATTTAGTACTTAAAATATACACCGGTGACTTATCTAATCCCTGACGATTAATGCGTTGCATACTGATATCCCCCTATTAATATTTTCTTAAAACTTAACTTCCCTTAGATTTAATTATTGTTCAACTAAACCTCTAAAAATCATCTCCTTAGCTAAACATAGTAATGTAGGTAGCATTAGTTTGACCATCGGTCCTTGTGGGTTTGATATCTTTAAAACTAAAACGACTAGACTGTGCACTTGCAGTCAAGTATCCGATATACTATATTATATATACAGTCACGAGACGTATCACTCACATTCAACCGAAACCTAAACCAATTATGCATTTTCCTTACAATTACAAACGATTTTCTCTTCATCACACTTAGGTCAGTTTCAGCCTTCTCAAATCTCTCCTAGCAGTATGGCTCCTTCGTCGCCACATACATCTTTCATATTCTTCTCTAATATCTACTCTCTTATATTCTTTCTTTTTCACCTTCTCATTTTTATTTAATTGTTCCCTCTTCCAATTTTGTTTTTATCGCACCCATTCTTCTCTAATCTCCCCTCTCTTCTGTTCTCTCTTTTTAATCTTCACTAATCTCTCATCCCCTCTTTTTTTTCATGATAATGTTTTTGATATTGTTTTCAGCTATTATTTTATGTTTATTATTTCACTTTTGTCTAATTTGATTTTTACATATTAAATGGGAAGTTGTTGTCTAAATATGATGAGATTTGTTGTTATTTGGTAGTGTATGGATGAATAAATACAAAGTTATGTTATCATCTATATGTGTATGTATGGTTAAATAATTGTTTTGTAAAAAAATGAACCAACCAAACCAAACCAAACCACACTGGTGTGGTTTGGTTCGATTTTATTTCTAAAAGCCAATAGAACCAAACCAAACCACACGTTTTTTTCATTAAATGGTTGTCATATCGTTTGATTTCATGTGGTTCTAAGTGGTGACAGTTGTCCCACTTTCTGAGCATACATGTTAAAAGCGTGACACATTGGGTTTCACAATTCTTGGAATTAGGTTAAAAACTCTTACGCTTCCCCTTATGATTGTGTATCTTTTACCATGTCATCATTGTAATTTTTTTTATATAAACCCACTTCACTCATATTTTCACACTACACGCACAATATTCCCATACTTTCATCTTTCAAACTAAAATTCCTCTATGCAACTGTTAAACATCTCCTTCATTTTCAACAATGGTTGCTCCTCAATAAAAAGTTTAACAACTGTTTCAATAACTGCAACTGAATTGTTCTCAATCTCCTCTTGGATCTGTTACAAGTGAAAGTACAACTCCACCCAAAAGAGAAGAAATCGGCGGTAGTTATATCTCGTCGAATAACTATCTTATCGTCACCAAGATCGATCCACCTGAAGTTTTGGCATACTACATGGAGATTTATCTCGAAGATGATGTTGATCCATTGATAAATCCCTTCAATCTACCAGATGACTACCCAGCTGTTCCGCTGCCTCCTCCTCCTTCTCAAAACCCTTTATTTTCTTAAACTTTTTATTTGTTTTGTTTTTATTGTTTTGTTTTTATTGTTTTTGTTTGTATCTTTTCTGTTGGTTGGCATTTATCAATGAAAAGTATGTTTGCTTCTTATTAATTCTTTTATTATTTTGTCTATGTCTTTTTGATTGATGACAAAGGGGGAGAAACATATCTAAGGGGACGATTCGTAATTATTTTGACATACCTAAATTCCTAACTAAGAACCCCAAACATTGTTTAATGTTTTCTACTAATAACTACTTCAAATAATAGTCTGTTAAATGTTTTGTAGGGATATGTTCAAAAATCAGAATGGTTATGTTCAAACATCAGAAGTTCTTATCAAGTTTCAAAGATTAGAATAAAAGTTACCAGTTTCTGATGAAATGGTCTTCTATCTGAGTTTGTAAAACCTTCATGCTAATGATTGAGAATCAGATTCAAGCGCATGAATTTTCAAGGGATTAATAACCATGTTCTAAACTTAGAACATTGGATACTTGGTATCAAGTTATGAAGAATTAGAAAATTTTGGCATTGGAATCTATCTATGAGGAATAGTTTCCTCCATAGTAATCTGACTGGGCAATCAAGTTCTTGAGAAGAAATCTCAATCAGGTTCTGAAAGTTCTTTTCAAAGATCTCTTCAAAGGCAATCCAACTCTGAAAGAGAATTTCAAAGAGAACCATAATTCAAGTTCTAACTGAAGACAACCAGCTCTAAAACATCTTCAAAAGAACTCAATCAAGCTTCTAAAGTGAAGCTCATCAAACTGATGATGTTAACAAACTAGTGCTCTGAACAACATCAAGCAACTTCTGAAGATAAACCAGTTTCTGAAAATATCTCTGGTACTTCAATAAAGGTTAATTAGGAAAGTGTTCTTTCATTCTGATTTTATATCTTTAGGATTATACATCTCAGGGGGAGCTTTGTGCTTCTGTAAGATGTATTCTTCTGTGATTACCCTGTACAAAACTGTTCATTAAAATACATGTTTTGTCATCATCAAAAAGGGGGAGATTGTTAGAACAATATCTGGTTCTGCATCTATACCTTGAGTTTTGATGATAACAATGTTGTATTTGGGTGAGAACAATTTTGGTACCCTAATAGTTTATTATTGTGTATCTTTAACATCCAATTCTAATTCTGAGTATATGACATGCAACATCATCAATTTTTGAACAATGAGTTCCAAATCCGCTTTTGCGCTAGCTATTAGAAGTTCTGAAAAGATGTACAATGTTGCTGCTACAATGATCTTTCCGCTTCTGTGCTGATTCACTTATGAGAAGCTTCTGAGGAGACACTATATTATTGCTGCAACATTATCTCAGTTCATGTTTTTGGACGTGACTCTAATCACCAAACTTCTGAAGAATGGAAAACTTCTGAAGTTATGTTATGTAGCTGAAGATTCTGAAGATCTCAAGCCAGGCGATTGAGGTTATCAAGGTTCTGACTGTAGATTCTGAAGACTCTGAATATTATAAAGATACTGAAGATCTCAAGCCAGACTACTGACGTTGTCAAGGTTCTGACCTAAGATTCTAAAGTTTCTGAATCAAGCTCTATGTTTCTTCATTTCATGCTTCATCAACTTTTATCTGAAGCCAATGAACTTGAAGATAAGATCAAATAGTACATAGTACAAATCAAATATCCTCCCCACTACCTAATATCATGGGTAAAGGACAATACTATACGTCACACTTATCGTTGATTTTGTGGGTGAAGGACAGTACGCAGTATCACTCCTTTCACTATCCAATAGTGGACAACCGCTCTATGAGCTTTCCCTATTTTACCCTCCAACGGTCTTCTTCTTATGCTATATAAGTGAGACTTGGAGACTTGAAGAAAACGTCGGTGATACAATATTTTGACAAGTCTGTTTCTTTGTGAACAACTATCATTCTTTTATACAAAGTTTTTATTTAAGTAATTGTTTATCATTTGTGTAAAATCTTCTTGTATAGAAGTAACATGTAACACAAAATATTATTCAAATTGTTTGTTTGATTCCTTAAGGAGGTTATCCTTGAGAAGACAAAGAAGGCTATTCTTTGTGAGTCCTTAAGGAGACTAGGGTGTAGTTGGATCCTTGAGAAGACAAAGAAGGTTATTCATTGTGATTATTATAATTTGTTGATTATAGTGGATTAAGTCCTTGTGTATAAGGAAAAATCACCTTGGCGGGTGGACTGGAGTAGCTTTGAGTTTCAAGCGAACCAGGATAAAAATACTTGTGTTTTTATCTCTTTGTTATTAACTTATTAGTAGTGTTCTTGTTTTGGAAAAATATTTTGCTTGTAAAACCCAATTCAAACCCTCCTTTCTTGTATTTTTCACACCTTCAGTTTTCAGTTATTATTTTATGTTTATTATTTCACTTTTGTCTAATTTTATTTTTACATATTAAATGGGAAGTTATTGTCTAAATATGATGAGATTTATTGTTATTTGGTAGTGTATGAATGACTAAATACAAAGTTATGTTATCATCTATATGTGTATGTATGGCTCAATAATTATTTTGTAGCAAAATGAACCAACTGAACTGAACCAAACCACACTGGTTTGGTTTGGTTCAATTTTATTTCTAAAAGCCAATAGAACTAAACCAAACCACACGTTTTTTTTCTTTTGCGCTTCAAATGAATTTTAGCGTTAAAACTACCATAATTGCATCGCGAACACCCCTATGATATATCACCTTTATTTCTTTGTTTGTCCACCTCCGTAACAGATGCATTGTCATCCTAAGAAAGAGGGAGAATGTGGATCCATGTGCTTGCAGATGAAGTTTGGATCAACCTGTTTGGTTTTGATTTTGTCAATGCTCTTATGAAACTCAACAGTTGTTCTGATAAGAGCTTTTGGTTTGAATGATGACAATGGATGTTATCATCTAATGTAATTAAGTAATGGTGTTTTAAGATCAATATATGATGTGATCAAGTGGTGGTGCTTGAACATCAAGGTTTAATGTGATCCAGTGGTGGTGCTTGAAGATTAAGATTTAATGTGATCAAGTGATGGTGCTTGAAGATCAATATCTAATGTAAGCAAGTGATAATGCTTGAAGATCTATGTCACATTTGTTGTGATGATCCAGTTGTGTTAATCAGTTGCGGCGATCAAGTTTTGGTGATCAGTTATGGTGATCAAGTTGTGATCAAGTTGTGCTGATCAAAATGATTAAATTGTGATCATAAGTTATGGTGATCAAGTTGTGATCAAGTGCTTGGAGATCAAGTTATAAAAGGCTATCCTTGAAGGACAACAACTTATGTCAAGTGGCATTTGGTGAAGTCAAGAAAGATCTCTGATCAAAAAGTTGTTTGATGATTGTGTCTATCTTGAAGAAGTTATCTCTAGCCTTATCAAAAGAATATTCAAGGTTCTAATGAAGTACTAAAGTCAAAGATAATACGAAAATGAACCAGAAGCTTCAGAGTTATGAAAGAGGGGACGTGTGAAAGCTCGTAGAGTTTGGGTAGAGTGATTTGTGTTTGCAAAGGTATAAGACTAGCTCTCGATTTTACTAAGGCAAATTACACACGTACTTTCAATATTTTGGAAAGCCTGTCTCTTTTCATTAAAATCACTAAAAAAATGTTCATGTGCCTAGATAATTGGCTAAGAACTCAAAAAAGTTGTTTATGAAGGTTTTTGCACTATATAATCGTTTATCCCTTAGGTATAATCAATCATTTATTTTGTAAAGCCTCATAATCAACTATTAATGTTAATAGTTGATTACGAAATAACTTGTTTGAAAACCTTCCGTTTTTCGACTCGGTAACTGATTTTATGGATTGCCTAATCATTTATCAACATTAAAAAGGACCGTAGATCTTTTCCTTTTAAAGTCAAATTTTGTACTATAAATAAATGACTCCTTTATCATTTATAATACACCATAAAACTTATTTGAAATACCTTTCTCTCGCTCTCCTCTTTCTCTCTTTATTTTTCTCATATTTTCCTTCGTGCTTTCGAGAATGAAGTTTTTATAAGGTGTTTTGGTATGGTGTAATGACATTATTGTAATTTCACGTTAGGATAAAATTCATTTTGGTTGTGAGCTAAACCAAGTAAGAATCTCTCTTTTGGTTGCTAAGGTAAACCAGTTAAAACCTCGTTGGTTGTTGGGGAGGTCTCCATGGTTAAAACTCTCAATCAGTTCGTGAGCTTAGTCTACTGTTAAAATCTCTCAATATGTTGGGGAATTCTTCATAGTTAAAACTCTCAATCAATTTGTCAACTTAGTCTGCTGTTAAAAGTTCTCATTTGGTTGTGGAGGTTTCCATAATTAAAACTCTATTAATGGTTGGGAAGTTAGCCATTTTAAAATCGCAATCCTTGTATACATAAGTTTGAGGGTAAAGCCTGTCAAAATCTCTCTTCATAGTGGAAACTATCAAGAAGGAATTCTTGGGGAGAGGATTAAGTCACTTTATTAGATCAAACCTCTATAAATCTCTAGTGTTTTTCTCTATTCCATTAACTCTTTCCTTACCCATTTTCTTATTTCCGCTGCTTTTGTCTTATTTGTTCTATAAATGATTTTAAAAATTTGATTTTGTTTAATTTTCAATTTGAAAATGGTTTTTCAAACCCATAAAGCTCACACCCTATTGTGTTTGGAGTTTCATGTTCAACAGTACAGTCAATTATTCCTTTCACTTTTCTTGCTTCAGAGTTTCATAACTTCTTTCACCTTCCCTACAATATTCACTTCCCATCCATCTTTATATGTTATTTAGATATTTATAGTCTCGAGTCTTTGGTGATTCGCTTCCGAATCATTTAAAACAGACAAACGTTCAAGGTACTTTTACGGCGCAAAAAATACCTAGAGTGGTTGCGCACTCGAGATGATAGCAAATCCGCCATCGAATTTTGGTTTGGGATCAATCATGCAAGGGGAAGGTATTAACACCCCTCACATCCATTGTACTCAATGGGAATCATTTAGTTAGACTTGCGAATAGAATGTTAGCTTTCATTTATTTGTTTTATTCTAATTATTGAAAGTTAAACAGGAAAAAAAGTGGAAAAAGAGTTTTTTATTAGGGTTTTTTGACAAGATTGTGAGTCTTAATCCTACATATCCTCGGGTGTGATGAGGAATTCAAAGCTACGTAGTTCTGGGCAAAACAAAATATATTTTTGGGTTTTTGTTATAGTGCTTGACGAGATGTTGAATCTCACTTCTACGTATCCCCAGGTGCGATGAGGAACTCAAAGCTATGTAGTTCTTGGTAGAAAATGAGTTTTTGTTGATTGATTTTAGTGAATAGATGTTAAGATTGCATTCTAGGGGTTAAACGTTGCTTGTATGCTCGCAATTAGAGGCTTAAGAGTTTATTTGTATCGTGATAAAACAGATAAAACAGATAAAAATTGTCTGTTTGTGAAAAGGTTTTCGATCACGTGGGGACGAGAAAAAGATAGGTTGACTGGTTAAGATGTTTTTTAGGAGGATGGCGAACGCTCGGAAAGACCAACACGTGTGCCTCGGGGCCGATTATTCGAGGTTTCAAGGAGTGTGTACCCCAATGTACCTTTTTCATCCAAAGTGTTTATGAAAGTTATTTGTGGAAGACGAACGTTTGGTAACACCAAGACGTGTGCCTCGGGGATGATTGTTTGGGGTTTCAAGAAGCGTATACTCCAATGTCCTCTTTTCGTACTAGTTTGGTTAAGTGTTTTAAAACAGATGAACAATGCTCAGTAAGACTGAGATGTGTGCCTCGGGGCCGATTATTCAAGGTTTCATGGAGAGTATACTTTAATGTTCCTTTTCTTCTGATTTTATTGAGAATAAGATTGTAGTGAAATGCTTAAATTTAAAAAGAAGTTGACAAGAGTCAAGCGTTTTGGTTCGTATTTGAAAAGCGTTTGAATTTGGCAAAAATAAGTTTAATTTTGACTTTTGAAGGTTCTTGATCTTGATCTTGATCAAGATTGTTGTTATTTGAAAAAGAGATTTATTTTATTTTATTTTATTAAAATGATTTTTTATTAAACAAAAACAATAAAAAAAGAAATAAAAAAGAATAAGAAAAAAAAAGTGAAGTGGGGGTACGTAAGGCAACAAAGGGGAGATGAAGTAAGTAATAAACAACAAGCCAAATGGGATAAAGGCCTAAAAATTAAAACGAGTAGTAAAAAAAACTGTAAAATGGATCAGAAGGGGATGCCAGAAGTAACATGCCTCAAAGGGAGGTCTAAGGATGGCACTGTAGCCCCAGTCTACAAGCTAGGAGAGTCAACAAACTCAACTCAACCCCATCCCTTGGATGCGCGTACCCTATGACCAAAGGGCAAAAAAAAAGGGCATGGTAATTGGTGAGTGTCCCCTCATGGGAATGATGGCGGGGATAAAAAACATGAGCAACCTCATATGTCGTAAGTAGGAAATGATGGCGGGGATAAAAAACATGAGCAACCTCATATGCCCTTCATTTTCCCACTTTCTATCTATTTATCTAACCTCAGGACTCTCTCTCTCTCTCTCTCTCTCTCTCTCTCTCTCTCTAAATTTCACCATGGAAACAACTTTTCCACTCTCTTTTCTCTCTAACAAAGATCAACACGGTGGTGGGGGTAATAACTCATGATGAACAAGATTAGTGTTCATTTGAGTCAAACCCGGATTCCAACCAAACATATTCAAATCCAAACAAATCTAACATAATCCCCCCCTCAATTTTTACTTTCATCCCAAATATAACTTCAATTTAAATAGAGCACGCATGAAAAAAATATATCCACTCTCATCCCCAAACAGAAACCCCAGGCCTCAATCTCAATATTCTATGACAATTACAACATAGTACATCAATTAGAGTAACGCAAGTGATAAAGCAACAGAGACAAGTGAGGAAAATGTTGAGAAAGTGAAGAAAAAAACCTCACTGGAGTCTGAACTCTGGTGAGTCCAATACCTCAGGTAATCTATTTCTCTTTTCTTCCTTCTACTGTGTTTGTTAGTTTGATTCTCCCTTTGCCTTCTCCTCTTTCTTGATTACACCAGTGAGTGGCAGTAAGCTTGTAAGGGGTTGCTCAAGCTTGCTCAAGCTCAGATGATGAACTTGAGATGTTTCTTTTGAGAGATCTTTATGATGGCTGGGGAAAGTCTAAGCAGAGATTTGCCAGGGTGATTTTCGTGTTCTTGAGAGTGAGCAATGAGGTTGTTTTATCGATGAGAAATGGGGTGAGGACGGGTGATCAAATTGTGAGTTTTAAGGGGGAAAAAGGTTATTGATGAGGGATTTGGGGGGGAAAGTTAGTGATCTGCATCAGGGAGTGATGAAAGTGTGAAGAGTGAAGAAAAACGTGAGTTGGATGAGTGAAATCATGATCTAGAGCATGAGGATTGTATGGTATGATGGTGTAAGATGGATGATGATGATGGCCATATTGTGTTGCACGCGTTTTCCATTTATGTAGTATGTTGATGATGATGCTAGGATGGTTGAGATGTCATGGTTGATGATGTTATATTGATGCTTGGTTGTAGCCGTGTGAACCTCGTGTACTTCCTTGAGTGCAACTTGTTTTTATTTTCTTTTTTCATTTGAATTTTTTGTATGTAATTGTAAGACCCCAATTTTGACCCTAAGATCCCTCATGCTATCTCATCACATGCATTGGCTTTGGGATCACACATTGGCATCCTCCTTACCCCTCATTCTTTGGGTTTTCATTGGGAGAGATCAACAAGCATATTTTATTGTATCATACTTTGTTTTTCTTTTCTTACTAACCAAAATACCAAAAATATGTCTATGTATAGCTTTGTTTCTTTTGTAGGTAGTGTGTGCATTCACCAATGCCTCATCAAGCTCATATCCAGGGTTTAAGACCCTCAGTACAAGGAAACCAATAAAGGGATAGTTCAAATTTGTTCTAGACATCATATATGGGTCCCCATGATCTTTACCTATCATTTTGATCAAGAAATCACCAAGAGTTTGAAGCTTGTTTATCTTGGAAGGCCTAATTCATCTGGGTATCTTATGTGACTTCTTCAGCAAGTTTCTTCAACAATTGATCAAATATATTGAGTAATACTTTTTTTCACATCACCGTATACATATATGATCCCCCATGAGTCCCAAAGATCAAGATAACTTCAAGTTTGCAAGTTGGTTCAAGGTAGTTGACCAGAGAAAGTTAACTAGTCAAAACTGGGTTCCCTAGACCCTATCTCCTACAATATGTGTCATATGAAAATGATTCCAAGAGAAACTTTACTCCTTATGACATTACAAACAACTTTAATGTTTAGGTAAAGAACTAGTTTTGCTTGTAAAGTCATTTGTTATGGTGAAAGATTATAACTCATTTTGTATGTGTCCTAGTTAGGAAGTCAACTTCCAAGAACCATAACTTGCTAAATTTTTATAAGATGAAGGAAATCCAAGTTTCATTATCAATTTAAATATGTTCTATCCAAATTTTATTCTTTGAGAAATGTCAAATTCAACTTGCAAAGGCATGTGCCAAGAGGAAATATTATAGGTCATTTTGGATCATTACCATTGAATAAGCAATTTTCCTCAACTTCTAAAATGCATAACTCCTTCATGCCAAATCCAAATGAGGTAAAATTTGTTACAAATTTAATAGGATTGAAATAGATACAACTTTTATGAAGTAACTTTTTCCATTTGATCTCATAGCAAAAGTTATTCAAGGTGGAAGAAGTGGTCATTTGACTTGGTACTTAGAAAATTTTCAAATATGTTTGATTTCCCAAACTTCCACCTCAAAATTAATCATGATCCAAGCTTCAAATGTAAAAGTTTTCAACATAAACGTTGTTCCCCTTGATCTCACCTTTCCAAAAAGTCCAAAATCACTTCATTTGGACACGTTTTGCATGACTTTCACATGGTTAGTCTTCATGATTCCATTTGGATGAATCTCACGACCACTTCTCAAATTTAAGTGCATGGTTTCATGTTACACTTTAAGCGTCACTCACGATCATTTTTAGACTTAATTACATCATCTCATGGGCCTATCACACACCCATGCAAGCATGCATCTTACCTTTCCAATTTTGGCCAATTTTTGAAGTGTGCAAAATGTTGGTGTAAGCCCTAGAGGCCAATACTTTTGGTACTTGTATCGAATTATTTATTAATAATAAAAGGCTTTTTCTTTATTATCTTTGTTTAATAAAGTCTCTAGAATAGCTAGTCCGTTTAATGTATCAAGTGTGACTTAATCATGAGATCCCATTAAACATAAGGACATTATTCTTAAAGTATCTGTAGTCGAGCTTTGTTGTAAAGTGGGATAACATTAAAGCAGTAAGACTATTATGTATATAGACTAATGATCACATCTCATGGATCATGGATAAAGAGTTATCAAGTCTTAAACATAGGTATGAATATTAAGAGTAATATTTATACTGGATTGACCCGCTATGAGAATACTATATAGAATGTTATGCAAAGTGTCATAAGTTATTCTCATGGTGATAGTGGTGTATACCACCCTTCGACCTGAAACCACTATGGACCCTAGATGTAGAGTCGAGTGCCTTATTGCTGATCAAACATTGTTTGTAACTGGATGACCATAAAGACAGTTGATGGGTACTCCACGTAACATGCTAAGGGACATGAGTGACCTAGATGGAATTTGCCCATCCTGCGTAACAGGATAAATGTCTATGGACCCAATATTGAACTGGACAAGGATGACACGGTCTATGCCTTGTGTTCAATATAAACATAGGGGCAAAAGGATAATTGTACACATAAGTATTATCACAAAAGGATTTGTCAGATCACATGACATTTTCGTGTCTTGGGTAGGACTGATGTGTTGCTAGATACCGCTCACTATTTATTATGTTAAATACGTGATTTAATATAATTGCTAATGTCGCGAAAACCTACAGGGTCACACACAAAAGGATGGATTGATGAGAGATAGAGTAACTAAGGAACACCGTAAGGTACGGTGCACTTAATGAATTGTAGAACATCGTAAGGTACAATGTACTTAAGTAGAATACGAAATATGGTAAGCTACCACACGCTTAAGTGATTTTGGTATATCATAAGATATGAGCCACATACACTTAAGTGGGCTTTTTAGCTTGCATCCCACACAAGTGTTTCTATAAATAGAACCCTTGTGCAGAAGCATTTGTGTAGTTGCAATTTTGTATCTCTCTCTCTCTCACTCAAAGCCTTCATTCGTAGCAGCTAGCACTGAGATTGAAGGAATCCATTCGTGTGGACTGAGTAGAGGCGTTGTCACCGTTCAACGTTCGTGATCGCTCCGTAGATCTGCATCAAAGGTTTGAATCGCCACAAGAGGTAATGATTCTATCACTGATCATGCTCATTCGTAAGGATCACTAAATTAGAAGTTTTTTTAAATTCCGCTGCATTTTGGATCGTCCTTCTCCTTTAGTGGTATCAGAGCCACTTATGAAACCATGCATCTGATAGCTGTTTATTTTCTGTATTTTCTGTATTAATACGATTAAAAGACAAAATGAATCAAAGAATAAACTAGTAATTAAATTTGGCATCATGTGTGTACGATTTGGATGATTGATGTTGACTATGCTTCGGAATCCGACGTTAGTATGGTGAAGCAGCGATACATCGATCATCGATAGGTTACACAATTGAGATCGATCAAGTTATATATATGATATAAGTAATCCTGATGCAAAATACGGTATATATGATATATTGTTTCTGTTTCGTTCGTTCAAACACTTAATGGTTGTTTTGCTTCTTGATCCGACATTAGTATGGTGAAGCAATGACGTGTTGATCAATCATACTGAATTAACAATCGAGGTGTGTTTGACAATCTGAAATTGGTGCATTAGGGTTAATGACGGCACAAGGGTTGTACTGTCAAAGAGTTATGCGATTAGGGTTGTGATTGCGCTAGAGTTGTGCTTTAAAGTATCAAGTATTGATGCGAAAAATGATGTCGATTTCAAATGAATTGTTCATTAAAATTTTGCGTCGGAACCCCCGTCCACTGACCGGGCAGCGGACCCCCGGCTAACTCTGCGTAGTGTGATCAGTCGCCGAAATTTAATTTGGTTTTAATTAATTAACAGAATTTAAATTAATAATAATAATGTGGTTAGTATTATTGTGTTGTGGTGATTGGTTATGACCTTAGTTTTCCTTATTTTTTATTTTGGGATTTTAAAATACGACCTGTGTGTCGTGTCTCTCTTTTAATCTCTTAATGTAACTTCTTTTATCATCTCACTTCATCGTATGTAAAACGAGTTTCTTTTATATAATGTAATGTTATGAAGAAAGAGAAGAATACAATATCAAAGGAGGACAACCTTGAAGATATTGCATGGAGAAGCTTACATCGTTATTAGGTTAGCTTAGGTTCTCTCATTGGCTTGGGAGAACAATTGCACTAGGGGCCATAACCGTTTCATTATGTATGTTGATGCATGTGAATGTATGTTGATGCACGTGAGAGACGATTTATATGATAAATAAGCCGGTGAGATCAGAATAATTGTAAATTCTCTCAAATTAAATATTAAGTTTATGCTTTCCAAGTTTTAGCACTCATCAAGACTAGTATCGAATAATGTAGGTTTTGCCTACGCGGGGTGCATATTCTATATTAGTAAGGTGGGATGGGATAATTGTAATATCCAATTGCTAAAACAATGGGTCAAACTTAACTAAATAAATTATAATAAGATTATATATGTTTAGAAGCAAGAGTTGGAAATGATCCATGTGATGGATTGGAATAAGGAGTTATTCATCAAACTAAAATATTTGAGAGTTGTATTAGATACAATTGGAAGGAGTTCCTACCTAAATAACCTAGTTTTGTGTAATTCGCCTATGCAGACTTAAAACAAAGTGAAATGTGTATCTCGACCCACTAGAAAATCTTCCAACGGGATTTTCCGAATCAAATGGTGAGGGTCATTTGTTTTGAGTAAAATAGTGGAAGCATATTTAATTAAAGGCCTAATTAAATATGTTATTGATACTTATATTTTCATTATTTTCATGTAGATTACCATGACAACAAACACCTGTAACAACATTTTGCGATCAATCCTTGACAAGAAAAAAAAATTGGGACAAATTTTCTGGATTGGCACCAAAATCTGAGGATTGTCCTCAACATGATAGAAAGTTGTATGTCTTAGAGAAACCTGTTCCTGAAGAGGAACCTCCTAGTTCTGCACCTAAGGCAGAAAGAGATGCTTACAAAAAGCATATCGATGATGCCAATGAAACTACTTTCCTCATGCTAGCTACCATGAACTCAGAGTTGCAAAAGCAACATGAGAACATGGCAACGTTCGATATGATCGAACACCTGAAGATGCTCTATCAAGAGCAAGCAAGGCATGAAAGGTTTGAAGTTTCAAAAGCCCTTTTTAAAGGCAAGTTAGCTGAGGGAGCCCCTGTAGGTCCCCATGTGCTCAAGATGATTGGGTATGTGGAGAACCTTGAGAGGTTGGGTTTTCCCCTCGGAAAGGAACTTGCGACTGATTTAATCTTGCACTTGTTGCCAGATAGATTCAGTCAATTTGTCCTTAATTTAAATATGAATGATATGGACAAATATCTTCCTGAACTGCTAGCCATGTTGTCATACCCCAAAATTTGCCTGTTAATTTTTATGATAAATTGATTCATGCATGGCATTCATTTCACATTTACATTCATTCATTAGCATACATTCTCATATAAATTATAAATTTTAATTTATTTATTATGTGATACAGATATAAAAAATAATAATAATTTTGGTTATCTGTATGATATAAATAAATTTTATATATATAAATAAAATAGTTTTAATTTAATGATAAATAAAAATAGATTTGAATTTTAATTGTATAATTAAAATTTTAAATTAATTTTATTTTTTAAAGCTCATTAAATTATAATAACTATTTTTTATAATTTAGTGACTCGTGTTCCATTTATTCATTATTTATAAATAGTATTTATTTAGTAATTCACGTTTTTTACTTAATAAAATTTATTTATAAGAGTAACATTTTTTTAAAAGCCCATAAATTATAAAATAATTTTGGTTGATATAAGTAAGAATAATTTTGATTTTTTTTAAATGATGAAAGTAAAAATAGAAATAGGTTTAAATTTTAATTCAATTATGTAACTAAAATTTAAATTAATTTTATTTGTTAAAAGTCATTTAAATTATTCATTATTTTATATAATATTTGTATTTAATAAATATTTAGCAAGGTTAAACCCTAACTCTCCTAAAGTATAGGAAGGTATCCAAATATTTAGCAAGGTTAAACCCTAACTCTCCTAAAGTATAGGAAGGGATCCAAATATTTAGCAAGGTTAAACCCTAAAGTATAGGAAGGGATCCAAATATTTAGCAAGGTTAAACCCTAATCCACACCATTATAAATACTTCATATGACTGCAGCGAGAGGGAAGGAGGAAAAAGAGGAGAGATACAACAGAAGAAGATACACAAGGCAAGGTAGAAGCAAGAAGATTCACGGGCAGGGAAAAGAGAAGCAACCATAAAGCACTCGTAGCCTGAATAAGAACAACACACATACAGTGAGCAAGCTAGAAGAATCAAATCCCCAGTAAGTGTTTATTATGGAATTTGCATCCAGCATGATTACTTTGCAATACTCCTTAATTCATGCATGAATAATATTGATTTAATATATATATTGAGATGATGTATTCATGGTTTGGTGGATGTTGATATTGCTTTATTCAAGTATGCATCTGTTCTTGATATGTCATAGCATGTTGGAGAAATTCTGTTTGCATGATTAAAGAATTATATCTGCCATTTAATTATTATTATATGAGTGTTGTTTCTAGCATGATTATGTTTATTTCACATGTCGTTATTACATAATAATGATGATGATGATGATATAATGGTGATAATATAAATCCTTGGTTGTCTTTAACATGTATGTGTAAGGTTTGTTTTATCATTATCACTTGCAGTAAAGAGAACTAATACATGAGTAAAATAATATGAGCTTCTTGATTTGTGCATGGCTATTTTTATTATTGCATGATGATTACATATGATCTTATTTTATGTGTGTGGTTTGATATAAGATGAAGTTACAGGTTTGTTGTATTCATATGAAAGAAACAACATGAGAAAAAATAAAGTAGCTTGCCGTAAGAGAGAAAGCTGTAACATGCATGGTGGTGTTGTGTCAAAATGGAAAAATCCATGCAGAATTAATATATATTTTAATGAAGGCGAATAAATAACGAATTGACCAACATGGCTCGTTGGTAGCTCCCCCCTCACTGCAACGTAGAGGTCCTGGATTTGAGCCTTAGCTTTTCAGTGTTTTTACTATGTTTACTCCCTTTCCACTATAATTAATTCACCACTATTTTTCTATTATTAAAATAAAACCCATTAATTAATTTTCTAATTAATATATTATATTAGTTATTTAAACTAGGATATAATTTAATCTAGTTTATTAATTAAATTTTCATATATCACTTAATTAATTAAAATGGGCTATTTTGAATAATAAAAATCTAATTATATTTTTTTTCTCTTTTCTTTTAAAATTTCTATCAATTTAGTCTAAGTTTTCCCATAAATTCATAAAAAAAAGCTTTTATTATTATAGACTAAAAATATTCTTAATTCATTCTTAATTTTTTTTTTATTTCTTTCTTTTTAGTTTAATTAGGTTTTATTATTTTGTATGCCTTTTAATTTTGTACTTGTTAATTAAGATTTAGATATTTTATATCCCCTTTTAAATTATGTACCCCCATCCCGAAGCCACGTAATAACGTAGTCTTATTTTTCGCACTTTAATTTTTCCGTACTGTGAATATAACTGTCTAGATGTATGCTAATAGGATTGCATGGAAAGATAAATAATCGAACTTAGATAAATTAATTCAAGATAATATATCTGAATCCAATCATTTCCACACTTGCACCTCTAGGGTAACCCTCTCTTTGTTGCCTTACGATATTACGGTCATGTCCCGCGAATGTGGGGATACCCTTAGCAAAGATCCTTTCGATTAAATCATCATCCTCCCTAAACAGATAAGTCATAGTCCCTTCGATCAAAAGGTCAATGTCCCTACAAGATAAATCATAGTCCCTCGAACGCTGCCTTCGAATATATGACCTTGTCCCTCAAACGTTGCCTTCGAATATATGACTTTGTGCCTCGATGACCCTTCGTTGTAGCCTACGATTAAATGATGATCGTATCTTTGAATGCTAAGGTATCCTTACAAATGTTGCCTTCAATGACCAATCGACGACCCCATGATGTCCCTTTACATCCAAAGGATAAGACTACTTACTTCTCAATAGTAAGGACAGTTTTACCCTCCTAAGGATAGGTGGTACGCGTATGGAATTGGCTGAGAATTGGGCCATACGCGTATGGGACTAGGCAGTACGCGTATGGGCAGGATTGTGATTTTTCTGTGCTGTTGTTGTGCAGTTTTTGGTTGTTCAGCTGAGTAATGTGATTTAGCTGATGTACGATATATTAGGGATCATTTCCCGTTGTTTTGAGTACTATAGGTATTAGTAGAGTGTGCTAATACTGTGGTTGTTCTTTGGCATGATCTGATATGCTTATGTGATAAAATACTGATGATGTGTGATGGTATGCATGATCTTGTGAATGTATCAGTTATGTGTGCATTTGTGAATAGACTGTTTTATGGCTTAGAGTGTGAGCATATGTCTATTCTTGAATTGTGGTTGATGATTTAGCATTGCTAGGTGATTAGCATGCATATTGTGGCCTTTATGGTGGTAGCTAATTCCCATGGTGAGGAATTAGTGAGTTAGTCATTTGGACTGTTGTTGATGTTTGCATGCTAGGTGAATTAGCGTGCATAGCATGGCCCTTGGGGTGGTAGCTAATTCCCATGGTGAGGAATTAGTGAGTGAGTCACTAGGTCTCAAATGAGTGGGACTAGTGGGCTTGGTAGCCGTGCCTGGATTTGGACGGTGAGGTGAACTATATGTTCACAAATAGTCGGTACCGCATGCATGGAGTCTCATTGCATAATATGTGTATGGCGTATAATATGAATGGATGTATTCCAATATTATACGTGTGGTTTATGGTTGTTTTGAGTTTGAGTATGATGATGGTGATGATTATGAGTTGATATTGCCGTTGCTGAATATGTGTAATCTGATTAGGGTAATGATATGTGTTATATTACTTAGCATTACATGATATTTTATAATGCTTATTATATCGATTGAAGGACTCACCCTTACAACTATGTTTTCAGGTAACGAGCAGTGATTGAATAGAAGCTAGTCCTGGGAGTCTAGTGTAGTCCTTAGTGGGTCATGCTCTGGTAGATGTAACATCGGGATGGGATGTTTTACTATGTTTTCTTTTGGTTGTTGAACAACTTTACATGTAATGTAGTACATGATTTGAATGTTGTTATTTCGTATCCGCTGTGAATTATGCAAAAGTGTCTTATTTTAATTAAATAAAGGAGCATGACAGGATATTTTGATGATTGGTGTGAAATGATTGTGTGACACCCTTCAGGGCATAATTACTCTGATTGATATTTTATTATTTTAATTAAATATTTGGGGTATTTTAGAAGGGTGTTACATTAGTGGTATCAGAGCATAGTCGGTCGAGTCGAGTCGTAATTATTCTGTTTCCCCTGTACGGGATAGGTGTTGTGTAACCCTATCAGTACTTATTGTTTTAGCTTGTTGGGTTTTCAGAATAGAGATGGCTGGAAGAGGTAGAGATGATGCTGCGATTGCTGAGGCTCTGGGTATGCTAGCTGGAGTACTTGGAGGGAATCCGAATGTTATGGGAATGGGAGCTGCTCGTCAACTGAGTGAGTTCCAGAAGAACAATCCTCCAATGTTCAAGGGAGCATACGATCCAGATGGTGCTCAGAAGTGGTTGAAGGAGATCGAGAGGATCTTCCGAGTGACTGAGTGTGCCGATAACCAGAAGGTCAGGTTCGGTACGCATATGCTGTCAGAAGAAGCAGATGATTGGTGGGTTGCTACCCGCACTGAGTTGGAATCTGCTGGGAATACTGAGATCACTTGGGCGGTGTTCAGAGAGAGATTCCTGAGGAAGTACTTTCCAGAGGATGTCAGAGGAAAGAAAGAGATAGAGTTCTTAGAATTGAAGCAGGGTAACAGGTCTGTTACTAAGTATGCTGCTAAGTTCACAGAGCTGTCGAAGTATTATACTCCCTATAACGAGGCTACTGGGGAATTTTCAAAATGTGTGAAGTTTGAGAACGGGTTACGTCCCGAGATCAAGCAGGCTATTGGATATCAGCGGATTAGAGTGTTTTCTGATTTGGTTGACTGTTGCAGGATTTTTGAACAGGATACCAAGGCTAGAGCAGAGAGCTATCAGCAGAGGGTTGATAGGAAAGGCAAGAATCAGAATGATCGTGGGAAACCGTATGCAGTTGGCAAAGGTTTCCAGCGACAGAGTGGGATGAAGAGGCCTAGTGGGGGAGACTCTAGTGCTCCTGCTAAATGTTTCAGATGTGGTCAGGCTGGACATCGTATCCATGAGTGTACCAGTAATGAGAAGAAGTGTTTCAAGTGTGGAAAAGGTGGTCACTTGGCTGCAGATTGCCGGTTGAAGACTGTGACTTGTTTCAACTGTGGAGAGGTGGGTCATATCAGTCCACAGTGTCCTAAGCCGAAGAAGGAGAATCAGTCGGGAGGCAAGGTCTTTGCTTTATCGGGTTCTGAGACTTCTGCAGATGATCGTTTGATCCGAGGTACGTGTTATATTGATGGCTTTCCTCTTGTAGCTATTATTGACACCGGTGCGACTCATTCCTTTATATCTTTGGATTGTGCTGTGAAACTTAAGTTAGAGATATCTGAGATGCATGGAAGTATGGTGATTGATACTCCTGCGAAGGGTTCAGTGACTACTACTTCAGTTTGTTTGAATTGTCCTTTGAGTATTTTTGGTAGAGACTTTGGGATGGACCTAGTGTGCCTTCCACTAGTGCAGATTGATGTTATCCTGGGTATGAACTGGTTGGCGTGTAACCGAGTCTATATCAATTGTTTTGATAAGACTGTGATCTTTCCTGAGATTGAGGAAGGAAAGAGTTTGTTTCTATCAGCAAGGCAGGTGAATGAGGCAGTAGTAGATGGGGCAGAGTTGTTTATGCTGTTAGCGACTTTGGAGGCTAAAGACAAACTGGTGATTTGCGATCTAGCTGTGGTGTGTGATTTTCCTGATGTGTTTCCGGAAGAAGTGAATGAATTACCGCCAGAGCGTGAAGTTGAGTTCTCGATTGATTTGGTACCTGGTACTAGACCGATATCGATGGCTCCGTACCGTATGTCTGCTGTTGAGTTAACTGAATTGAAGAGTCAGTTGGAAGATCTGTTGGATAAGAAATTTATTCGTCCGAGTGTGTCACCGTGGGGTGCACCAGTGTTATTAGTTAAGAAGAAAGAAGGTACTATGAGGTTGTGTGTGGACTACAGGCAACTGAATAAAGTAACGATCAAGAATCGGTATCCTTTGCCGAGGATTGATGATTTGATGGGTCAGTTGGTTGGTGCGAGTGTGTTCAGCAAAATAGATTTGAGATCTGGGTATCATCAGATACGTGTGAAAACCGAGGATATTCAGAAGACTGCTTTTAGAACAAGGTATGGACATTATGAGTATTCTGTAATGCCTTTTGGTGTGACTAATGCGCCTGGAGTATTTATGGAGTATATGAATAGGATTTTCCATCCGTACCTAGACAAGTTTGTTGTGGTGTTTATTGACGATATTTTGGTGTATTCGAAATCTGAAGAAGAGCATGCTGAGCATGTGAGAGTGGTGTTAGGAGTTCTACGAGAAAAGAAGTTATTTGCTAAACTATCCAAGTGTGAATTTTGGTTAGAAGAGGTTAGTTTTCTTGGACATGTGATTTCAAGAGGTGGTGTTGCTGTTGATCCTTCTAAGATAGAAGCGGTATCTAAGTGGGAAGCTCCGAAGTCAGTTTCTGAGATAAGGAGTTTTCTTGGACTTGCAGGTTATTATAGGAAATTCATTGAGGGATTCTCTAAGTTGGCGTTACCGTTGACGATGTTGACTAGAAAGGGGCAAGCGTTTGTTTGGGATTCAAAATGTGAAGAAGGTTTCCAAGAGTTAAAGAGAAGGTTAACTACTGCTCCTATTTTGATATTACCAAGTCCATCGGAACTATTTGAGGTTTACTGTGATGCTTCATTGTTGGGTTTGGGTGGTGTGTTGATGCAGAATAAGCAGGTTATAGCTTATGCTTCGAGACAACTGAGGGTTCATGAGAGGAACTATCCGACGCACGATTTAGAGTTGGCAGCCGTGGTATTTGTTCTGAAGTTATGGAGACATTACTTGTACGGGTCAAGATTTGAGGTTTTCAGCGACCATAAGAGTTTAAAGTATTTGTTTGATCAGAAAGAGTTGAATATGAGACAGAGAAGATGGTTAGAGTTTCTGAAGGATTATGACTTTGGTTTGAATTACCATCCGGGTAAAGCAAACGTAGTGGCTGATGCATTGAGTCGGAAATCATTGCATATGTCTATGTTAATGGTTAGAGAACTGGATTTAATTGAACAGTTCAGAGACTTGAGTTTGGTGTGTGAGAGTACTCACAATAGTGTTAAATTGGGAATGTTGAAGTTAACGAGTGGTATTCTGGATGAGATTAGAGAGGGTCAGAAATCCGATGTGTTTTTGGTTGATAAGTTGACTCTAGTGAATCAAGGTCAAGGTGGTGAATTCAGAGTTGATGAGAATGGTGTTTTGAAATTTGGTAATCGGGTGTGTATTCCGGATGTTACCGAACTGAAGAAGAGTATTCTTGAAGAAGGACATCGTAGTGGCTTGAGTATTCATCCTGGAGCTACGAAGATGTATCATGATTTGAAAAAGTTATTTTGGTGGCCGGGAATGAAAAGAGAAATTGCAAGTTTTGTTTATTCTTGTTTGACTTGTCAGAAGTCGAAGATTGAGCATCAGAAGCCATCTGGGCTAATGCAACCTTTGGCTATTCCAGAGTGGAAGTGGGACAGTGTCAGTATGGATTTTGTTTCTGGTTTACCGAGGACGAGTAAGAATTTTGAAGCTATTTGGGTGATTGTTGACAGATTGACAAAATCGGCTCATTTCATTCCGATCAGAATGGATTATCCGTTAGAGAGATTAGCTGAGTTGTATATTGAGAAGATTGTAAGTTTGCATGGTATTCCGTCGAGTATTGTTTCGGACAGAGATCCTAGATTTACATCGAAGTTCTGGGAAGGTTTGCAGAGGGCTTTGGGAACCAAGTTGAGATTGAGTTCTGCATATCATCCGCAGACTGATGGTCAGACTGAGAGGACGATTCAATCGCTAGAGGATCTTTTGAGGGCTTGTGTTTTGGAAAAAGGAGGTGCTTGGGATTGTTATTTACCTTTGATTGAGTTTACCTACAACAATAGTTTTCATTCGAGCATTGGTATGGCACCGTTTGAAGCTTTGTATGGTAGGAGATGTCGGACACCTTTATGTTGGTATGAATCCGGTGAGAGTGCTGTGGTTGGACCGGAGATTGTTCAATAAACTACGGAAAAGATTAAGATGATTCAGGAGAAGATGAGAATTGCTCAGAGTCGTCAGAAGAGTTATCACGACAAGAGGAGGAAGTCACTTGAGTTCCAAGAGGGAGATCATGTGTTTCTTCGTGTTACTCCGATAACTGGGGTTGGTCGAGCTTTGAAGTCGAAGAAGTTGACACCTCGATTTATTGGTCCTTACCAGATTTTGGAGAGGATAGGGGAGGTAGCCTATCGTATCGCTTTACCGCCGTCACTTGCGAATTTGCATGAGGTTTTTCATGTGTCTCAGTTGAGGAGGTACATTCATGATCCGTCGCATGTGGTCCAAGTAGATGATGTCCAGGTGAGAGATAACCTGACTGTTGAAACATCACCTATGAGGATTGAGGATCGAGAGTTGAAGCAGTTGCGGGGTAAAGAGATTGCTTTGGTAAAGGTAGCTTGGGGAGGACCAGCAGGTGGCAATGTGACTTGGGAACTAGAGAGTCAGATGAAGGAGTCTTATCCAGAGTTATTCGCTTGAGGTATGTTTTCGAGGACGAAAACTCTTTTAGTGGGGGAGAGTTGTAACACCCCGATAAAATAAGATAATTATTTAATTTAAGTTAATAATATATTTATTAATTTAATTAAATAATTGGGATTATTATTATTGGATTATTTTATTATAATTATTGGAAAATATAAAAGTAGAAATCAGTAAAAAGGTTCCATTTGGTAAAAAGAGTTATTTTCACGTGAAAAGGGAAAAGAGACAGAAAAGTGGAAAAAGGGCAAAGCGAACCAGAGAACAAGGGTTGAAGAGAGGAAGAACTTGAAGCTGAAGGATTTGCCGGATTAACTCAGGAGGTTGGAATTGGTAGATCTCGTAGCAGAGAAGACCATAGCAGATCTGGAAATCTGGTTTCTAGTCATACGCGTATGGCACTAGGCAATACGCGTATGAGATGGTCTGGTACGCGTATGGCACTAGGCAATACGCGTATGGATGAGGAAGATGATGTTTTGAACGTGGTTTGGTCTCTGTTGGTACGCGTATGGGGAAGTGGTACGCGTAGCATACGCGTATGAGATAGGTGGTACGCGTATGGAATTGGCTGAGAATTGGGCCATACGCGTATGGGACTAGGCAGTACGCGTATGGGCAGGATTGTGATTTTTCTGTGCTGTTGTTGTGCAGTTTTTGGTTGTTCAGCTGAGTAATGTGATTTAGCTGATGTACGATATATTAGGGATCATTTCCCGTTGTTTTGAGTAGTATAAGTATTAGTAGAGTGTACTAATACTGTGGTTGTTCTTTGGCATGATCTGATATGCTTATGTGATAAAATACTGATGATGTGTGATGGTATGCATGATCTTGTGAATGTATCAGTTATGTGTGCATTTGTGAATAGACTGTTTTATGGCTTAGAGTGTGAGCATATGTCTATTCTTGAATTGTGGTTGATGATTTAGCATTGCTAGGTGATTAGCATGCATATTGTGGCCTTTATGGTGGTAGCTAATTCCCATGGTGAGGAATTAGTGAGTTAGTCATTTTGGACTGTTGTTGATGTTTGCATGCTAGGTGAATTAGCGTGCATAGCATGGCCCTTGGGGTGGTAGCTAATTCCCATGGTGAGGAATTAGTGAGTGAGTCACTAGGTCTCAAATGAGTGGGACTAGTGGGCTTGGTAGCCGTGCCTGGATTTGGACGGTGAGGTGAACTATATGTTCACAAATAGTCGGTACCGCATGCATGGAGTCTCATTGCATAATATGTGTATGGCGTATAATATGAATGGATGTATTCCAATATTATACGTGTGTTTTATGGTTGTTTTGAGTTTGAGTATGATGATGGTGATGATTATGAGTTGATATTGCCGTTGCTGAATATGTGTAATCTGATTAGGGTAATGATATGTGTTATATTACTTAGCATTACATGATATTTTATAATGCTTATTATATCGATTGAAGGACTCACCCTTACAACTATGTTTTCAGGTAACGAGCAGTGATTGAATAGAAGCTAGTCCTGGGAGTCTAGTGTAGTCCTTAGTGGGTCATGCTCTGGTAGATGTAACATCGGGATGGGATGTTTTACTATGTTTTCTTTTGGTTGTTGAACAACTTTACATGTAATGTAGTACATGATTTGAATGTTGTTATTTCGTATCCGCTGTGAATTATGCAAAAGTGTCTTATTTTAATTAAATAAATGAGCATGACAGGATATTTTGATGATTGGTGTGAAATGATTGTGTGACACCCTTCAGGGCATAATTACTCTGATTGATATTTTATTATTTTAATTAAATATTTGGGGTATTTTAGAAGGGTGTTACACTAACACCTTCCCTTTGTATAATGTACCTCCCGAACTCAATCTAATCAAGGTCTTTCCTGTTCTTTTCCGCCTTTCCTTATTGGATAAAAGAAAAGTCGGTGACGACTCTTGCTATCCGCAACATTGCTTTTCAAAGCAAAAAACACAAAGTCAGTTCACCGTATCACACATGTTAAGAACTGCTGAGCAGAATCTGAAGTCAAAAGGGAAGCCCATTCTGATGATCGGAAATGGAAAGAGACAGAACAAAAGACCCACCAAGCAGGGTGATAAAGGGAAAGGCAAGGAAGTTGTCAAACCCAAACTCACTATTGCTGCTTTGAAGCCTAGTGGAGGCATAGCAAAGGAAGGCACCTGCTTCCATTGCGGTAAGACCGGACACTGAAAGAGAAACTGCCCAAAGTACTTGGAAGATAAGAAGAATGGTGTAGAGACTTCAACTTCATGTATTTTTGTTATTGAAATTAATTTATCTACTTCTGCATCATGTATTAGATACTAGATGCGGTTCTCACATTTGTACCAATGTGCAGGGGCTAAAAAGGAGTAGAGATTTGGAAAAAGGTGAAGTTGACCTACGAGTTGGCAATGGAGCAAAGGTTGTTGCTTTAGCCGTAGGAACTTATGTATTGACTTTACCTAATGCTTTAATAACTCAGATAGAGAACTGTTATTATGTACCTGCAATTAGCAGGAATATTATTTCCGTTTCTTGTTTAGACAAGTTTGGTTTTTCATTTATAATAAAGAACAATTATTGCTCCAGTTATTTGAATGATATATTCTATGCTACTGCACAAATGAACAATGGACTATATGTCCTTGATCTTGAAATGCCTATTTATAACATTAATACTAAAAGGATGAAACCTAATTAGTTAAATCCAACTTAAATTTGGCATTGTCGATTAGGCAACATAAATGAGAAACGCATTTCCAAACTCCGTAAAGATGGACTCTTGGACTCTTTTGATTATGAATCATATGAGACATGAAAATCTTGTTTAATTGGAAATATGACAAAGTCTCCATTCACAGGAAAAGGTGAAAGAGCTAATGATCTTTTAGCCCTCATACATACTGATGTATGTGGACCACTGAACATACCAGCCAGAGGAGGTTTTCAGTACTTCATCACATTTACTGATGATTTCAGTAGATATGGTTATGTGTATTTAATGAAACACAAATCAGAGTCCTTTGAAAAGTTCAAGGAATTCAAGAATGAAGTATAAAACCAACTAGGTAAAAATATTAAAACTCTTCGATCAGATCGAGGTGGTGAGCATTTAAGCATAGAGTTTGATGACCATCTGAAAGAGTGTGGGATCCAATCCCAACTTACTCCTCCTGGAACACCCCAATGGAACGATGTATCTGAGGGAAGAAATCAAACCTTGTTAGACATGGTCCGATCCATGATGAGTCACGCCGATCTTCCAAACTCCTTTTGGGGACATGCACTATTGACAACAACTTACACACTTAACCGTGTTCCATCCAAAAAGGTTGAGAAGACACCGAATGAGATATGGAGTGGTAAGAAACCACATATGTCTTACATGAATATTTGGGGTTGAGAAGTTTATGTGAAACGACAAATTTCAACTAAGCTTGAGCTCAAATCTGAAAAATTCTTATTTATGGGGTATCCTAAAGAAACAAGAGGGTATTACTTCTACAATCCTTCTGAGGGCAAAGTGTTTGTCGCTCGAACTGGAGTTTTCCTAGAAAAGGATTTTATTTCCAAAGGAATCAGTGGGAGGAAAGTAGAGCTTGAAGAAATTCAAGAATCACAAAGCATTGATACACCTATGGAGGAATTAGAGCAGGAAACACAAGTAGTTGTGGAAGAGCAACCTGCTCAAGTAGAACAAGACCAACGTAGGTCAAGCAGGATACGTCACCTACCTGAGAGATATGGATATCTCATAAATGATCAAGGTGATGTATTACTCATGGATCAAGATGAGTCTGTGACCTACCAAGAGGCTATAACTGGTTCCGAGTCTGAGAAGTGGCTAGAAGCCATGAAATCTGAAACGTTCCATGTACACAAACCAAGTTCGGACCTTGGTAGAGCCTCCTGTAGGAGTTAACCCTATAGGATGCAAGTGGTGTGAAGACATGACTTCTCAAATGTTTTGATGACGAAAAACTTCTCTACAAGTCTAAGATTGATTAACAAAAAGGATTGATCAAGATTCAAGCTCATGAAGGAAGTTTTCAACTAAATGATCAAGTCTCGATGAAACTCATGAAGATTCGTATTTCAAATGAATAGGTATAACACTTGACCTCTAGATGATTATACAAGTGTTCAAAACATGTCTCATTCATGCCATAATCATTGGAAGTAATTTTATGTATCAAAGAAATCATAACACTTCATTTTTAAGCTATTTTTCAAATCTGGGATGAAGTAATCGATTATCCATTTTAAGGTAATCAATTACTCTGTGAAAAATTCAAATATTTTTGCACGTTGGAGGCAAGTAACCGATTACCCATATTAAGGTAATCGATTACCACTGAACCAGAGGCAAAAATCAGTGCGTCTCTTCATGGAAACTTTTCTATTTTCTTTACCATAAACCATGGCATCCTTTGGGTAATTACATCCATTTGAGGAGGTGTTTAGATAACATATATACATCATTTTTTTCAGATTTCAAATCCACCTCCTTGCAAAATTTCAAATCAATTACTCATATTCTTTCAAGCATTTTTTAAGTGTTCTTCCAAAGTTTCTTAAGAGTGAAACCTTGCATAAACCTTCTTTTTAAGCATCATAGTTTCATCCCATACAAAGAACACTTGTATAATTATTGTGAGAATTAAGTGTTACAAAGGAGAAGATTATTTGATAAATTGATATACTTCAAATTTTCAACTATTTCATCTTCTATAAAAATTCAGAATTGTATCTCTTGATTATAATTTATTTTTAGGATTGTTAAGAATAAGTTTGTAAGGTTTTATCCTTGCTATCCGGTGTGTGGATGCAAAAGGTCCTTTTGTGAGAATTTGAGTCTCGATTGAACTTTAAACATTGTAAGTCCAAGAGGATTGTTCTTGGTGTGTTAGAATTAGATAGAAAGGCCTTAAGGTGTCTTGTCTAGGAATCTAACATTATAGTGAATTCTCTTTCATGTTGAAAGGGGAGTGGAGTACTCTCAATCTGTGAGGGGAACCACTATACATTATGGTGTTCTTTACTTTCCGCACTTTACCACTTTTCATCACATAAGCATCTCAAGAAAGTAAAAATCAATAAACCGTAAAAAAAATCCGGAAAATCGTCTAAGTGCCTCAATCCCCCCCCCCCCTCTAAGGCACTCCTTAAACTTACAATTGGCATATGAGCAGGTTATAGGTAACCTGTTCCTAAAAGATCCGCAAGCACGAATCTGGTTTTCAAAGACGGTGGAAGTAGTAACAAACCACCACTTTTCTCTGGAGAATATTTTGATTTTTGGAAGATCCGCATGAAGGCTCATCTAGAAGCCCAAGGAGAAGGCATATGGGAAGTCGTTGAAGATGGTCCGCATAATCCTATAAGTGTGGTCAATGGCATTGGTACTCCAAAGATAAAGAGTTTGTATGATGAAGATGATAAGAAAAAATCTTAAATGAAAAGAAAGCAATAAATATTCTTCAAAGTGCTTTAAGCATGGATGATTTCTTCCACATATCTCAATGCAAATCGGCGAAACAAATATGGGACACCTTAGTGGAGACACATGAAGGCACCGCCGAAGTAAAGAGATCAAGGTTGAATACATTAAGTCAAGAATATGAGATGTTTAGAATGCTGCCCGGAGAATCCATCGTGGCGCTACAAAAGAGATTTGTTCACTTGACTAACCACTTGATTGCTCTTGGAAAAACATTTACAAATGATGATCTCAATCTTAAATTACTAAGATCATTGACTCGAGAATGGCAACCGAAGGTGATGGCTATATCTGAAAAGAAAAGTCTTTCAACAATGACGTCTGCATCACTCTTTGGCAAACTTCAAGAACATGAGTTAGAACTTGGTAGGCTTGAGAAACATGAAAGTCAAGAAAAGAAATCTAAAGGAATTGCCTTGAAGGTAGACTCAAAAGAAGATAAAGATGATGACACATTGGAGGAAGATGAGAATTTCATGCTCCTTGTTAAAAGGCTTGGTAAGTTCTTTAACAAAAATGATAAATCCTTTAACGCTAAAAAGAATAGACATTTCAGGAAAAAGGATACCACCACATCTACGCAAGATATAACATGCTACGAATGTGGAAAGCAAGGCCACATAAAGCCGGAATGTCCTAAACTTTCAAAGAAAGGCGGATTCAAGAGCAAGAAGGGCTTCAAGAACAAAAAGGCATATGTTGCATGGGAGGACAATGAAATTAGTTCTTCATCCAGATCGGATAGCGAGGAATGTGCAAACTTGGCGCTAATGGCTTCTCATCATTCCGATGATGAAGAAGAGGTTAGTAATGATTTTTCTCTTTTTGATGATGATGCACAAGGTGCAATTAATGAATTGTTAAATGAATGCAAAATTCTTTATAAAACTATATCATCTCAAAAGAAACAAATTTCTTCCTTGGAAGAAAAGATTGAAATTTTTGAAAAAGATTTTGAAAATGAAAAACAAAAGATGATTAGTGAAAAGAAGAATTTTGTATGTCTAAAGTGTGAGTCTCTCTCTTTCCAAATTTTCCAACTTAAAAGAGTCCTTGAAAGGTATGAAAACGGACAAATTAGTTTGGAATGGGTTCTTAGCCAACAAAGGTACTCAAATGACAAAAGTGGACTTGGTTACTCCAAATTTTCTAAACCAAGTTCAAATAAAACTATCTTTGTTAGGCCTAAGGATCAATCTCCAAAAGAAAGAGTCAACACACCAAAAGTTGTGCATCAACGTCCTAAAAAGAAAAGGTTTACAAAGAAAAAGTATTATGTTCCTAGATATAAAAGCAATTTTGAACCAACTTTTTTTTATTGTGGTGTTATTGGCCATACACCTAATGCTTGCTATGTTAGAAACTTTAGTGTAGCAAAGGGGCATTATGTATGGGTTGAGAAAGGTACTAATTATGAAGGACCCAAAGCAATTTGGGTACCTAACAAAACTTAATTTTGTTTTGTAGGTATGCTTGAAGGTCACATCAAATCTTTGGTATTTGGATAGTGGGTGCTCCAAGCATATGACTGGTGATGTGCACAAATTTTCAGATCTAATGCTTAAGTCCAAGGGTTATGTTACTTATGGAGATAACAACAAAGGAAGAATTCTTGGTATAGGCAAAGTAGGTGCACCAAATTTCATATCCATCGAAGATGTGCTATATGTCGAAGGACTAAAGCACAACCTCTTAAGCATAAGCCAACTTTGTGACAAAGGATTCAAAATAAGGTTCACAAAAGATGAATTTTTAATTGAAGACGAAGTCACACAAGAGGTAATGCTTATAGGTAAGCGAATTAATAATATTTTCATGATTTCCCTTGATGATGTTTCTTTGAAGGTTAAGTGTCTTGTGGCGAATAACAACGACTCATGGTTATGGCATAAGAGATTTGCTCACATTCACATGGAGCACTTGAATAAGTTAGTAAAACATGACCTTGTCATTGGATTGCCAAAGATAAAATTCATCAAAGATAGACTTTGCGATGCTTATCAAAAGGGGAAGCAAATAAATCAACTTTCACATCCAAGAATGTGGTGTCCATTTCTAGGCCAATACAATTGTTACATATGGACTTATTTGGTCCATCAAGAACAAGAAGCTTCGGAGGTAACTTATATGCTTTAGTTATTGTTTATGATTATTTTAGATATACTTGGACATTCTTTTTAGTGCAGAAAAGTGATGCATTCAAAGCGTTCAAGAAGTATGCAAAGCAAATTCAAAATGAGAAATCATTAACAATTGCCTCCATAAGAAGCGATCATGGTGGAGAATTCCAGAATACTTCTTTTGAAGACTTTTGTGAAGATCAAGGAATATTTCACAAACTTCTAGGCTCCAAGGACTCCTCAACAAAATGGAGTAGTTGAAAGAAAGAATAGGTCATTAACTTGCAAAAACAATGCTTAGCGACTCAAATCTTCCTAAGTATTTTTGGGCGGATGTGGTTAACACGGCATGTTTTGTAAGTAATAGAGTTAACATAAGACCTATCCTAAATAAGACTCCATATGAACTCTTCAAAGGAAGGAAACCCAACATTGCTTTCTTTCATATCTTTGGATGCAAGTGCTTTGTCCTTAACAATGACAAAGACAACCTTGGTAAGTTCGACGAAAAATCGGATGAAGGTATTTTTCTTGGTTATTCTCTTACAAGTAAAGCATATAGAATTTATAATAAAATAACTTTAAATATAGAAGAATCCATGCATGTTAAGTTTGACGAATCTAACCCCTCGAAAGAGGAAATTGTTGTTTGTGATGATGATGATGATTTTGTAGAAATTCCTAAAGAAGATACTTCAAACAAGAATCAAGAAGAACCGATTCAACAAGAGTCAAATGAAAATGATCTACCTAAGGAATGGAGGACTCATAAAGATCATCCTATTGACAAAGTAATTGGTGACATTAGTCAAGGTGTTTCTACAAGATTGAATCTCAAGGATGCATGCTTAAACATGGCGTTCGTTTCGCAAATAGAACCCTCTAAAATTGATGAAGCTCTAGGAGATGATCAATGGATTGTTGCTATGCAAGAAGAATTAAACCAATTCGAGAGAAATCAAGTTTGGGAACTTGTTTCTAGACCAAGTGGTAAGCACATCATTGGAACAAGATGGGTGTTTAAGAACAAACTTGATGAGAATGGAATAATTGTTCGAAACAAAGCAAGATTGGTTGCTCAAGGGTATAATCAAGAAGAAGGGATCGACTTTGAAGAAACTTTCGCTCCGGTTGCAAGGTTAGAAGCTATTCGTTTATTACTTGCTTACGCATGTTCAATGAATTTTCAGTTATTTCAAATGAACGTCAAAAGCGCCTTCTTGAACGACTACATCAACAAAGAAATCTATGTCAAACAACCCCCGGGCTTTGAAGACTTCAAGCATCCTTCACATGTATACAAATTGAAGAAAGCGGTCTATGGATTAAAACAAGCACCAATGGCATGGTATGATCGTCTAAGTAATTTTCTATGTGAAAAAGGTTTTGATAAAGGCAAAGTAGACAAGACTTTATTTATCAAGAAGATAAAAGGGAACACCTTACTTGTTCAAGTCTATGTAGACGACATAATCTTCGGTTCAAGCAACAAAGAACTATGTGAAGAATTTGCGTTGATAATGCAATGTGAATTTGAAATGTCTATGATGGGAAAGATGAACTACTTCCTTGGATTGCAAATCAAGCAACTAAAAGACGGAATCTTTATCAACCAATCAAAGTATTGCAAAGAGTTGTTAAAGAGATTTGAAATGGATGGTTGTAAAGCAATGTCAACACCAATGGGCTCCGGAACCTATGTTGATCAAGATGAATCAGGTATGTCAATTGATATTACGAAGTATCAAGGTATGATTGGTTCTTTATTATATTTGACGGCAAGTCGTCCTGACATAATGTTTAGCGTGTGTTTATATGCTCGCTTCCAAGCAAATCCAAGGGAGTCACATCTCACGCGGTCAAAAGAATCATGAAGTATCTCACAGGAACAACCAACGTTGGCTTATGGTATCCTAAAGGTAGTGTTTGTAAGTAAATTGGTTATTCTGACGCGGATTATGCAAGTTATAAAACAGATAGAAAAAGTACTAGTGGAACATGTCACATCCTTGGTAATGCATTAGTCTCATGGTCATGTAAGAAACAAGCGTGTGTTGCTCTTAGTACGGCTGAAGCAGAATACATAGCAGCGGGTAGTTGTTGTGCATAGAATCTTTGGCTAAAGCAACAATTAAGTGACTATGGAATCGATCTTGGATGCATACCACTCCGATGCGACAACACAAGTGCGATTAATATTACAAAGAATCCTGTCATGCACTCAAGGACCAAACACATAGACATTCGACTCCATTTCCTTCGTGATCATGTGCTTAAAGGTGATGTCAAAGTCACCTTTGTCGATACTCATAATCAACTAGTGGACATTTTCACAAAACCACTCGCAAAAGAACCATTTTATAAGATTCGAAGAGAACTTGGCATTTTGGATGAAGGTGATATATAAATCTTCCATAATTATTCACTATACATTATAATGAGACCACTCGCACAAGTTTTTAATTTTTTTTACTTGTGAAATTTCTCTTTAAAATGTGTATATGAAATTTTTGCCTTTTGTTGATTTTATATTAGGTAAATTTAATTTTTTGATAAAAAAATTTCACTCAAAATTGCATTATTATGTATATTACCTTGTCAAACTTAAATTTTTTGAAAATCCTTCATATTTTGGATTGTGCAAAGCTACTGTTTTTTTCACTTTTTTCTTAGAGTAATCGGTTACTCCAAATTGGGTAATCGATTACCCAGCCTGTTTTTGCCTTCCTCGCGCATTTTTCATCTATGTAACTGATTACCCTTTTTAGAGTAATCGATTACCACTGTTTCTTCCATAATTTTTTTAAAATTTTTAACACACGTGAGTTTTTGTCATAAAGAGTACTTTTGGTCTTAAGTGTTTTTTTTTGCTTAAGTCAATCACTTCAGCATTGGTACTCGATATGTCGGAAAGTGATTGAGTTGGCCATTTCTTTTTTGCTATTCACTTGTTTATGGTTTTAAGTTAGTACATTTCTAGTTTCTTTTAAGACTATGCTAAGTCCGTTGGCTTTTTATGTTTTATCCGTCTTTCCATTCCGTACTAAGTTTGGTTTATATTATGTTTGTATTATCTTTTGTTTCATTCTTATGTTATGTGGTGCTTGGTGTATGTTGTTTGCATATTGTTACTTATTTCACCCTTTTTGTTAATGACAATGGGGGAGAAGAGATTGTTATTGTGTTATTTCTTTGTTTTCTGTTTCTCTCTAACAAAATGCAGATTTCAAAAGACTCCTTAAATCATAAATTAAGGGGGAGCATTTGCTAGAGAAACATGCTTGGATCGAACTTTCATTTTTTTTGGGTTGTCATCATAAAAAAGGGGGAGATTGTGAAGACATGACTTCTCAAATGTTTTGATGATGACAAACTTCTCTACAAGTCTAAGATTGATTAACAAAAAGGATTGATCAAGATTCAAGCTCATGAAGGAAGTTTTCAACTAAATGATCAAGTCTCGATGAAACTCATGAAGATTCGTATTTCAAATGAATAGGTATAACACTTGACCTCTAGATGATTATACAAGTGTTCAAAACATGTCTCATTCATGCCATAATCATTGGAAGTAATTTTATGCATCAAAGAAATCATAACATTTCATTTTTAAGCTATTTTTCAAATCTAGGATGAAATAATCAATTATCCATTTTAAGGTAATTGATTACTCTGTGAAAAATTCAAATATTTTTGCACGTTGGAGGCAAGTAACTGATTACCCGTATTAAGGTAATCGATTACCACTGAACCAGAGGCAAAAATCAGTGCATCTCTTCATGGAAACTTTTCTATTTTCTTTACCATGAACCATGACATCCTTTGGGTAATTGCATCCATTTGAGGAGGTGTTTAGACAACATATATACATCATTTTTTCAGATTTCAAATTCACCTCATTGCAAAAATTTCAAATCAATTACTCATATTCTTTCAAACATTTTTTAAGTGTTCTTCCAAATTTTCTTAAGAGTGAAACCTTGCATAAACCTTCTTTTTAAGCATCATAGTTTCATTCCATACAAAGAACACTTGTATAATTATTGTGAGAATTAAGTGTTACAAAGGAGAAGATCAATTGATAAATTAATATACTTCAAATTTTCAACTATTTCATCTTCTACGAAAATTCAGAATTGTATCTCTTGATTACAACTTATTTTTAGGATTGTTAAGAATAAGTTTGTAAGGTTTTATCCTTGTTATCCGGTGTATGGATGCAAGAGGTCCTTTTGTGAGAATTTGAGTCTCGATTGGACTTTAAACATTGTAAATCCAAGAGGATTGTTCTTGGTGTGTTAGAATTAGATAGAAAGGCCTTAAGGTGTCTTGTCTAGGAATCTAACATTATAGTGAATTCTCTTTCGTGTTGAAAGGGGAGTGGAGTACTCTCGATCTGTGAGGGGAACCACTATACATCGTGGTGTTCTTTACTTTTCGTACTTTACCACTTTTCATCACATAAGCATCTCAAGAAAGTAAAAATCAATAAACCGTAAAAAAATCCGGAAAATCGTCTAAGTGCCTCATTCACCCCCCTCTAAGGCACTCCTTAAACTTACACAATTGTTTCCTCTGCACAAAGGGTCTTACCTCAGAGGGACCATACCCTTCTTCATAGTTGAGAACCTCATAGAAAGCATCAAATGTTAGATGATAAGCAATGATCTAGAGGGGGTGAATAGATCCAAAGTTAAAAACTTGAACAAAAATTGTTTTAAAAAACTTTATGGTGCGTGGAAGTGACCCGAATCGAATCGTCTAATCGAACCGCTATCGAAAATCTCATATATGCGTAATTACAATCAAAGTGTGATAATGAACACAAAATTAATCAACAAACTTTCAGCCATAATCAATTGAATGCAATGCTCAAAGTAGAGACTATTCCCAATGACAAAATACACAAAAATACTATTGAGACAAATGATCAAACACCTTGTGTGCAATCGATTTCGTGTAGAAATTTGTATAGTTTTATTGATCTTCAAATCCAACCATAATATAACTTATTGTGATCACCTCAACAAAACCTATTTCAAAAGGTTATCAAAATTTTATCCAAACATATTGATCGCACAATCGATAAATTCAATAATTTACAAATGAAATGTAAGAGAGAGAGAGAGAGGGAGTACACAAGAATTTGTTTAGAAAGTTCCCCAATCGACCTTGCTATGGATACGTCTTCCCTCAATTCGAACTCGAATTGAGATAATGGAATTAACCTTACTTTGCAAAAGTAGAATACATGACAAATGTAGCAATCCAACCCTACAAACCCTAAGTTTGATGTTGATTCTAAAAATTTATCTTCTCTTGATCTGAGCTTGATCAAGTAACCCAAAAATTCCAATTTGATTCATTGTATCACGCTACTCGATCGAATTCAAATTGTGAATTGTTGTAACCCAAGATTTAGCAATATGATCCACTTTTCCATGTTACTCCTTTGCAAGAACCTTCCGTTTCAAAGCCTTCACTCAATCAGATTCAAATTGCGTAACATTGTCCAAAACCTTTAAAGCCCTAATTGATCTTGAAGGAAAATCCCAACTTGGTTTTCTTATTTGAAATCCTAAAAAATCTCAACCCAATTTACATTCAACAACCTAAATTGGACGTCATCAACTGGTCCTAGATGACACCCAAACAAAGAATGATTATATTTAGTTTGTTTATGTGTATGCATAGAATGAGGTTAAAGATGATGAGAACTCTTTGCAATCTCGGTTTCGTGTGGGTTTACTCTAGAACCTTGCTTGAAATTATGCATGCATGAAGTGTATATATATATATATATATATATATATATATATATATATATATATATATATATATATATATATATATATATATATATATATATATATATATATATATATATATATATATATATATATATATATATATATATATATATATATATAAATTCGAAGCAAAAGGAATGCAAGAGGTTTAGAAAACAATGCAAATTTTCAAGATTTTTGATGCATGTGTCAACTTATTTAAGTCATGTGTTGACCTGTATAGGTCATGTGTTGACCTGTATAGGTCATGTGTCGACACATACGGTTGGCACATTAAACATAAGTTACAAGCTTTAATAATGAGGTACATGTGTCGACTTGTAACTCGTATGTGTCAATACATAGGAAAACTTTTCTTCTATGTGTCGACCTATAACATGTATGTGTCGACCTGTATATTGTTTTTCCCATAAAAACTTGTTTTTAATGCATGAAATCTTTACTAACTCATTTCAAATTATTTTTATGCTTCTTAATGCTAAGATGCACATTAATACTCAGAGAATACCGTCCAGTTTACATAAACGCTAAAGTATCCTAGTTTTGGAATCATACAAAATACATCTAACATAAAGTTGCACTCACATCAAAGTCTTCTTTCATCATAATCACTTCAGGAGTAAGAAAATCTAAGAAGAAAAATGTATTTATGAGGCCATTTATTAAAGTGAATCTAGGCCTAACACCTCTGAATTCTATCTGTACACTTACTCTGAGGAAAATCTTGGAATCCGATAGGAAGAGGTAACTCATTCATAACCTGGTAGAAGATATAATGAGCTTCCAACGTACAAGATTTTACCAATACAAAACGATCCCAAAAACCATCAAGTTCTCAACATAAGCACTAAATTGGGGTACATCCTGACGTAATAAGACCAATCCCTTATCCTAGACGTTATGAAGCAAAGTATACACCACATAAAAGAGGTGAAAAAATAGTTGGTATGAGGGCTTCCAAAGTTGGTAATCGGGCCAAAATTGAAACGCCGTTATTAAATCCCAAGCACTTGGATGAAGCTGCGAGGGGCAATATTTAAGAACCTTAACACCTCCTCTTTGAATCCAGTCAAGGGAAGCCTTAAATTTATGCGAGTAAACAAGCACTCGTGGAAATGGATAGATCATTCCCTGAAGCTGCTACAAATCCTTTTTCCATGCTCTACGGGAAGAACCAATCAATCAGAAAGACGATCCACATTTATGTTAGACTTTCCCACAACTGCAGGATTATCTGACGTAGAGAGGGTTCCTAATATTTCAGAATCCACCCAGCTATATCTGCTCACATCATCCGGATCCACAAGACCGATACTTCTTTTGGGCACCTCGTCAGCCAGAATAATAGTTGGCAGCCTGAGCTAATCGATACTAGCATAATGAATCCTAAGCTTGAAGTAATTTTGAATCTCTGCGTCACTTGGATCCCAACCAAAGATGGGCCGATAGGTTCTAATGAAGAGGAGAGTTATCTCTCGGTTCAAGGTAGTAACCTCCACCTACAATGAAGCCAAAATAGGAAGAGTTGAATCCTTGACAACTATAGAGGAAACGAGCATAAAAATGACCACGCGACCACTTATATCATCGTCAGAAAGAAGAGTGTCAAAATAAGATCCATCAAGAGAAGTTTCCCTATCATGAGAATTATAGGAATACTCCTCTGACTCAAAACTATCAGGCAAATTTGTTATAACTGGAGCAAAATGACTAGTAACTGAAAGGCTGGAGACTGAACTAGCTGAGGTTTTTGTTCTAACGAAGGGAGTGGATCCACTACTCCCATAATCACTAGACAAGCTTACAAGATGATCATTTATATGAGCCATAGAGAAAATAAATTCTAGAAATGATAAAGTAAGCTCAATGTAAGAATGGTACATGCATAAGATGAGAGCAGTCAAAGAGAGAAAATGTTAAATGCAAAATGAAAACACTTTGTACCAAAAGAAAGCAAACGCTCAGACAAAGGCGTCTGAAAAGGAAAGGAGAGTTGCTCTCACAAAGGGAAAGTTGGCTCTCAAGAGTGGCAAAAAAATTTACCCAAAGTACCAGGAAACCCTTATATAGAGAAAGTGAACAGTTGGTCAGATAAAATAGATGATGCAAAGTTACAAATCAATGATCAGATTTCACCTTGGAAATTCAAGTGAACTCAAGTGCACTCGAATGTCGTAGATAAGACCATCACGCCCAACCCGTGAACCTAGGGCCATGTGCCTAAAAATCGGCGAAACGTATCAATGATAGAAAATGCATTTAATGCACCTATTACCCATTACTTTTGCAACTACCTTGTGGTCTTCCCGCTTCTCCTATGGGACGTCTTTGATGATATAAGACCGACCTCAACTTCACAAGACTTCTTGGCTGACAAAACACCCTACATGCCTTGGAGGCAATTGATCGGGGTTGGCCAAATGTTGTGCGGGACCCAAGTGTTAAGCCCAACTATGCAAAGTCCAATAAAATTATTCATCATATATATAATCGACATACGTGACACATAAAGTACACTTTTCTAATCTCATATTTTCACTTCACTTAATTTAGACTCTTAATTAATTTGTTGAAATGTTAACCTTATAATTCCACTGCTACGCCATATCAGAAGTCCGCATCGCCGCAACAAGAGTCTCTTACTACGAATTATTCATAATTCTGATTTCAGTACAAAATCCTATATATTATATAAAACAATTTTAATATAAATCAAATTTAGAAAGATTAAAATAATATAAAGGATAATAGAGATTTAAAAATAGTATATTTGAATAAACCTAATACATATTTAAATTCTTTCAAAATGATGCAATAATTGATCACAAGTTTGACAAAACTGGACTCGGTAGTTACAATTTGGAATAGATACAAAGAGTTGTACGTACAATTTGGAAACAAATGGACTTAGTAGTTACAATATTTAATTTTAAAATATAAAATATTAATATATTGTACACGATGATTTAAAACGTTGGTCGCTAAGAGGACGCGTCCGATTAATTTGATGGAAAAAAGATAGAAGTTCAATATAAGGACATGCACGTGTATGTATGTATATATTTCACTATATTCATATTTTACAGATGTGCATATACTAAAATAAAGTTTAATATTTAATTGTTTTATAAAGAATATGATTTAGTATATTAATAATTAAAAACTTATCTTTTTAAGGCTTTGTCTCATTCAATCATATTTGTTAGAGATTTCTCAAACACAAGTATAAAATAATTGTAAGAATCATAAATATATTTTAATCAAGAAACTTATTATTTCATATAAATTTCAAATGTAGTCATTTCATATAAATTTCATATAAACACAAGTGAATCTAGGCCTTGGGTTAGAGTGAGATAAGTTATGAATCAAGCTATCGCAAAAAGTTTTTAGGATAATTTGGAGGAATTTAGCTGGTCGGCAAAAGGTGCGGAAGGTTTATATGGAGCTTTGCTTTTGATGTGGAAGAAAGATGCTATAGTCCCTCTATTCAGCTTCTTCGGTGAGGGGTACATTGGTGTTAGTGCTGTTTGAAAGAATCAGTGTACTATTTTGTGAACATTTATATTTCTTGTTACATTGTTAAGAAAAGATTGTTGTGGGAGAATAGTGTTTCTTTGATAAGAAAGTGGGGAAATGTGGAATGGTGTATAAGGGGATTTTAATGATGTCAACTATGAGTGGAGAAAAGAAAGGAGAGGACGGTTTGTATTAGAATTATAATAAAAAACTTGGGAAAGAGATTTAATTTCGATATGAAGATAAATTAACGAATGATGTCATGAAAATTTGCTATATTATTTGAGAAATCGAAGTAATAGAGAACAATTATTACATCAGTTTATAATAATAGCCGAGGAATAAATATTGTTGTTTAATTTTTTTTCTCTATATTTTTTTAATATGTATTACAAATCATATTTTTTCCATTTTTAAAACAGAAATATTGTACCTTTTGGCCATTTCTCAAACATACACATTGTACAAAAAATATTCCTTATAAAACATATTTCCTTACTATCAGGAACATATTTCCTCATTCCTCACTATCAGGAACATATTTCCTTATAGAATAATTGATCATCTTATGTTAGAAGGATCAGTGACATAAAAAATTATTTTGCTTGGGATGGCATGATGAATGATTCATTCATATAAGTCGCCTTTCAAAGATCAACATATGTGAATCCTAATTCATCGGTTTCTACACCAATGTAATTGTCAATCCACTTGCACTAAAATAAAAAAACTTTAAAAATAACATAATCAATCTCTATAATCTTCTTAATGGCCACAAAGTATGTTATAGATGCCAATACAAGATTCTTATCTTTCGGACTAGAGAAGTACATAGATTCAACTTCAACCATAACCCCACTATTTGCACGGTAGTACGACCATCCTTTGATTTTGTATATAATAAATATTTAATAATGCCGTATGCACTTCAAATTATTACATTAAACTTAGACATATGTGACATCCATTTAATTGTCTCTGATGCATTACTCTCTTTAGAAACTCTTTCATTACACCAAGTTATGAAATTTTTGTTATGCTCTGCCAACAACATTATTTCACTCATCCGGGAGAACTTTTCTTGATAAGACTTTTGTGAATGGTCAAGTAAGGTTGAACTTCACTAACGTTATTCAATATTTACAAATGTGCTTCAAGAACTACATCACGGTCAAGTGTCTTGACATTTAAATCTTGAATATCTCTACCATCATATCTTTCATCATGACAAGACTCGGGAATTTCTATAGAGTTCGCTTTTGACAAGTAGTTTGTACAAAATTCAATAGCTTCTTCAGTGATGTACCATTCAACGATCAAAACTTCTAGACGATGATGATTTTTTATATATCCTTTAAAGATCTTCATGTATCACTCTATCAAATACATCCACTGTAAATAAATTGGACCACAAACTCTAATCTCTCTTACTATATGAACAATGAAGTGAACCATAATGTCAAAAATAATGGAGGGAAAAACATCTCTAATTAACATAAGATAATTGAAGCCTTATGTTCCAACTGATCTAAATTTTAAGGTTCAATGACTTTACTACATATAGCTTTGAAGAATAAGAATAATCTGATTATAGTTACCCTTACATTTTTTGGGTAGAATGTCATAGATAGTTACTCATAGAAGTTGTTTCATCAAAACACGACAACCATGAAATCTTAAGTCAACTAATTTAAGATCATTAATTGGTACAAATTTTTTCACATTTGATAACCTTAGAAAACTTTAATACCCTACAAACAACCATATATTATAAGTCTAAATTTTAAAGATTATTCTAATTTTTATGATTGGAGTATGATTCCGATTTTTTAATTTAAAATAACCATATTTTTTAAATTAAATCCTGAAATAACCATTTTTTCAATTTCTTTTACAGAAATAGACACCTTTCCAAACAGATGCGCCAGTTGATCTGGCACGTCCATTTAACACTACGAGGAGGCGCCAGTGGTGCTGCTGCATGCTTCCAAAGCATTGCATGGAGGCGCCAACAACCATGGCGCATGTGTTATATGCATTGGTGCATGCGCCAATTCATCTGACGCATACACCTTAAGATTTTTTTTTTTAATTTTTAAATGTTTATTTAATAATTAATTAAAAATATATTGAAAAAATGTTTATGTTATAATAAAAATTACATGGAATTGACCAAAAATTCAATGACCAGCATGATTGAAACGTCCCCTTGTTCCACATCCAGGTGCGTTACTCTGTCTTCGAGGTCTCCCACGATTTTCCTGAGGTGTTTGGGGTCTTTGAATGTTGACATGACCCAATGGTGGCTGGTGTGAAGGTCCGGTAGAAGGTCCAACGGTATTTGATAGATGTGTCATCATTTGTTCCCAATAGTCGGGGGACTCTGGCCAACGACGCTTCCATAATAGAGTTCGGTGTCCATGTTGTCGTAGTTGGGTCGATGTGGTTGGGTGAATTATGGACGGTATAGTTGTCTGAATTGGGACATTGAATCACTTTGGAAACGAAACAATAGTTCCTGGGGTGTACTATAGTTAAACAATGGTTGGTGTTGTGGTAATGGGATGTTTGGATGGTCATTGGTGGGGGGCTACGATGAAGTGAATTGTATGAATCATCTGGGCTATAGACTATTGTGGTGGTTGCGTATGGTTGTTGGTGGGTAGGGTTTGATTCTTGGTTTTGAGGTTGGATGTGTGGCATGAATGGATTACGGGGTTGGGTGTTTGGCATGAATGGGTTTTGAGGTTGGGTGTTTGGTTATTGGGTGTATGTGGTAGGGTGATGGTCTGAGGTTGGTTGTTGGGTTTGGGTGGTTTGACATTGGTGTTGGACGAGGAGTTGTTGTTGGACGTATGATGATGAAGCTAGTTGGCGTGGATCAATCAAATACCTTGGCTCAGACATAAATTGTTGCATTGCAACCGACCTAAACCATGCCATCTATTGTTGAGTTAGTCTAGCATCCTGTATGACTGGTTCGTTTAACATGTGTTATCGTCGATTCCTTCAATGACGACACATCTCCTTTGCGAAGTCTCTCCAGTCGTAATAATCCCATTGGACATCGACTCTTTTTTGATGCCAATCTCCCAAACACGTTGGAGGTTCTGAAATTTGTTGTTGAATGTCGAACTACAATTTTACCCAGTCACTCTGGTGCATCTCCACAGTAGTGAATCAAATAATTGGTGTCTTTGCTGTCCACACTGCAACATCATCATGGTTAACCTGATGATCAAGATCCATATATGGCCTCCAGATAAATTGTATAACAATACGACATGCTTAGATGATAATGTTGGTGTAAGCCCTGGAGGCCAATACTTTTGGTACTTGTATCGAATTATTTATTAATAATAAAAGGCTTTTTCTTTATTATGTTTATTTAATAAAGTCCCTAGAATAACTAGTCCGTTTAATGTATCAAGTATGACTTAATCAAGAGATCCCATTAAACATAAGGACATTATTCTTAAAGTATCCGTAGTCGAGCTTTATTGTGAAGTGAGATAACATTAAAGCATTAAGACTATTATGTATATAGACTGATGATCACATCTCATGGATCATGGATAAAGTGTTATCAAGTCTTAAACATAGGTATGAATATTAAGAGTAATATTTATACTGGATTGACCCGCTATGAGAATACTATATAGAATGTTATGCAAAGTGTCATAAGTTATTCTCATGGTGATAATGGTGTATACCACCTTTCAACCTGAAACCACTATGGACCCTAGATGTAGAGTCGAGTGCCTTATTGCTGATCAAACATTGTCCGTAACTGGATGACCATAAAGACAGTTGATGGGTACTCCACGAAGCATGCTGATGGACATGAGTGATCTAGATGGACTTTGCCCATCCTGCGTAACAGGATAAATGTCTACAGGCCCAATATTAAACTGGACAAGAATGACACGATCTATGCCTTGTGTTCAATATAGAGAATAAGGGCAAAAGGGTAATTGTACACATAAGTATTATCATAAAAGGATTTGTCAGATCACATGAAATTTTCGTGTCTTGGGTAGCAGTGATGTGCTGCTATATACTGTTCACTGTTTATTATGTTAAATACGTGATTTAATATAATTGTCAATGCCGCGAAAACCTACAGGGTCACACACAAAAGGAAGGATTGATGAGAGATATAGTAACTAAGGAACACCGTAAGGTATGGTGCACTTAAGTGAATTGTAGAACATCATAAGGTACAATGTACTTAAGTAGAATACGAAATATGGTAAGGTGCCACGCGCTTAAGTGATTTTGGTATATTATAAGATATGGGTCACATACACTTAAGTGGGTTTTTTAGATTGCAGCCCACACAAGTGGTTCTATAAATAGAACCCTTGTGTAGAAGCATTTGTGCAGTTGCAATTTCGTTTCTCTCTCTCTCTCTCTCTCTCTCTCTCTCTCTCTCTCTCACACACACACACACACACACACACACACACACACACTCAAAGCTTTCATTCGTAGCAGGTAGCACTGAGATTGAAGGAATCCGTTCGAGTGGACTGAGTAGAGGCGTTGTCACCATTCAACGTTCGTGATCACTCCGTAGATCTGCATCAAAGGTTTCAATCGCCACAAGAGGTAATGATTCTATCACTGATTATGCCCATTCGTAAGGATCACTAAAGGAGAAATTCTTTAAATTCCGATGCGTTTTGGATCGCTCTTCTCCATTCGTAAGTTTCAAAAGCCCTTTTTCAAGGCAAGTTAGCTGAGGGAGCCCCTGTAGGTCCCCATGTGCTCAAGATGATTGGGCATGTGGAGAACCTTGAGAGGTTGGGCTTTCCCCTCAGAAAGGAACTTGCGACTGATTTGATCCTATCCCAATTTACTCCTCCTGGAACACCTCAATGGAATAGTGCATTTGAGAGAAGAAATCGAACCTTGTTAGACATGGTCCGATCCATGATGAGTCACGCCGATCTTCCAAACTCCTTTTGGGGACATGCACTATTGACAGCAACTTACACATTTAACTGTGTTCCATCTAAAAAGGTTGAGAAGACACCATATGAGATATGGAGTGGTAAGAAACCACATATGTCTTACATGAACATTTGGGGTTACGAAGTTTATGTGAAACGACAAATTTCAACTAAGATTGAGCCCAAATATGACAAATGCTTATTTGTGGGGTATCATAAAGAAACAAGAGGGTATTACTTCTACAATCCTTCTGAGGGAAAAGTGTTTGTCGCTCGAACTGGAGTTTTCCTAGAAAGGGATTTTATTTCCAAAGGAATCAGTGGGAGGAAAGTAGAGCTTGAAGATATTCAAGAATCACAAAGCATTGATACACCTATGGAGGAATTAGAGCAGGAAACACAAGTAGTTATAGAAGAGCAACCTGCTCAAGTAGAATAAGACTAGCGTAGGTCAAGCAGGATACATCACCTACCTGAGAGATATGGATATCTCATAACTGATCAAGGTGATGTATTACTCATGGATCAAGATGAGCCTGTAACCTACAAAGAGGCCATAACTGGTCCCGAGTCTGAGAAGTGGCTAGAAGCCATGAAATCTGAAATGGATTCCATGTACACAAACCAATTTTGGACTTTGGTAAAGCCTCCTATAGGAGTTAACTTTATAGGATGCAAGTGGGTCTTTAAAAAGAAGAGTGGCATGGATGGTAAGGTACATACCTATAAGGCAAGACTGGTTGTAAGAGGATATAAACAAATTCATGGGGTTGACTATGATGAAACCTTTTCACCAGTTGCAATGCTTAAATCTGTTCGGATTTTACTTGCTATCGCTGCATATCATGATTATGAAATATGGCAGATGGATGTCAAAACTGCTTTCCTTAATGGGAATCTTCTTGAGGATGTGTACATGACACATCCTGAAGGATTTGACATACCAGAAGAAGCCCAAAAGATATGTAAGTTACAAAGATCAATCTATGGATTGAAGCAAGCTTCCAGAAGCTGGAATCTTTGTTTTGATGAAATAGTAAAACAATACGGATTCATCAAGAATGAAGATGAGCCTTGTGTCTACAAGAAGGTTAGTGGGAGCATGATCGTCTTCCTGGTATTATATGTAGATGACATATTACTCATTGGAAACGATGTCCCTACCCTACAACAAGTAAAGTCTTGGTTGGGGAAATGTCTTTCTATGAAGGACCTGGGTGAAGCAACCTATATATTAGGAATCAGGATCTATAAAGATAGATCACAAAAATTGTTTGGCCTAAGTCAGAATACATACATAGACAAAGTGCTGAGACGCTTTAATATGCATGATTCCAAGAAAGGATTCATACCTATGCAACATGGTCTGTGTCTATCAAAAACACAATCCCCTTCAACTAAGGAAGAAAGGGATCGCATAAATAAGATTCCATATGCATCTAAAATAGGATCTATCATGTATGCCATGTTATGTACTCGACCAGATGTCTCATATGCTTTAAGTGCAACGAGTAGGTACCAATCTGATCCTGGTGATGCTCATTGGGTAACTGTCAAGAATATCCTTAAGTATTTGAGAAGGACTAGGGACTCATTCTTGATATATGAAGATCAGGAAGAGCTTGTTGTAATTGGATACACCGATGCTAGCTTCCAGACAGATAAGGATGACTTTAGATCGCAATTTGGTTATGTGTTTTGCTTAAACGGTGGCGCTGTGAGCTGAAAAAGTTCAAAGCAAGATATAATTGTTGATTCTACAACCGAGGTCGAGTATATTACTGCCTCAAGTGCAACAAAGGAAGTTGTTTGGATCAAAAAGTTCATTAGTGAACTTGACATAGTTCCTAGCATTGTGGATCCCATTGGTCTCTATTGTGATAACAATGGTGCTATCACACAAGCTAAGGAGCCTAGATCACACCAACGATCCAAACATATACTTAGGCGTTATCACCTCATTTGAGAGATAATAGATAGAGGAGATATGAAAATATGCAGAGTACCTACACTTGACAATATTGCTGACCCACTGACAAAGCCTCTTGCGCAGCAGAAACATGATGGCCATACTAGATCTATGGGCATTAGGGGTATGCCTGATTGGCTCTAGTGCTAGTGAGAGATTGTTGGTGTAAGCCCTAGAGGCCAATACTTTTGATACTTGTATCGAATTATTTATTAATAATAAAAGTCTTTTTCTTTATTATGTTTGTTTAATAAAGTCCCTAGAATAGCTAGTCCGTTTAATGTATCAAGTGTGACTTAATCATGAGATCCCATTAAACATAAGGACACTATTCTTAAAGTATCCTTAGTCGAGCTTTATTATGAACTGGGATAATATTAAAGCATTAAGACTATTATGTATATAGACTGGTGATCATATCTCATGGATCATGGATAAGGAGTTATCAAGTCTTAAACAAAGGTATGAATATTAAGAGTAATATTTATACTGGATTGACCTGCTATGAGAATATTATATAGAATGTTATGCAAAGTGTCATAAGTTATTCTCATGGTGATAATGGTGTATACCATCCTTCGTCCTGAAACCACTATGGACCCTAAATGTAGAGTTGAGTGCCTTATTGTTGATCAAACATTGTCCGTAACTGGATGACCATAAAGACAGTTGATGGGTACTCCACGAAGCATGCTGAGGGACATGAGTGACCTAGATGAAATTTGCCCATCCTGCGTAACAGGATAAATGTCTACGGGTCCAATATTGAACTGGACAAGGATGACACGGTCTATGCCTTGTGTTCAATATAGACAAAAGGGCAAACGGGTAATTGTACACATAAGTATTATCACAAAAGGATTTGTCAGATCACATGACATTTTCGTGTCTTGGGTAGCAGTGATGTGTTGCTAGATACCGCTCACTGTTTATTATGTTAAATAGGTGATTTAATATAATTGCCAATGCCGCAAAAACCTACAGGGTCACACACAAAAGGACGAATTGATGAGAGATAGAGTAACTAAGGAACACCGTAAGGTACGGTGCACTTAAGTGAATTGTAGAACATCGTAAGGTACGGTGCACTTAAGTGAATTGTAGAACATCGTAAGGTACGGTGTACTTAAGTAGAATACGAAATATGGTAAGGTACCACGCGCTTAAGTGATTTTGGCATATTATAAGATATGTGCCACATACCCTTAAGTGGGTTTTTTAGCTTGCAACCCAGACAAATGGTTCTATAAATAGAACCCTTGTGCAGAAGCATTTGTGCAGTTGCAATTTCGTTTTTTTCTCTCTCTCACTCAAAACCTTCATTTGTAGCAGCTAGCACTGAGATTGAAGGAATCCGTTCGTGTGGACTGAGTAGAGGCGTTGTCACCATTCAACGTTTGTGATCGCTCCGTAGATATGCATCAAAGGTTTCAATCTCCACAAGAGGTAATGATTCTATCACTGATCATGCCCATTCGTAAGGATCACTAAAGGAGAATTTTTTTAAATTCCGCTGCGTTTTGGATCGGTCTTCTCCTTCAGATAAATAATTTGATAAGTATTTTAAAATTAAAATAGAGTTGCGTAGGAGTATTACATCGTCTGGTCCAATGTGATCCAATAGATTGCGATATACTACTATAGCGTGTTTCAGACACCTATTGTAGTTCATTCCTCTAACTGACCACCTAGATCAAAAATAAGTGAAAAATATTATTTACAGTTAATTGTAATATAAAGTCTAATTAATTATATGGTAAAGTTTTAAACTAACCTTGTTGCAAAGCGAATATGAATGCCTTCTCATTTACGGTGGCGAGTGACGACATTCTTGACCAACCCCATACTTGTAGAAAATACGCGCATGAATAAAAAGTACAAGTATTTTTTTTGGCATTTTTACACATCTCACTATATAGATGGGCCAAAACAGTTGAACCCCAACTATATGTGCTTACCTTATTTATGTTGCGTAACAACGGTAAATACATAATATTTACCGTATTACCAATACTTTTGGGAAATAAGAAATTACCAAATAAAATCATAATATAACACCGAACTTTAATTATTTTTTCGTACTCGGTAGATTCTTCGGTCAATGTTATACTCGCATAATATTGTTTGAGATATCTTAAATTAATACTTTGTCCCCTAGCTTGACCGGATGTCTCTCCCGCAGCTTGGTCGTCACACAAAGGGGCATCCAATAATTCATTGCAAATAGAGTTATCTTGGTTGACTCTACCATTCGCGGCCTTTCCATCGATACATAGACCTAACAACATGTAGACGTCCTCAAGTGTGACGGTACACTCACCGAAAGGAAGGTGAAATATTTGGGTCTCGGGTCTCCATCTCTCCAACAAAGCAAGAATAAATTTGTAGTCAACCGAGTACGAGACTATGTTGAGGATATTTCCAAAACCACATCCTCGAATATATGGTTCTATCAAAGGATCGTGGGGTACATATTTATGTACACGACATCGAAATCATTTTGGGTCCTAATAAAACATAAGTAAGAAATAAAATAAGAAGAAGTAATATACAATAAAAACATAAATCGGAAATAAATACAAAAATTAGTAAAAAGAAGTAATAACATACAAATGTTGAGATATTGTCGATTGGTCCTCGATGTTCATCATCCATAGTCAATAGAGACATAATGCTGCAAAGGTTGAGTGTTATAAAGGTTGAGTGTCGTAAAGATGGAGTGTTGAAAATGTTGATTGTTAGTGTTGCGGATGATGAGATATTGTGAGTTGATGCCCTATTTATAGATGAGTAAGTGTTGAATAAGTTGAATAAGTATGCAGCATGTGAAGCATTGGATTGGGTGCATACGTATGACAAGAGTGTAGGCGCCTAAGGTTATGGTGCATGCTTTCTTTATGACATGAATGGCCACATGTGCCACTAGCCTTGGTGCATGCATGTCTTTTTATGCATGCAAGGAAGAGGCGCCAAAGGCTTGGCCGCATACCTTGCTTTATGAACCATTGGAATGGGCGTCTGCCTTGGAATATTAGGGTTGAGATTCCTTGTGTGCAGACGCATGAATTGTATTATCTTGTCTCTGCATGGATTCTTTGCATTGCATTGATCAATCACAAGTGTTTTGTGAAACTGATGACGACGAACAAGTTGAGGTCAATGTTGTAGATGAGGAGGAAGAAGAAGTCAAGATTTTGGTTAATTCAATGGTGAACGATGATGAAGAAGATGAGCCATTACCAATTAGTCATGTATATTGTCCACCTCAACACATGACAAGCTTGAATTTGGGTTCCGATGAACCTTCATCCGATATATTTTACAATCCTTATGTGCAAATACAAAGATCTTTGAAAGAATGAGGCACATTTCGCACAAAAGAAGATTGTGTAAAAGCTATTAAAAAGTTTCACATGGAAACTATCAGCTGATTACATAGTTGATAGAACTAATGCAGTGAGGTATAAAATTTATTGTCGAAACGAGCACTTCCTTTTCAGGTTGTCAGCTTCGTACTGGAAGATAAGTGATTCTTGGGAGATTGGATCCATGGGTCCAGTTCACACATGCATGCTCACGAGCCCAATGCAAGACCATCAGAAACTTAGCTCTTAGTTAACATGCGATGAAATTTTGTCTGTCATTAGTGACAATCTGTCGTTAAAGGTGAGTATAATAATCTTGTATATTGTAGCACAATACAACTATACTCCATCATATATGAAAGCTTGGATAGCTAAGACAAAGGCGGTTGAAAAAGTGTATGGCAATTGGGAGGAGTCTTATAAACAACTTCCAAAATACTTGTTGGCTCTTAAAAAATATGCTTCAGGGACTATTGTCAAGTTGGAAACGTTGTCGGCGTATACACCAGACGACACTTGTGCTATTGGAAATGGAATATTCCACTGTCTCTTATGGGCATATCAACCATGCATCAAAGGTTTTTTATTTCTGTAAACCTATTATACAAATTGATGGTACATGGTTGTACGGAAAATATTAAGGAACATTACTGATGGCAGTGACACAAGATGGAAACAACAATATTTTTCCAATCGCCTTTACCCTTGTTGAAGGGGAGACTGCTGAGGGATGGAGTTTTTTCCTATGAAATCTCCGATTGCACGTTGCTCCTCAACCTAACTTATGTTTGATCTCCGATTGACACCCTTCAATAGTCAGTGCCTACAAAAACATTGATAATGGGTGGCAGGATCTTCCGTCGACGCATGTATTCTGCATTAGACATATCACTCAGAATTTTATGCGGGAGATCAAAGACAAAACGTTACGGAAGAAGGTTGTCAATGCAGGTTACGCATTATCAGAACCTTCTTTCAAACACTACCGCAAAGAAATAAGATTGTCAAACACAGATGTAGTACGGTGGATCGACAATATTCAATTGGAGAAGTGGACTAGGGCATACGACAACAGTTGGGGCCACGTGATACCAAATCTTATGGAATCAATAAACTCTGTCTTCAAAGGCATCCAAAACCTACCTATAACCGCTTTTGTGCAAACAACATATTTCAGGCTAGGGGCGTTGTTTGAGACCAGACGTTCAAAATGGAGTTCAGTGTTGTAATCGGGGCAATTGTTCAGTGATGCTTCAATGAAATTCATTAGACACGAAGCTGCCAAAGCAAACACACACGTGGTCACGGTATTTGACCGTACTAAAGGTTAGTACAATGTTGCTGAGTCCATGGATCATAATGAAGGCATGTCGATGGGACGATACGGAGTGGAACTAGATAGAAGTTGGTGCGACTGCGGAAAGTTCCAAGCCTTTCATACGCCCTACTCCCATGTCATTGTGGCATGTTCAAAGGTTCGAATGGATCCATCCTACTTACTATCTGACTATCAAATGTTTACAAAATTAGTTTTTCAGTAGTTGCAAAAGAGGATTATTGGCCAGAATATCAAGGGGACATTGACTAGCACAATAAAGTTATGCGAAGAAAGGAAAAGGGTCGCCCAAACAACACCCGTATTCGAACCGAAATGGATACAACAAACAAAATGGTTCGATTATGTAGTTCATGTCGTCAACCTGGTCACAATCGTACTAACTGTCCTAGTGTTGGAACGAGCACAACAAGACAATTTTACATGTACCTCTTTTGCAATATATAAAAAATAAAATTTATTTCATATGATAACTTTGTGAGGAAATACCATCACAAACAAATACAACACATTCAACACACAAGTAACACATAAACAACTACAATAATAAAAATACCATTACTATAACTAAGCGATTACAATCATTAAAACAATTTTGAACATATTATGCATCATCTTACGAACGTCTCTGTCAGTCTTAGTATCCACCCATTCAAACACTTCTCCATTTTGGTTGAACGTGGACTCAAGCCATTGAATCCTTCTAATCCTTTCACCATCTACAATTTCCCCTTCTAACCAACGGTCCAACCTCCGATTAAGACGTTCGAACGAATCTATATTTCAAAGTCGAATCTTTATCGGAGGTGCGACTGCTAAAAAAATTAAATCGACATTTCTTTTGTGAATGTATTCAGACATGGTTAAAGAACAAAAAATTGGAGGAGATTGAAGTAGAATGAAAGAAAATGTGGTTGGAGGATAAAAGTTGTGTGAAAAAATATGAGAGATGCGCGAGGTATTTATAGATGAAGCATGAAATGGATGCGCCAAAGGGCTAGGCGCCACAAGCACACGCATGCGTCAAAAGCATGAGCACAAGACACATGCATGCGCCAACAACCCTGACGCCTTCTTGCAAAGCCTTGGAAGCATGCGCCAAGAGAGCTAACGTCTCCTCTTAGTGTTAAATGGATGCGTCAGATCAACTGACACATCTGTTTGGAAAAGTGATTATTTCTGATTTTTTTTAAAATGATTATTTCATGATTTAGTTTAAAAAATATAGTTATTTTAAATAAAAAAAACAAATAGTTCCTCTTTAGTATCTTAATTTATGTTAACCTTTTGTATTTGACTTTGAGTACGTCTAGTGCTCTCTTTAATCCAAATTTGCTTATAAATAATTTGAAGAAAAAAAGGGAAAATGGATTTTTTTTAAAAAGTGTAGGATGAAACGACACGCCGTAGGGGTGTTCAGTGATGGTTTTCATTTCCCTCCTTCACTTTCTTTGTCTATAAATAACATTCTAAATCTTCACTTTTTCTTTCAAGTTTCAACAAACAATCCTCTAAACTAATAAAATATTTCCCCATCTTCTTTCTTTTCTACTTCTATCCATTTTCGAATTCAATTTTTCAAAAAATCCCTCACTTAACCAGAGAGAAATGGATGTTCACCAGCGAAGCCTGAATGCCGTCGGAAGTTCAGCTCCCTCCGGCAAATCTTCAAAAACGAAAAACGAAAAGCATGATTCCCAATCACAACCTTCACTGTACTTAACAAACGCGGTTTTCTTCGGCCTCTTCTTCTCTGTCGCATACTTTCTTCTTCACCGGTGGCGTGAGAAGATCCGAACCTCTACTCCTCTTCATGTACTCACAATCTCCGAGACTGTAGCATTACTTTCCCTCATAGCTTCAATTTTCTATCTTATGGCTTTCTTCAGCATTAGCTTCGTCCTTCATCCCTTCCCCGTGTCTCGTGCCGTTCAGTATGATGAAGAAGATGAAGAAGAGGTTGATAGAACCACCGGTTCATGCCTCGCCGGAGTTACACCGAAGTTACCTCCGCTACCATCGAAAACTACCGTAAAAAAAATTGCTCCAGCACCGGTGACGGTGCAGCTCTCATCTGATGACGAGGAGGTTGTCCAGGCAGTAGTTTCAGGATCGATTCCGTCTTACTCACTTGAAACCAAACTTGGAGATTGCCGGCGCGCAGCGGCAATACGTAACCAAGCTGTGGAAAGAGTTACTGGAAGGTCACTTGAGGATTTACCAATGGAAAATTTTGATTACGATTCTATATTAGGACAGTGTTGCGAGATGCCGATAGGATTTGTTCAGATTCCGGTAGGGGTTGCCGGTCCTTTGTTGCTCGACGGAAAAGAGTTCACGGTTCCCATGGCAACCACTGAAGGTTGTTTGGTTGCAAGCACTAACAGAGGCTGTAAAGCTATTTACGTTTCCGGTGGTGCTTCCGCCGTTGTCCTCCGTGACGGCATGACCAGAGCCCCCGTTGTTAGATTCAACTCTGCCAAAAGAGCTTCTCAGTTAAAGTTCTTTTTAGAAGATCCTCAAAATTTTGATTCCCTCGCCCACACTTTTAACAAGTAATACTCTACTTTCTATTTTTAATTTTAATTTCTTTTAGTTTTATTTAAAAATTCATAAATTTTTATTGATTTGGGTAATTGATTATTTGGGAAATTCAGGTCAAGTAGATTTGCAAGATTACAGAATATAAAAGCTACTATAGCAGGAAAGAATTTATACATTAGATTTACGTGTTCAACTGGTGATGCAATGGGGATGAACATGGTATCAAAAGGTGTACAAAACGTACTTGATTTTCTTCAAAGCGATTTTCCTGATATGGATGTGATTGGAATATCTGGTAAATATTACATCACATAAACAACTTTTTTATTTATTTGATTTTAATATTCTATTTTTGTTATGGTCAAACTTGCTCTAAAATTGTGATGTAATGTGTTTTGGTTATGTTAGGAAATTATTGTTCAGACAAGAAAGCAGCAGCAGTGAATTGGATTGAAGGGAGAGGAAAATCTGTGGTGTGTGAGGCTGTAATTAAGGAAGAAGTGGTGAAGAAAGTGTTGAAGACTAATGTTGAGTCTTTGGTTGAGCTTAACATGCTAAAGAATCTTACTGGTTCAGCCATGGCTGGTGCTCTTGGTGGATTCAATGCGCATGCTAGTAATATTGTTTCTGCTATTTACTTGGCTACAGGACAAGATCCTGCTCAGAATGTTGAGAGTTCTCATTGTATGACCATGATGGAAGCTGTGAATGATGGGAAAGACCTTCATGTCTCTGTCACTATGCCTTCCATTGAGGTATAACTACTCTTTTTAGTCTTAACTATTTTGGTTGTTACATTAATTATCTTTAATTTTCAAGAATATATGTTATAGTACCAATTTTGTAGAGTTTTCAAAGCGGTTGCACTGACTATAGTGGCCTACAAAGAAAAGGGTAGGATCGGTCCATTGTTTCATTGGACCATGAATTTGGTGGTCCATCAAGGGGCTAGGGCTACGCTTGAGTTTATAACATTCTTTACTTAAATTTTTTCCCTGTATGGTCCTAAACCTATCTAAGGAGATGATATAGTCAAAACTTGTCTGTGTATCTGTCTGCAAGACAATTTGAGAACTTATTCCAGGTAGTTCATCTCTCAATATTAATAATGTTGCATAAACTCTTAACTCCCTCGGGAATGAGTAGCATAAGTAAATTACCCCCCGTACATGTTAAGTTTTGTAATCCATTTAAAGAGGCTTAAACTCACATAATTCCTAGTAGTAAGAGTCTTTATTTTGATGCAGGTGGGAACAGTTGGAGGGGGCACAGAGCTAGCATCACAATCAGCTTGTTTGAATTTACTTGGTGTGAAGGGTGCTAGTAAAGAGTCACCGGGAGCAAATTCAAGGCAACTGGCAATAATAGTAGCTGGTTCAGTCCTTGCCGGAGAGCTTTCACTCATGTCCGCAATTGCAGCCGGTCAGCTTGTTAAGAGTCACATGAAATACAACAGATCTAGTAAAGATGTCACCAAAATTGCTTCATGAGTTGGCCAAATGACAATACCACAACTGTGATATAAATAATAAACTTGCATGTATCCTCAAGTATAATAATCAAAGAAAAAGAAATTTCAATGCAGGAGTATAAATTATTTTTAAGAGGGTATTAATTGGTGGTGGTGGTTGGGACATAGCCTGCAAACTCGACTTCATTAATTTATGGTCCATGTGAAGGAGTCATATCTCTCTGAAGTTTTACAGAAGGAATTAACTAGTAAGATTTACTGTGATTCCTCTTTCTTTTCTTCTTTTGAAACAATAAGGTTGTCCTAGTGTGTCTCGAGTATCCTGTAAAATAGTAGTAGTGTTTTAGTCTTTCTTTTTTACTTGTATTCCTATTTGTCTATTTGTGTTGTAATCTTCGTTACTTATCATCTAAAATCAAAGATTTAGTAGATGTTGTTTCTCACTAATTATTTTTAGATGTGGTTTAAGGTTATTATATATGCATAAAAATTAATAAATGTTGATTACTGGAAAATTATTTAATTTCTATTAAAATGATACTAACACTCTCTCTAATTAATCTCTTATGAAATCTATTAAAATAACATTGACACCTCCTTTTTATTTTTTAGTGAGAACTAGTATAGATGATATTTATTTATGATTTTTGTCTAATATTAAAAGATATGTTGGTATATGTAAATTCAAGAAAAGTTAGTGTATATTTTAAAATTAGAAACAATGTCAGTATCATTTTAGTAGACTTCGTAGGTGGTAAGTGTAATTTTTCTTAAATAAAATTATTTGTTTTTGTTTCGTATTGGTTATATTATTTTATAGCATTTTTAATAATAAATAATAAAAATATTATTGATAAATTATTAATATTTTTTTAATATTAAAGACATTGAGTAAATAAAAATGATTTTTTTTATTATAAAAATGACAAGTAAAAAAATGAGGAAGTAATTTGTAATTTTCAAATGCCAAACATATGTTTTAATGAGATTTTTGAAAATAAACATGATATCAAAGTCAAATATGCACAATTAAAATTACACTATAAGAATTAAAATAATGCATATGATTTTTCTCTATATTCGTTATAAGTAAAACTTAACAAAATCACATATGAAGAAAAACGGCTGAATTAAAAACCGGGTATATTTTATTAAATTATGCTATATACATAAAGTAATTAGTTGAAAATATAAAGTTAAATTAAATTTATAGTATTTTACATTTATTATTAAAGATGGGATATTGTCGTGTTAAATGGGTTTAAATTTATTTTTAAAAGTTTAAATTTTAATTATTAAATTATTTAAATGTTACATTTGTGGGAATTTTAAACAAATGTTATTTTGGAGTTTTCACTAAGAGTGATTTTACGTGAGTGATATCTAAACAGAATAAAGGGAATAAAACTGATAATATGTATAATACGGTTGTTCTCCATTAATCAAAGGAGAATTGAAGAATAGGTGATCAACCATCTCCCATAATTATGGGGAGTGATTAATACCCCTATGAATCTTCTAAAGTCAGACACACAAAAATCTTTATAAATACTATATCTAAGAGTTATATGGCTAGTGATATGGATATGGTTGCTATCATGAATTTAAATTTAAATAAATTATTTTTCATTAATTACTATTGAATGGAAAATCAAGTAATTTGTCTAAACTATCATCTCACATTTGATTATTAATTTATAATATAAATAATAAAAAAAAGTAAAATTTTAATATAATGGATATGGTTTGGCAACAGATGCTGTAAAGATGACACGTCAACAAAAATATTATGGTAACTTTCTATCATAACAATCTTAAATTTATAATAAGTAAATTATTATTAACTATTATTATTAATATGGTTAAAATTTAAATTTGTACTAATTAAATGACTATTTATTTTATTTTATTAAGACTCGACGAACTATAATAGAATGATTTATAATCCATAAGTAAAAAAAGTTGTTTTAAGAGTGTAAACTTTTCTAAAATGCCAAAAAGTAGATGAAGCTTTTTAAAGATGACATGTAAGCACAAAGATAGAGTTCTGGCTAGAGTTATTATTAAGATAACACGTCAGCATAAAATTAGGGTTAAGACTAGGATTGCTATCCTAACAATGTTAAATTTATAATAAATAAATAAATAATTATTATCAATATGTTTAAAATTTTAAGTTTGTACCAATTAAATTATTATTTATTTTATTTTATTAAAACTTGATGAACTATAATAGAGTGATCTATAATCGGTAAGTAAAAAAACTGATTTAAGAGTGTAGAATTTTCTAAAATGCTAAAAGGTGGATGAGGCTTTTTTAAAGATGACACGTCAGCACATGGATAGGATTGCGGCTAGAGTTGCTATCAAGATGACATGTTAACACAAAGTTAGGATTAAAATTAGGGTTGTTATAATGACAACCTTAGATTTATAATAAGTAGATTAATACATAAATATAAATAAATGATACTACTTGTAATTTAATCCTGAACTAATAAGTTAGACCCCTTTAACTTAAATAGCATATAACATTTTTTTTACAATCAAAAGAAATCTCATTTCTTTGTTAGACACTTCTCTTCATTATTTTTATTTCTAACCTTTTCCTTTCCTTTGTTATGTGAGATGTTAAGGTGGAACTAGGTATTATACTTGCTCGTGATATGAATCTCTTTGTGGGTTTCATGGGGCATGTTATTCGTCTTATTGACTCTATCTTTCATCTGTAATCTCCTATTCTCTGTGACATTACTCTATTTATTGTTGTTGTTTTAAACTTTTTCCCTTCCTTTGATTTTTGAGAAGTCATGATGAGATTGTTTATTGACCTCAACCTAGATGGGACTATTATTGTTTTTGTTAGGTAAACATATATTGTGCTTTCTTATTTTGTCTCTTTTCATCTCAGAATAGATTTGTCTTTTAATGTTTCTCTGATTGTTTGTTGTGATTTCATGTTTGTCCTCGTTGATCTAGGTATTGAGCTCCTTCAACTTCTGACTAGCGATTTCTTAGAAGAAGGTGTTGTCTCTAGCCTTAAAACGGTGATTATACGTCATATTGTTATGGATTTAATCACTCTCCTTAATAATATTTTCTTTATTATATTAGGCATGATGTCTGGTGTTATTGAAGTCCTGCATGTGATTTATGTTATGGTTTGCCCAACTAATGGTGGTTACCTTGTTTTCTTTCATGTGCTTGTGGTGAGTGTTACTACTACTATCCATCTTCTTCCCTATGTTATTGTTTACCTCCTTATTCTTATCAGCATCAATTACTTCTTCTATAGAGGTACTAGATTGCCATATGTCTGCATTACTATTCATCTTTAGGTGACTGTCCATTTGACTATATTTACTCTTCTTGTTGGTTTCAATATAGTTACTATTAGTGTTGTTTTTGTGATTTTCATAATCCTAGTTGTTCACCATCATACCTCCCTTTCTATCATGTTTTCCAGGCTTGTTGGCCATGTTGTAGTTGTTTATACCTTGGTTTTCTCTTTATATAACCTCTTTAGCAGTTATGTTAGTGTTCTTAAAAGTCATAAGTTTTTGTCTAGCCACATGCTATCAATAATATTGATGATAAGGAATTTATTATATTCATCCATCTTAGGTATAGTTGTAAGGAGCCAATCTTTAAAGGAATGTGTTGGTGTTGTTGAAGTTTGTGTTAAGCTGTTAGATAAACCAGACCCGAGTTATCTTTATGCCATGCATGAAATAGTGATCAATGAAATATATCCTATAGTTTCATTTTGAGCATAAGGGATCACACATGATACTTTTTAGATAGGTTCTCTTTTGTAGGCATCATATAATCAAGAATTCTCCAAATAAGCATTTTATGTACGAGGTTGGCTTTAGTTGTTGATCGGTCACCATTTCCATTGAATTCCCGCCGTTAATCCGACATATTTTCATCACTTTGGTAAGATTTATGTTTGTTTTTAGTTGCTTCGGAGTCATTTATCATGTTTTGTTGGTTTGGTATCGCATTGCATTCGATTACAAGTTTATGTCAAAAAGATATCGTTTATGCTTCGTTTGGTAGTGTCATTGTTACAGGCCATTGCACAGGTTTAAAAGCAATAATGGTGAAGTTATGGATACTCAGAAAGGCAAAAATATGAAGAAACAGCAGGTCAACACGGGCACCCGTGTGCTACAACACACCCGTGTTGTTGGTCAGGCAGAGCAAGATGGGAGAAGAAAAACAGAGATCAACACGGGCACCCGTGTGGCGACACACGGTCGTGTTGTTTAAAATAGTGCATCAACACGGGCACCCGTGTGGAGGAACACGGCCCGTGATGTTGCCTCTGTAGCTTGTTTTGAAAATAATAATTATGGAGAGCAACACGGGCACCCGTGTGTACACACACGGCCCGTGTTGTTGGGCGCGGCTTGGAAACCCCAACTTTTGTTTTGTGAACCTATTCTGCTCATTAAGGGTAGTTTGGACCTTTTGCTTGGAAGAGATTCATCTGAAGCTATAAGAAGGCTTGGAAGAGAAAGGAGAAAACACTTTTGGACTGACGAAAGAAAACATTGCATTGGAGACGATAGCTACTACGAAGGATTTGAAGACGGCGAGATTCAAGGGCATCAACCATTGAAGATCAAAATCTCCTAATTCTTTGTAATGTCTAATCTTTACATTATGAATTCTTTGAGTACTATGAGAGGCTAAACCCCCTGATGCTAGGGGGTGGTCCTGATTTAATCGTATGTTATGAATTTGAACAAATGATTTCTTGATTACCATGCTACTTATTTCAATTCAATTGTGTGATGTTATTATGCTTTTGTATCGGACAAATACAAATTGATCTATGACTTTCAATAACAGGATTGTGATTGTTAGGGTTTTCACACAATTGGGTTTATGAATGCATCATCTAGGACTAGTAACTTTTATAAATCACCGTAAACCTTGATATTATTTATGATTAAAACCAATGATTAATTGAATGGACATTTGAGTAAGAATTGGTAGTTTAATAGTTTCTTCCTTAAGGACTTAAGGAAGAACATTCTGAGGTTAGGTGATTGAATGTTTCATATGTATGAAGGAAATCTTGACTGAATTCATAACTGGTTAAATCAACCACTCACCCTAGCATATTTTATCTTAATCAATTATTTCTACTATTTTTGTGTTTACTATTATAAATTCCAAAACAACCAAACCATTATCTTTTTGTTCTGATAGAATCAAATTAAAATAAGTATTTCCTACGCAATCCCTGAGATCGATACTTGGAAATAAAACTCCTTATTACTACATCGGTAAAAATAGTACACTTGCTATTTTTCCGATCAAGTTTTTGGCGCCGTTGTCGGGGATTACCAAACTACATATTTTAATTTCTATTCTATCGAAATTTTGTTGCTCGCCAACCAAAATTTTATCTGTGACAATTTTGTTATTCAATTCTAATCTTTGTCTAACTTGTTTATGCGAGGTAAGGCCTCAGCGGATTTTCCTTTTGACGCATATCCAGAAAGAACTCTTCGCGCTAGACTAAGACAAGCTAAGAGAAAGAAACTTGAATTAGCAGAGAAAGCGGAGGGAGAAGTTGTTTCAGTGCACTCAGAGAATTCAGATTCAGACGCGGAAACAGTTTCTGAATTCATGGCTGCTAATCCACCACCACCACCACCAGAGAGACTCCTCGGTGACTATGGTGGAACCAACACCCCGGGTGGTCGTATGACAATTGTCAACCAACCGGTTAATATGGAATAATTTCAGCTGCATCCCAGGACCATTAATCAACTCGAAAGACGGTCCTTCTCTGGAAGAGTGAATGAAGATGCCAGCAAGCATCTGCAAAGATTTTTAACCATGAGCACAACACTGAAAATGCCTGGACATAGCGAAGAAGCAGTCCGACTTCGTATGTTCCCATTCACTTTAGCAGATGAGGCTGAAGAGTGGTTCTATTCCTTACCTGCTGGTAGTATCACTACATGGGAGCACATGGAAACAACATTCTTGCAGGAGTATTTTCCCGCATCTGTGTCATTACGGAAAAGATATGAGATCCTAAACTTCAAACAGAAGGAGGGTGAGTCACTAGGAGATGCCTACAAACGATTCAAGAGAATCCTAGTGGCTTGTCCTACTCACAACATGGATGAAATTGAATAAATGCAAATGTTTGTCAACGGTCTTCGAATTCAAACGAGACAAATCCTTGATTCAGCAGCTGGTGGCTCAGCCAACTTTGCAACAGCCACCGGTATGAAGAAGATAATTGAAGCTATTGCCTCGAACGAGCATTTAGAGTTATATGACAGGGTATCAAGCAGATCTGCAGTTATTGACTTGAAGCTTGAAACAAACAAACAGGTGAAAATTGAAGAAGCTTTTGCTGCGGAGGTAGAGAAAAGGTTGAAAGCACTAAACATAGGTGCTTAGAAAGTGGCTCAAGTGCAACAGGCACCGAGTGAAGTGTGTGACATTTGCAATGGACCACATAATATTGTTCATTGCTTTGTAACACCGCAACAGATCGAAGATATACAATTTTTAAAGCAGAACAATCCCTACTCCAACACATACAATCTGGGGTGGAAAAATCATCCCAACTTTGCATGGAAAGATCAAAGAGGGAACGTGCAACAGCAGGCACAGGGTCAATATCAAAATCAATATCAGCAGCAGCAATAACAGGTACCTAAGAAGGAAGATTGGGAGATCGCAATTAAAAAGATGGAAGCTCACAACATCCAATTCCAAGAGGAGACTCGAAATAATCAGAAGAACACCACAGCATCCATAAAAAATCTTAAAATTCAAATGGGTCAAATCGCCCAACAGTTAGCCTCAAACTCCCATGCACCTGGCACGCTTCCTAGTGGGACAGTTGTTAATCCCCGTGATCAAAGTCACATTAAAGCTGTGGTCACCAGAAAAGGAAAAGCTACGGAACCACAAGTTGACGAACAGGTTGAAGAAGATGGATTGTTGGAAGTTGACTTGGAGATTAGAGAAGAGCTAAAACAAACTGAAGAAGTGGTGGTCAAGCCGACAAGCCAGCAAGAGAAACAAAAACCAAAGATCATTCTTCCTTTTCCGACAAGAACAAAGAAGAAAGATCTCCATGAATTTTTTTTGAGAAATTCTTAGAATTATTCAAGAAGCTCGAGATCAACATACCTTTTGCTGAAGCTCTGGAACAGATGTCGATCTACGCCAAATTCATGAAAGACATCATATCAAAGAAAAGGTCGATCGACAGCGAGCCAGTCATGCTAACTGAAACTTGTAGTGCTATTTTGCAGGGCCTAAAAATTCCGATGAAGAAAAAAGAGAGAGGTGCAGTCACTATTCCTTGTACCATTGGAGACAGATCATTCAAAAAGGCACTGATCGATTTGGGAGCAAGTGTTAGTCTAATGGCCCTCTCGATTTACAAAAAACTTGAGTTAGGGGAGGTGCAGGATACTCGCATGACACTGCAGTTTGCGGATCATTCTATGAAGAGACCCTATGGTATAGCAACAGATGTTCTGGTGAAGATTGATAAATTTGTATTCCTGGTGGATTTTGTGATACTCGAGATGCCAGAAGATGAGGAGATTCCTCTCATATTGGGAAGACCTTTCCTGGAAACTGGAAGATGCATGATAGATATTGAGGAAGGAACCATGACCCTCAAAGTTTATGATGAAAAGCTCAAAATTGATGTGAGGGATACTATGAAATTCAAGGATGACGAAGGGGCAAGTAAAAATATTGAAGTGTTAGATACAGTTTTTGCTCAATCTATACAGATCACAACACCCAAGCTTCCTTTGGAGAGGGTTTTGAGTTTATCTATCGTTGAGGATACTGAAGGAATTGATGAGAAAGAATCCGAAGTGGTAGCGATGTTAAAGGAACAACCGCATTGGGTTCGTTCCCGACCGCAACGGTGGGAGGAGCTTCGACCTAAAACATCTTCAGAATCGAAACAGGATATAAAAAAGGGGATAGAGTTGAAACAATTACCAGAACATCTCAAATATGTCTTTCTTGACAATGAGGAAAAATGTCCAGCAATCATCAATTCAGGTTTGAGAGAGACCCAAGAAGGAGAGCTAATCAAAGTCCTAAAGAAATACAAGGGTGCTATTGGGTGGGCGATGGACGATTTGAAAGGAATCAGCCCGACAATGTGTATGCACAAGATTTTGATGGAGGATAATCAGAAACCGGTCGTCCAACCTCAAAGAAGACTGAATCCAGCTATGAAAGAAGTTGTTCGCAAGGAGGTTGTGAAACTTTTAGATGCGGGGTTAATTTACCCAATATCTGACAGTTCTTGGGTGAGCCCAGTTCATGTGGTACCAAAGAAGGGAGGGACAACTGTGATAAAAAATGAGAAAAATGAGTTGATCCCCACCCGTACTGTTACAGGTTGGAGAGTTTGCATAGACTATAGAAGACTGAACACTGCTACAAGGAAGGATCATTTTCCTTTACCTTTTATCGATCAGATGTTGGAAAGATTGGCAGGTCATGATTTCTACTATTTTCTAGATGGGCACTCAGGATACAACCAAATTGCTGTGGCACCTGAGGATCAAGAAAAAACAGCATTCACATGCCCGTATGGGATCTTTGCTTATAGAAGAATGCCATTTGGTTTATGCAACGCACCTGCGACATTTCAGAGGTGCATGACATCCATATTTTCCGATATGCTTGAGAAGCATATGGAGGTGTTTATGGATGATTTTTCGGTTTTTGGATCTTCTTTCGAAAATTGTTTGTATAATCTGTCACTTGTGCTGGAAAGATGTCAACAAACCAATCTAATTCTGAATTGGGAAAAGTGTCACTTCATGGTGAGAGAAGGGATAGTACTAGGTCATAAAATTTCCCATCAAGGGATAGAAGTTGACAAGGCAAAAGTGGAAGTGATCGCCAAAATCTTCCTCATCCTGTGAATGAGAAAGGTATGCGGAGTTTCTTGGGACATGCAGGATTCTATCGTAGGTTCATCAAAGATTTCTCCAAGATCGCAAAACCTTTGACTAACCTGCTTGTGAAGGATACTCCATTTCTGTTTGACAAAAAGTGCAACGAAGCCTTCGAGACTCTGAAAAATAAATTGGTGTCTGCTCCTATAGTGATTTCGCCTGACTGGTCTCTACCCTTTGAGATAATGTGCGATGCGAGCGATATAGCAGTAGGGGCAGTCTTGGGGCAAAGAAAAGACAAACGCCTCCACATCATCTACTATGCTAGCCATGTGTTGAATCCAGCCCAGATGAATTATGCAACCACAGAGAAGGAGTTACTGGCTGTGGTTTATGCCTTTGACAAATTTCGACAATACTTGTTGGGAACAAAGGTAATTGTTTATACTGACCATGCTGCGTTGAAATATCTTTTTTCTAAACAGGACTCGAAGCCAAGGCTGCTCAGATGGATCTTGCTGTTGCAAGAATTTGACCTTGAAATTCGAGACAAAAAGGGGTGAAACAACCGTTGCTGACCATCTATCTCGAATGTCTCCGATTGAAGAGACGGAAGAGGAACATCCCATAAAGGACGAGTTTATAGATGAAAGAATCCTCGCGGTGGTGGGTGTTCCTTGGTTTGCTGACTACGCAAACTACCTGGTGGGTGGTATAATTCCTGACGACTTTGATTATAACAAAAAGAAAAAGTTTCTTCATGATTGCAGGTTTTATTTGTGGGACGAACCATTCTTGTATAAGAAAGGGGTAGACGGACTAATTCGTCGATGTGTCCCTGAGGAAGAACAAAATGAAGTCTTAAAGGCATGTCATGACTCAGATTATGGGGGACACTTTAGTGGAGACAGGACAGCCGCAAAAGTCCTCCAATCAGGGTTGTACTGGCCCACGCTGTTTAAGGATGCCCAAGTCGTTGTGAAGGAGTGTGACAGATGCCAACGGACATGAAATATTTCTAGGAGGAATCAGATGCCTCAAAAGGGCATGCTTGAAGTGGAATTATTTGATGTTTGAGGGATAGACTTTATGGGGCCATTTCCACCCTCATTTGGAAAAATTATATTCTGGTGGCTGTGGACTATGTCTCCAAATGGGTGGAAGCCGTAGCCCTCCCTTCTAATGATGCGAGAGTAGTGGTAAACTTTCTCAAACAAAACATCTTCTCAAGGTTTGGTGTGCCTAGAGCACTTATCAGTGATGAAGGAACACATTTCTTGAATAAGCTCATGGAGAACTTATTGAAGAAATATAATGTGAAGCACAAGATTGCCACACCATATCATCCCCAAACGAGTGGGCAAGTTGAAGTGTCTAATCGGCAAATTAAAAAGATTTTGGAAAAGACAGTGAGTGCTTCAAGAAAAGACTGGGCAGTCAAATTAGATGACGCGTTATGGGCGTATCGAACCGCTTTCAAAACCCCAATTGGCATGTCTCCGTATCAACTGATTTATGGTAAGGCGTGTCATCTTCCTCTGGAATTAGAGCACAAAGCCTTTTGGGCATCCAAGTTCTTAAATTATGATCTTGCAAAAGCTGGTGAATCCCGAATTCTTCAACTTCACGAGTTAAAAGAATTTCGTAATCAGGCATATGAAAATGCAAAGATGTACAAGGAGCAAACACGGAAGTGGCATGATCAGAGAATCATCAGGAAAGATTTCTGGGAAGGACAACTGGTATTGTTGTTCAATTCAAGGCTCAAGTTGTTTCCTGGGAAATTGAAGTCAAGATGGTCCGGGCCATTTGTCGTGCATAAGGTTTTTCCCCACGGAGCAATAGAGATTAAGAACCAAAACAATGAAGATATATTCAAGGTGAATGGCCAGAGGCTGAAGCCCTATTACAGAGGCCAACAACCTGGATTGATTGACCATATGCGCCTCGCCTAATGGGGTGGACAACCGTCGAGCCATGCGACGTTAAACGAAGCGCTTCGTGGGAGGCAACCCACATGTTCGATTGTTAACTTATTTTGTTTTTTTTCTTTTCTGTGTGGGTGTGAAACGTTGTTGCAGGTAAGGAGTGGAACTTGAAGAGTATAGTCATAATCACTTCTCAGCGAAAGGACGCCAGAACTAAGAAGCATTGCAAAATTCAGAAATTGAGGAATACTGGGCATCCACACGGCCACCCGTGTGGTGACACACGACCGTGTTAATCAAAACAGTGAATTAACACGGGCGCCCGTGTGGTGACACACGGCCGTGTTAATTAAAACAGTGGATTAACACGGGCGCCCGTGTGGTGACACACAACCGTATTAATTAAAACAGTGAATTAACACGGGTGCCCGTGTGCAGGAACACGACCGTGTTGTTCGTAACGGGTAAATTTTTGAAATTTTGTGATTTTAGGTACTTTTAATGTTAGGCCCCACTTGCTATTACATCTCTTTCCCACCACTTATTCTCACTTTTTCTGATTTTAGAAAACCTCTCTCTCCCTCTTCCTCCATTGTTAACCTAGCCTCCATCAAATTAAGCTTCACTTTTCTCATAGCTCCACTCACTTTAACCTCATCTCACCTTCACAAAAATCGTTCCTCTCGCCGTCCTCTACACAGTGACGGTGACTGTTTTCACTAACCTGTTCTTTGGATTTTGAGAAATTTTTGCAGGTACCATTATGCCCCCAAAGCGTATAAGCAAGGAGAAGGATGTAGCCACGTCTTCTCGACCAAAGCAACGAGTTAGACGCTCTACGAATCCTCATGGCATTTTGTTTGACCAACCGAATCATCAAGAGAGGTATGTGATTCTCGCTAAACGTAAGCTCATTCCGACCCGATATATGTGTGATGCTACACTGGATGAGTTAGGTTTAAAGGAAGAGGTGCACCGCATGTTTCACAACATCGGTATGTTAAAATTCATGCAATTCGAAGCACCGACCTTCGCTCGTATCACACTTAAATTCTTAAGTACGGTTGAGTTCAAGATGAGGAGAAGGTGGACAGGTTCGGAGATGGAATTTTATGGTCAAATTACTTTCCGCTTGTTTGATGAAGATCACGAGTTATCCGTTGAGGAACTTGGGAGTATTCTAAGACTCCCGGTATCTGGACCCGGAACCCCTCCGGACACTTTTTCTGCAATTGATTTCTGGAGGGCTATTACATGTAAAACTGGCTATAACCCTAGCTCGGGAAAAGCTTCTGGAATTCATAACCCGTGCTTCAGATATGGACAAAAAGGGTTAGCCTACACCTTGTTCGGACGGGGTGATAGTACCGGGGTCGCTGCTAAGAGAGAGTTATTTTTCTTCATTGCATGGCCCATAATGAGCGAATCAATGCAGCGGCTTCGCCGCCAATCATTTGAAGCAGGTTGGCCACGCAACTATCGGTGATATTTTTGTGGGTGGTATGATCACGCAGATTGCGGGCCACTTTGGATATGATCAACTCTTGCTGGAAGAGATTGCAGTGATGGGCAAGACTAAGATCGACATGCACACTCTAGTCAATCAGCAAATGATTGCCATCAGGCTGACTCATTATGCTCTGGTGATTCACAATGTGGAAGTGCTCGTACTACCAGCACCTGGGTCCATTAGCATTGCCAATGTTGCTAACTGGTTGTACACAGGTTCAACCCAAGCTGTAGGGGAAGATGCTCAGTTTGACCTTGACCTTTCAGGTGAGGACATGGAAGAAGATGAGAGGCCAGCTACCCACGGTATGCCACCCCCACATGATTCGAGCCTACATGGTGAAGGATCCTCTTTTATGTCTCAGGACCAGTGGGGTTGGATCCAGAATGAGATGGGAACTCTCCACACCGAGCAAACCGGACAAGGTGGGGAATTAGATAGACAGAGTGTGGAACTGTTCCGGCAAGGGACAGTCATGGATGACATGCAAGCCATGATGCAACGTCTGATGTTGCATTTCCGCACGATCCTCCGCCTCCTCCACAACAGTGATCACTGTAAGTCCCCTTTGTGTTTGAATTTAAACATTGAGGTCAATGTTTAGTTCAAGTGTGGGGGTTTTTTTCTCCTTTCATGTTTTTATTCTCTTTCAATTTGTTTTGTTTTTGTTATGTTATCGTTATATTAGTATGTTTGTTTGTTTTGTTTGTTTTCTTTTCTTTTGGACCTACTGTGTGTACAGAGTGATGAGAAACGGTTGGACGAGCCCGGAATCAATGGTAGTGGATGAATGACACCCCTCAAACTTAGGCTGATAAGGCACCCCGGAAGTTGATGCAACCTTGAGAAAATAAGTCGGACATAATTTGGGGACACCGGACCAAGAGAGCGGTAGGGAAAAACCAAGTTAGAAAAGAACCACATAATACGAGGAGGCTTCAGAGCTTGCAAGCTAACCAACATGGTGAGATCACAAAAATCCAAACACTAAATATCAGCATGAGAGTTCAGCCAGGTATGACTTTATCACTCTGATTTTGCGTATGTCCTGTTGACACGTCACAGCATGACAACACACACTGAGGCAAGTTGTTTGTTTAGCCAGGGCCTTTCTAACCATCCCTATCTGTATGTTTCCCTTCGTGAACCCTGTTGAGCCTTAGCCATTTTATTCATCATAAACCCCCTGTTAACTATTAAGCATTATTCATCATAAACCCCCTGTTAACTTTTAATCATTCATTTTTTTCCATAACTCGGTATGATTGTGTGAATTGCAAGATGTGCAATAAAACTAAGTTTGGGGTGGAAATCTTGAAAGAGAAGGCAAGTGCATAATAAGAGATCATACAAAAAGAAAAATAGTATGTATGTTCTTTAAAAGAAAAAAAAAGAAGAAAAAAAAAGAGAAAAGAAAAACAAAAGAGAAAAATGCACTTCCCGAGACTTAAGACTCTAACACATATAAAATGCTCGAAAAATTTGAGTAGAAAAAGAGTCAAAAGAGTGAAATTAACCCCCAGAGTATACGTGATGCACGAGAAAAAGAGAAAGAAAAATCACACAACATGACTACCGAGTTCAAAACCCTTTGTTATCCATTTTTTTGTTTATCCCACCGTACCCAAGCCCCGTTACAACCCAAAAAGACCTCGAAAAGTGTGTGGAATCTGCTGTGGTAGTGACATTAGAATGTATTCAAATTTAAGAGTTTGGTATTGCATACTGTGCTGTGAGTGTACACACCTAACCCTGAGAGATGTTGTCAGTGTGAGAAAAGCTTGCAGGTGAAGAGGTTTCTGATGTGGAAATGTGGTAAACTGCCTGAATCGGAGAGACCTGAAACTCGATTGGAAAGGAAGAACACAAATGGTGAAAGACTAGGTTGCATTGTGGAAAATGAATTCGGGGGTGACCTTTGTTTGGACTCAATACATCACTTGAGGACAAGCAATGAGACAAGTTTGGGGTTGTGATCGGTCACCATTTCCATTGAATTCCCACCGTTAATCCGACATATTTTCATCACTTTGGTAAGATTTATGTTTGTTTTTAGTTGCTTCGGAGTCATTTATCATGTTTTGTTGGTTTGGTATCGCATTGCATTTGATTACAAGTTTATGTCAAATAGATCTCGTTTATGCTTCGTTTGGTAGTGTCATTGTTACAGGCTATTGCACAGGTTTAAAAGCAATAATGGTGAAGTTATGGATACTCAGAAAGGCAAAAATATGAAGAAACAGCAGGTCAACACGGGCACCCGTGTGCTACAACACGCCCGTGTTGTTGGTCAGGCAGAGCAAGATGGGAGAAGAAAAACAGAGATCAACACGGGCACCCGTGTGGCGACACACGGCCGTGTTGTTTAAAATAGTGCATCAACACGGGCACCCGTGTGGAGGAACACGGCCCGTGATGTTGCCTCTGTAGCTTGTTTTGAAAATAATTATTATGGAGAGCAACACGGGCACCCGTGTGTACACACACGGCCCGTGTTGTTGGGCGCGGCTTGGAAACCCCAACTTTTGTTTTGTGAACCTATTTTGCTCATTAAGGGTAGTTTGGACCTTTTGCTTGGAAGAGATTCATCTGAAGCTATAAGAAGGCTTGGAAGAGAAAGGAGAAAACACTTTTGGATGGACGAAAGAAAACATTGCATTGGAGACGATAGCTACTACGAAGGATTTGAAGACGACGAGATTCAAGGGCATCAACCATTGAAGATCAAAATCTCCTAATTCTTTGTAATGTCTAATCTTTACATTATGAATTCTTTGAGTACTATGAGAGGCTAAACCCCCTGATGCTAGGGGGGTGGTCCTGATTTAATCGTATGTTATGAATTTGAACAAATGATTTCTTGATTACCATGTTACTTATTTCAATTCAATTGTGTGATGTTATTATGCTTTTGTATCGGACAAATACAAATTGATCCATGACTTTCAATAACAGGATTGTGATTGTTAGGGTTTTCACACAATTGGGTTTATGAATTCATCATCTAGGACTAGTAACTTTTATAAATCACCGTAAACCTTGATATTGTTTATGATTAAAACCAATGATTAATTGAATGGACATTTGAGTAAGAATTGGTAGTTTAATAGTTTCTTCCTTAAGGACTTAAGGAAGAACATTCTGAGGTTAGGTGATTGAATGTTTCATATGTATGAAGGAAATCTTGACTGAATTCATAACTGGTTAAATCAACCACTCACCCTAGCATATTTTATCTTAATCAATTATTTCTACTATTTTTGTGTTTACTATTATAAATTCCAAAGCAACCAAACCATTATCTTTTTGTTCTGATAGAATCAAATTAAAATAAGTATTTCCTACGCAATCCCTGAGATCGATACTTGGAAATAAAACTCCTTATTACTACATCGGTAAAAATAGTACACTTCCTATTTTTCCGATCAATTGTCCATATCTTCTTCCACAAAATTTGTCTTTTTTGAGTATCTAAGCTGCCCATGTCCCTGTTATGGTTCCACTTTATTATGAAATTGATTTAATCGAGTAATGACAATTGTTTCCATACATCCAACTAGATATGTCATCCTCTTCACTATTAATTACAGGAATTTGTAAGATATCATCTTTGAATATAGGAAGGTAGAGGTTGTTTATGATGTTACGGTTCCAACAATTATTATTCATATCAATTAGGTATTTGGCTCCCCTTACCCTTGTTTCCAAAGGTTTGTGTGTCAGGAGTTTAAGACTACATTGGTATGTAAGCCAATTGTCTTCCCACACATTAATTATGTTACTTTTCCCTATGTCCCAACAAATAACTTTATTGATTATCTAATTGTTATGTTGGAAAATTCTCCATATGTAGCTAAGGTTATTTCCTAGCCGAACTTTAAGAATGTCATATTTATGATAGTACTTAGCCTTGAGGATTATGGCTAAAAGTTTATTAGGATTTGCATGGAATCTCCATACTTTCTTAGTTAGAAGGGCTTCATCGAAGTCTCTAATGGTTCTAAAGCATAATCCTTCTCTGTTTTTAGGATGACATAATCCATCCCCTTTCTTCTAATTAATTTAATTTTTTATCACTATTCCCCCCCCCCCCCCCCCCCCCCCCCCCATATCCCACCACACCAGAACTTGCTAATAAGGCTCTCAATTTTTTTGCAAAAGATTTTAGGGATAAGAAAGAAGCTCATGATGTAAATGATTATGTTTTGTGCTACTGCTTTGATGAGATTTAGTCTTCCAACATAAGATAGACTATAGAGTTTCTAACCCTTCAACCTTTGTCTAATTTTTTCAATGATGAAGTTGAAAGTTTGAGTTTTAGAGGCATCCGTTTTTGTAGGTAGGCCTAAGTAGATTTTAATATTGTCAGTGATAGGGATGTTGAGAAATGTCATACGGTGAACTGACTTGGTGTATTTTGCTTTGGAAAGCAAATGTCGCGGATAGCAAGAGTCGCCACCGACTTTTCTTTTATCCAATAAGGAAAGGTGGAAAAGAACAGGAAAGACCTTAATTAGATTTTGGGTTCGGGAGGTACATTATACAAAGGGAAGGTGTTAGCACCCTTTGTATCCATGGTTATCCATGGGCTCTTAATTGCTGGATCACTTATGTTTTTCTTGTCTGAAAAAGTGTTGGTGAACTGCTTAGAAAATGTTTTGAAAAGAGAGTTTAGCTTTGTAATGATTCTTGTATGAATGTATACAAAGTATTTATCTCGTTTAGTTTTGAAAGATGTTTAGAAAAATATAACTTGGCAATGATTCTAGTATGAATGTATATCCAGTGGTGATTTTCTAGTAGATGTTTTGCAAAGTGTGATGTATGAAAAATGTTTTAGGTTGTGAGTCAGCAATTAAGAGTTATACCTACCCAAGGTCTTTATGGGTATTTCCTATCCTTATGAGGATAAAACTGTCCTTACTATTGGGAAGTAAGTAGTTTTATCCTTTGGATGTAAAAGGGACATCGTAGGGTCATCGATTGGTCATTGAAGGCAACATTTGTAAGGATACTTTAGCATTCGAAGGGACAATCATCATTTAATCGTAGGCTACAACGACGGGTCATCGAGGGATAAAAATCATATATTCGTAGGCAACACCCGAGGGACGATGATTTATTTTATAGGGACATGATGATTTAATCGAAGGGTCTTTGCTAAATGTATCCCCACATTCGCGGGACATGACCATAATACCGTAATACCGTAAGGCAACAAAGAGAGGTCCAAGATCACATATTCAAAGGCAATATTTTATAATCAATTAGGTAATTAGGATGAATCTCCACATTAAAATCAATTAAGTAATTAGGATGAATCTCCACAAGGGTATCCCACAAATAAAGTGGAATACCTAGCCAGCTACCTTTCCGGGAATATGTGAACCCTTACAAAATTCAGCAAACAGGTCAGAATACCAAATCAGGGTGCAATCGAGAATTGCACCAAACAAAAGGAATCACAACAGTAATGATGTTAGGTAAACAATGCATGGTGATAATAAAACATATCAGATGAGCAAAGATCAGAACAGAAAAGTCAGCGACTGTCATGTTCGCTGCTGCCTCGCCTAGCGAAGGCCTAGCGAACGCTCGCTACATGTTCGCTTAGCGATGCGCTAGCGAACGGCTGCGGGTTTTGAATTTTAGAGCAGTACGATTTCAGCAAGCTCCAAACCCTATGGCATTCACTACAACGATTACATGGTTAAACATTCAGGATCTCTATGCATACTTAAATTCACATGCAAAACCTCAAATATATTTATGAATTTAATTATAATATCACATGAAAACTGGGAGCATAAAGCGGTAATAGTAATGCAAACCTGTTTGCAATTGAATTGCAACCTTGAATTGGCAAGTCACTCTTAGGGTTGGCGCCGGATTGAGTTGGGCGGAGGTAACCTTTGTGCAGATGAGTTTCCTTCAGGGTTTCCTTTAGGGTTGCTCTGAATTCTCTGGGTTAGCCTCTAGGGTTTGCTGTTCCTTCTCTCTGTCTCCGTCCGTCCGTCTGTCCTCCCTTCTTCTGACTGAAGTTGTGGTATTTATAATGATTTTTTGTGACCTAATGGGCTCAGAATGAAGCCCAAAATTTCTGGTATTTGCCAGCTTCGCTAGGCGAGTGGTGTAGCGAAGGGTTTGCTAGGCGAAGGATTTTGCTCGCCTAGCGAGCAAGCCAGTTTAAGTCCTTTTCTGGATTGGGCCACCTGTGTGCTGGGCCTTTGTTCCTTTAAGATCAATGTCTTGAAAAAATGTGTTGAAAGATTAACGAGCAAATTTTGGGGTATGGCAGCTGCCCCTGTTCAGTATTCTTAAACCGAGAGAATTAGAATGGTATGTACGCCATTCGTGATCTGGAGGTGGAAGATTATTGAACACTTAGAATGCCCAAAAATTTGCGCTTGCTAATTAGAAGTTAGTCCTGATGGAGATGGGCTTAGAGATGCCATCCGGGAAGTTTGATGATGAAAGATCGGAATGGATCATACGCTGCTGGGGATAAAGGATCAGAATGGATCATACGCTAGATCGTATCTGAATGAGTCGTCCGTTAGGCTGTATCTGGAGAAATAAAGGTCAGAATGGATCGTACGCTAGATCGCTTCTGAGTAGCAGAATGAGCCGTCCGTTAGGCGGGTGACTTCGCTGGGGATGAAAGATCAGAATGGATCGTACGCTAGATCGTATCTGAGTTGCAGAATGAGCCGTCCATTGGGTTGTATCTGAGGATGAAAGGGTAGTCGTACGCTAGACCACGTTTCAGAATGTACCGCACGCTAGGTAGTATCTGAGGAATAAAGGTCAGAATGGATCGTACGCTAGATCGTATCTGAGTGGCAGAATGAGTCGTCCATTAGGCTGTATCTAAGGATGAAAGGGTAGTCGTACGCTAGACTACATTTCAGAATGTACTGTACGCTAGGTAGTATCTGAGGAATAAAGATCAGAATGGATCGTACGCTAGATCGTGTCTGAGGGGATGAACATCCAAATGGGTCGTACGCTAGACCGTATTGGAACAGTTGGAGGAACCATACGTTAGGCGGAATCAGAATGAACCGTACGTTAGGCTATATCTGACAATATTTGTATATGTTGTATTTGCAATAAATGTCTGGGATGAGCTTAAAGATGCCATCACTAGGAGGATATCAGAATGCTTGTCAGAATGAATGTCCATATGGATTACATCTGAAAGATGTATCTGAACCTTGAATGTAATCAATAAGAGTATCCGTCTGAATGGATCTTTATTTTGACTGTACCAGGAGGATGATTAACCTGAAAAGTAAAGTTAGCTTCATGCCATGTCATGATGCATGAGATGTGTTATGCTTTCGAAAATAAATGCGAACATTATATGCTTGCATATGCTGTGAAATGATGTAATGAATGAATTATGCGTCTGGGAAGTTCTGCCAGGGGAAAATAAATCCCGAGATCCCGGTTGGAGACATTTGTGTTGATGAACCTTTCTCAGCTGGGGGTATTTGATTTCTGTCTAATGGTAAAAACATTCAACCGGACCTGGCTGGGGATAAACAGATGACCAGTTGGCCAGTAATGCGGTAGAATTAGCAACGGATTCATTGGAAAGCATGGTTAGACCTTATCCTCGATCCCGAAGTCTTTTAGTAATTGTGATCTCTATTTTATGTATGTATTTTTGGTAAACATCGATCATATTTAAATGCATATATTAATTCAAATTAAATCAATGGACGTTTACGCAAATAAAACAGAGAAAGTAAAACAAAAGCATCTTTTTGGAAATAAAATTGTATTGATTTTGAAAGAGGGCCTATAAACAGGCAATTTGGATACAAGGAGACAGAAATCCTAGTAAGAGGAAATTGTCAAGAAAGCAAAGAACAAGCTATGAAGGAAAAGTCCTATTGATTTTAATTCTGCTACTGTCATTATGTCTTCAAGCGTCTCATCTCCTGCTGTCGGATAGAAGTGATTGGCTTGTTCAGTCCCTTTGACTTGGGTGAAGCTGACTGAGAACGGGACATAGTCATACGCTTTAATCCCTAATTTTTGCCAGAACCACCTTTTCAGGTTTTCAGTCCACCAGGATACCCTTTTTTGCCCAAGCCGCCTTTTCAGGTTTTCGACTTGCCGGGTGTACGTTTTTATATGTTTATCCCTAATTTTTGCCCGAACCCTTTTGGTTCCCCGGGATGCCCTTACTTTTGCCTAGATACGTCGACCTAGCGGGTCTCTTTTATGCGTAGTATTTTTTAACTATGTCCTCGTTCACAGGATGCGGGAAGTCTTCGCCGTCTATTGTAGCAAGTATCATGGCTCCACCAGAGAATACCTTCTTAACCACAAATGGCCCTTCGTATGTGGGAGTCCATTTGCCTCTGGGATCACCTTGCGGTAGAATGATACGTTTGATCACCAAGTCGCCAATTTGATACACCTGTCTCTTGACCTTTTTGTTAAATGTCTGGGTCACGCGCTTCTGATATATCTGCCCATGACAAACAGCCGCAAGTCTCTTTTCATCAATCAAATTTATCTGATCGAGTCGAGTCTGAATCCATTCATCCTCATCTAAGCCTGCCTCTTTCACGATTCTTAGAGAGGGAATCTGAACTTCCACTGGTAACACGGCTTCCATTCCGTAGACCAAAGAGAAAGGAGTTGCCCCTGTCGAAGTGCGCACTGAAGTGCGATAACCATGAAGAGCAAAGGGTAACATCTCATGCCAGTCTTTGTATGTTACTGTCATCTTTTGTATGATCTTCTTGATATTCTTATTAGCAGCCTCCACGACGCCGTTCATCTTCGGCCGGTACGGAGAAGAGTTATGGTGTTTTATTTTGAACTGCGTGCAGAGCTCAGTAATCATCTTGTTGTTCAAATTGGTGCCATTGTCCGTGATAACTCTTTCAGGGATGGCATATCGACAAATAAGACTATTCTTGATGAACCGTGCCACCACATTCTTGGTGACAGAAGCAAATAAGGTTGCCTCTACCCACTTTGTAAAGTAATCAATAGCAACAAGAATGAAACGATGTCCATTAGAAGCAGTAGGTTTAATCCCTCCGATCATATCAATGCCCCACATTGCAAAGGGCCAAGGGGATGTCAACACGTTCAATGGAGCAGGAGGTATATGTACTTTATCCGCATAGATCTGGCACTTGTGACAAGTTCTGGAGTGATGGTGGCAATCAGCTTCCATGGTAGACCAATAATACCCTGATCTCAGAATCTTCTTGGCCATTGTATGTCCACTAGAATGAGTCCCAAAGATGCCGTCATGTGTGTCTTCCATAATCTTTTCTGCTTCCCTTTTATCCACACAGCGAAGCAGAGTCGAGTCATGATTACGTTTGTATAATACCCCATTACTCAAAAAGAATTTAGCGGAGAACTTCCTCAGAAATTTTCTGTCATTGATGGATGCCCCTTCCGGGTATTCCTGAGTTTCTAAATATCTTTTTACTTCGTGGAACCAAGGTTTCTCTTCTACTCCATCAGTATTAAGTTCATAACAATAGGCTGGTTCATCTAATCATTCAATAGTGATCCTGGGAGCTTCATCATCCCATCTGACTCTGAACATAGATGACATGGTAGCCAACGCGTCCGCCAACTGATTCTCTTCTCGTGGAATATGTTCGAATGTAATCTTTTCAAAGCATGGGATTAATGTCAACACCCGCTCTCGATAAGGGATGAGATTCGGATGTTTAGTGTCCCATTCTCCTTTGATCTGACTGATTACTAGGGCTGAGTCTCCGTACACACTCAAAAACTTGATTCTTAGGTCTATAGCAGCTCTGAGTCCCAAAATACATGCTTCATACTCAGCCATATTATTGGTACAATCAAAACATAGTCTAGCGGTGAAAGGCGTATGGCAGCCCTCAGGGGAAATGATCACAACACCAACACCATTGCCCAATGCATTAGAAGATCCATAAAAAACCATAGTCCATCGGGATCCCAATTCGGGTCCTTCATCCGGTCCAGGTTCTTCATAATCAGTAACAAGCATGACATCCTCATCTGGGAATTCGAAATTCATAGATTGGTAATCATCAACTGCTTGATGAGCCAAATGATCGGCTAACACGCTTCCTTTGATTGCTTTCTGAGTAGTGTATTGGATATCATACTCTGTTAAAATCATCTGCCATCTTGCTATTCTTCCGGAGAGGGCAGGTTTCTCAAATATGTATTTGATAGGATCCATCTTAGAAATCAATAAGGTGGTACAATTCAACATATACTGTCTTAGTCGGCGAGCAGCCCAAGCCAAAGCACAACAAGTTTGCTCGAGCAATGAGTATCTTGTTTCACAGTCGGTAAACTTTTTGCTAAGGTAGTATATGGCATGCTCTTTTCGACCAGACTCGTCATGTTGCCCCAACACACACCCCATTGAATTTTCTAACACGGTCAAATACATGATTAGAGGTCTTTCTTCGACTGGTGGCATCAGAATTGGAGGTTCTTGGAGATACTTCTTGATTTTGTCAAAAGCTTCTTGACATTCATCATTCCATATCATCTCTTGATTTTTTCTCAGTAATTTGAAGATGGGTTTGGAGGTAGCAGTCAAATGGGAGATAAATCGGGCAATGTAATTTAAGCGTCCCAAGAAACCTCTGACTTCTTTATCTGTACGGGGAACTGACATTTCTTGAATAGCTCTCACCTTAGCCGGGTCAACCTCAATTCCTTTACCACTGACAATAAAGCCCAAGAGTTTACCGGATCTTACTCCAAAGGTGCATTTGTTCGGGTTCAATCTCAACTTGTATTTCTTCAACCTCTCAAACAGTTTGTATAAATGATCGAGATGTTCTTCTTCAGTATGAGATCTAGCTATCATGTCATCCACATATACCTCTATTTCATGATGGATCATATCATGGAACAAAACCACCATAGCACGCTGGTATGTTGCCCCTGCATTCTTTAGACCGAATGACATTACTTTGTAACAGAAAGTGCCCCATTGCGTCACAAACGTAGTTTTCTCCATGTCTTCGGGCGCCATCTTAATCTGGTTATAACCTGAGAATCCATCCATGAATGAGAATACCTTATGTTGAGCGGTGTTATCTACCAGAACATCAATGTGCGGAAGTGGAAAGTCATCTTTGGGACTCGCTTTATTCAAATCTCTGTAATCTACACACATTCGCACCTTACCATCCTTCTTTGGCACCGAGACCACATTAGCAACCCATTGAGGATAAGAAGTAACAGCCAGAAAACCTGCATCAAATTGTTTCATAACCTCGGCTTTGATTTTCTCAGACATTTCAGGACGCATGCGCCGAACCTTTTGCTTAACAAGACGACAATCTTCCTTCATCGGCAAACGATGCACTACTATATCAGTATCCAGTCCTGGCATGTCTTCATATGACCAAGCAAAAATCTCTACATAATCATGTAACATAAGAATCAATCTTTCTTTGATACTGTTTTCCAAGCCTGCTCCTATTTTGACTTCTTTCTTGTCCACTTCAGTACCCAGATTTACAATTTCGATTGACTCTTCATGCAACTGTATAGTCTTTTCTTCTTGCAGTACCAGTCTGGCAAGCTCTCCAGGTACTTCACAATCTTCCTCACTTCCATCTTCGGCTTGGTAGATCAGATTTTCAAAGTCATAATGAACAGTAGAAGAACTATTATCAACAGGATCCCGAGTGGGTATGGATCTGCAATTCGTTACGTGAGTGTGTGTAAGAAAACATAGCTTGTTCGAAAGATGACAGGAAAGATAAAGAGCGCAGTATTTGAATGCAAAAAGTCCATTGATTTATTGAATGTGGATATGCTTATGAAAATGACAAAACCCTTAACAAATTAGCTATTTGTGCCCCGGGTATAGACACAATGCTTTAAGAAGTTCAATTGTAAAAAATTAAAAAAATTGCAACACTAAAACAGACAATAACAATTACTCCTGACTAAAGGGAATCGAGATAGTGTCTTCAGCCTTCCAATTATTGAGTCCGTCACCAATTGTTGGGAAGATCCAGCTATCCAAGTCGCAATCGCTATCAGCATCTTCTACAGCATTAATCTGATCTTTGACTATGTTTTCAGAGCTAAACCCCAGGCCAAATCTATCAGACTTGTACGGTACATTGATCAGTTGACCCCAGCCAGTACGACCACCATCTTCAACCACGGCTTGAGCATCTTTCAGAGAAATCATAGCAGGAGGAGCACGAATAACCTTGGGCACACGGGAGATTGGCTTAAGGACAAGACTAGTCGGAGGAACTACTTCGAATGACTGAGAAGGAGTCTCAAAGAACTCCCCATCCATCTCGACGCATCTGAAGGTATGCACACTACTGACGATATACTCTTCTTCCCCACACACAGTGACGATCTTACCCTCCATTGGATATCTCAGCTTTTGATGGAGAGACGAAGCCACAACACTTGCCTCATGAATCCAAGGGCGTCCCAGCAAGCAGGAATAGGCAGGACGAATGTTCATTACGTGAAAGGTAGTGTTGAAGACTTGAGGTCCTATCTTGATAGGGAGAACCACTTCACCATGGACAACACTCATCGCACCATCGTAAGCACGCACCACAACGTCACTAGGCTTCAGTTCAATGCTTTTACAGTCCAGTTTACTGAGCACAGCCTTCGGTAGCACATTTAAAGAAGAGCCATTATCGATCAACACATGAGATAAGGTGATCCCCTTACACTCAATGGAGATATGCAGAGCTTTATTGTGATTCTTTCCTGCTGGTGTCAGGTCAGCATCGGAAAAGCCTAGGCCATTGTCGACAGTCAGGTTAGCAACATAGTTTTCGAACTGATCGACAGATGTCTCCTGAGGTACATGAGCGGTCTTTAGGAATTTTATCAATGCATTGGCATGAGATTCAGAAGATAACAACAAGGATAACATCGAAATTTTAGACGGAGTATGCCCCAACTGTTCTACCACATCAAAATCACTCTTGCGGATGATTTTCAGCATTTCTTCCATTTCCCGTTTGGCAACATCTTCGGTAGTAACTTCGACTGGTGTCCTTGACTAAGAAGGATTGATTACTGGTTCCTTTTCTCGAGTTTCAGGGACGGGAGGTGAGATTTCTGGAGAAAAGATCCTTCCGCTTCGAGTAATTCTACTAGTCCCAACAATGTCAACGTCATCAGGATTAGCAGAATTATCATCTTGCTTTATGCCATGGATGTAAACATCACCTCCATAATTCCACGGAATGGCTTTGCTTGAGGAATACGGTACTGGGCCAGGTGCAGTAATAATTAGGGGAGCTACCTTGGGCTCAACAGTAATCTTCACAGGCACTCTAGTAGCGGTAATCTTCACCGGAACTTTGGACCTAGCAATCACAGATATTTCTTCAATAGGGTTTTCCATCTTAGGAATCTTTTCGAAGAGAATTGTGCGATCATCCATCAGCCGTTGAATACCACTCCTCAACTTCAAGCAATCATTGGGTCGGGGTATACAGAGATCGCAATTTTCAGCACAACCTGGAAATAAACCAGCTTGCAACAACTTCTTCTTGATGGTCAAGAGAGGAGATGCTAAGTCAGCTACATTAGATATGTGGGAATTGTCATCCGCAGCATTAACAGTCTTGTCATGATTAGGCATAGGAGCAGTGATGACATTAGGAGTCTCCGGAGGATCAAATTCAATTTCTCCAGCCTCGATCATATCCTGAATCTTATTCTTCAATAACCAACAATCGTTTGTATCATGCCCGGGGCTATCGGAGTGATATGCACACCTGGCATTGGGATTATAACGAGGAGAAGTAGTGTTGGGATTCGCAGGAGGATCTCTGAGGGTAATCAACTTTGCTTTTAGCATACCCTGCAGTGCCTGTGCCAAAGTCATATTGATCTTGGTAAACTGTCTTCTGGGCCTGTCTTGTCTGTGCTGGAAGTTTTGAGACGGCGGTGCTGTAATCGTAACTGCTCCGACAACATGGTCACGATTTTTCTTGTTGTGACCCCTTTGACCGTACACAGCATTTGATTCGTTCCTCCCCTGATAGGACTTTTTGGTGCTTGCAGAGGTAGCCGCCTGTATCTTTCCACTTCGAATGCCGCTTTCAACACGTTCACCTGTCAATATAAGTTCAGTGAAACCCGATGAAGAACTTCCCAATAGATGGCTGTAGAATGGGCCTGTCAGTGTACCCATGAACATGTCCACTAATTCTCGATCAGTCATAGGGGGTTTGAATCTGCCAGCCAAATCCCTCCATTTTTGAGCATATTCTTTGAAGCCTTCTTTAGATCCCATAGTCATACTCTGCAGCTGTAGCCGAGTAGGCGCTAATTCAGAATTATACTGGTAGTGCTTGTAGAAGGCTGTCGCTAAATCAGTCCAGGTGCGGATGTTAGAGCTCTCGAGCTGATAATACCACTCTAACTGTGTGCCAGACAGACTCTCTTGGAAGAAATGGATCCATAGTTTTCTATCAGTGGTATACGGCTGGATCTTTCTCACATAAGCTCTCAGATGCATCTGAGGACCAGACGCACCATCATATTTAGTGAACGCGGGGACCTTGAATTTGCGGGGAATGACCACATCAGAGACCAGACCTAAGCCTTCGAAATCCAGACCGGGCGCCTTCTGACCCTCCATAGCTAGCATACGTTCTTCCAACAACTTATATTTATCATCCTTTGGAGAGTACTGTTCATTTTCATAATCTTGATCGTCGTCCTCAGGGTTGAAGGGATCACCATTCTCCTCTTCCGAATCATTCTCTGTCTCATCTTCTTGATCCTTCGGAATTCTAATCTTGGCTCTTGCGGCCTGTCCTTTAAGCCTTCTTCCCGGGTTAATGTAACTCACAGCTTTCTTGTCTTTCTTCTTCTCGAGCAAGAGAGTCTTCAGCTCCTCCTGTCCCTTGGATAAGTTCATGATCATCTCCTGGAATTGAGCATTTTGAGCCTGGAGATCTTTGACAGTTTGTTCGAGAGCCATTTTTCTGTTTAGAAGGAAGATCGTGAGAACATTGATCCTTTAGAATACTTGTAATGCGATGTTATGCTATGCAATGTATGAAATGTTTTCAAGGACTTTTGGAATTTAACTTTGCGTACACCACCAAAAAGAGAGAAACTTTTATTAATAATTTCTTTAATCGATGTTCATTACAAAAAGAATAATAAAAATACAATGAAAGCTCAAGTCTCCCAGGGACGGCTTCTTTTTGGGCGAAGATATGCATTGAGTCTTCGTTCCTCATTAAGCTGGCTGGTGAGCTCTAACACCTTCTTCCTTTCTGCACCTGACCATGCCCACTGACTTGCCTATCACACCTCCCTCTGTTCAAAGGTAAACAACCACCAGCGCTTTAGGCCTCTTCAGCCAGGCCCAACGCCATGTTTTTCCAGGCCATAAACTCTACTTTCAGGATGCACCCCCTACATTTTAGTTTGTTTTTCCTTTTTAATCTTTTATTATTTTTTTGTGGCACATTTTAATAGATATTTTTAATCCATTTTAATACATTTTTAATACATAAAAATACATTTAAGCATTTTGAAAATAATTGTTTGGTACTTAGATTTTAATGAGCAATTAATTAGGATTAGTTTTAGAATTATTTCTCAATTAGTTTCTTTAGAAATTAGTATTCATGATGATTCATTTCTTTATGCTTTAGTCTTTAATCAAATCCATGTGCTTGGAATATCTTTAACATGATCTTTGCCTCTGATTGATTGGTTGATCAAAGTCATCTTTGATAAATTAATCATTTGTGTATATCATTGTCTATTTCCCTTATTCAAATAAGTGATCATAAGTCCCTTGATCACTTGATTGAATTAGACCTATGTACTTTCACTACACTGGATCACTAAAGTCAAGACTCCAGACTCAAGACTTTGAAGACTCTGGACATCTAGACTGAAACACTGCAGAGCTTCATTCAAGCATAACAAAAAGATTCTTCTTTCAACACTTGTCAGTTACTATGCGAATTGCACGCCATGAGCCTTAAGTAGTGGAGAAGGGAATAAAGGGAGTATTCATATCCTCATTCTGAATATCTTTAGATTTGGGACGCCTGACCCAGTTGTTCAAAATATTCACCTCTATTCATAGACTTTAGTGCAATTTAAGTCCAATAACTATCAAGCTTTCTTCCCCATAGACCACACTTTAACAATTAAAATTTCATAATACTTGCCTCTTTGGACCAACCACAACATTCTCTTTGACATTCATACATTCTTTGGGTCAATCACCTCATGGTTAAACACTCATCTCTGAACCAATAACCTCTTCATGCATTTCCCTGTAGAGATATGTGCTATGGAAACCTTCATGCATTTCCCTGTAGAGCCCATGCTCTGGAAACCCTCATGCATTTCCTCGTGGAACCTTGTGCTCTGACAACCCTCATCTATTGCCCTGTGGAGCCCCGTGCTCCAACACCCTAATGCACTGCCCTTTGGAGCCCTGTGCTATGGCAATCCTCATGCATTGTTCTATGGAGCCCCGTGCTCTGGCAACCTTTATGGACTACCCTATGGAGCCATGTGCTCTAGAAACCTTCATGTATCACTATGTGGAACTCCATGCTCTAGAAACTCATTGATGCATTGTGAGCTCTATGCTCAGACAAACCTCCTTTGTAGGTCTTGATCCCCCAAATCTAGGCAAAACCCTACAACTTTTTGTAGATGTTTAATTGGCTGCATTGTATGGTAAAACACTAGCTGGATTCTAATGTCTTGACTGATGTCATGACATGCTCTGGAGGTGTTTCTTTGACTGCATTGTATGTTAGAATATCTAGTTGTACTCTGATGTCTTGGCTGATGTCATGACATACTTGAGTAGTATACTGCAGGATTAGCTAATACAGGATTTATTGAATGTCAAACTGGATGTTATGACATTCATCCCTGTCAACAGATACTGAGGAATATAACAGGTTGTGTTCTGTTAGAACTCAGTATTTATTTTCAGTCTGGTTATCAAGGAAATACCAGACCTGGCATAAGGCCTACTGTCTGAATGTCAAACTGGATGTTATGACATTCATCATTGACAGCACATACTGAACAATAGGCACAATGGTTTTTTTTCTACACTTCAGTATGTATCTCAGTCTGTTCTTCAGGAGGAAAACAGACCTGACATAAGGCTAATTGTGTAAATGTCAAATTGGATGCCTTGACATTTATTTATGTACGCTGATACTGAGGTATGGACAAATTGGTCCTGTACAGTTCAGCAAATTTGTACAGTCTGTTTTCAGGAAAAACAGACTTAGCATATGGTCCTTGTTTTGGATGTCAAACTGAATGTTGTGACATTCATTCCTGACAGCATATGCTATATTGTAGGTTGTTTAGTTTTTCTGTTTCAACATTTTTCTCAGGCTATTCTTCAGGGATTCAACAGCTAAGAGAAAATCCAGGAAACCAACAACCAAGCTACATTTAATGAACCTAACAAATAGCCTATTTGTTAGTAACCTAGATGTGGAATTTAGGGGAACTCGCGTGACCTTAAATTCAGGAGAATACAAGTACAAGGCCCAAGTGCTGCAATATAAAAGGAAGTCATTCCTTCATTTATAACTGGGGATTTTTAGGCGTGAAGATTTAGTGTGTCCATCATACTTCACTGCTGTATTTTTGTGAGTCTTGTATTAGGCATATCTTGTAAGCCAAGATATTATCACATAGATGATTGCATTGGTATAGGGTGTTCATTGAGTTGTAAGTGTTGTGTCACTCTAAGCTTTTAAGCGTGAGTGTTGTGTATCTTGATTAAAGCTGTTAAGCACAATCAAGAGTTGTTTGAAGTGTGACTTCATAATTGTGTTTAATATTGATTAAAGGTAGTAATCACTGAGGTGATTAAGGGGGAGTGAGTAGGAACTCTGATCTTAGTGTAAGATTGAAATTGCATTGGGTAGGTATTAAGTGATAGGGTTAAGCAGTTGGTTTAAGGTCTGAATTAATACTACTAATAGTGGATTTCCTCCCTGGCTTGGTAGCCCCCAGACGTAGGTCATGTTGGACTGAACTGGGTAAACAATTACTTGTGTTATTTACTGCACTTACTTTTAAGTTCTGCATAATTCTTGTCTGTGCAGAATTGGATGTCATAACAACCCGTGTGACATCGAAAGTCTGATAACTAGAATTTCACTTTTCATTGGCTAATCACCATCTATTGGTTAAATCCATACTCTTTAGTTCAGATACACTGTCCTATGGGTTCAAATAACACAATCCTTATTCAAGCAACACTTTCACCACACTGAAGTAACACTTTCCTCATTTCACAATTCTTTTCCCAATTCATGCAATTCTCTCTTTTTAATTCAATGCAAGCAACTCTTTCTTTTTCTTTTACCACACACATCTTTTCAAAAACAATTTTCCTTTCTTTTCAAAAAAAAGTGTTATAATCTGTTCCTTAGCAGTCAAACTAAAAGCTTAAATCATCCAAACAAGGATCAGAATCAGCTAACATCTATACACTTATAGGATATGATTATAATTGTTCCTTAAAATTAGCCAACATATCTGTATTTTCTACCACGAACTATGCAACTTTGATTTGCTCATTACATAATAAGATTACATAGGAACGAGGGTTTGAATCCTTGGCGAGCACATTAACTAATAAACTTATTTGTTCTCCCTTTTATCATTCGTAAGTAACATTAGATATAACACCCATTCACGCAAAGAACAATCAAAATGGTTCCCATTGAGTACAACATATGTGACGGGTGCTAATACCTTCCCCTTGCACAACCGACTTCTTTACCCTGTTTCTCGTTCTCTTGGGTTTTATCTATATTTTCCTTTTTCTTTTGGAATAAATAGAGTTCAATGACAACTATGTTGTATCTTCGAGCGGGCGATGCGCTCATGTATTTTTTACGACACGACAACTGGCGACTCTGCTGGGAACTTTTCATAAGCAAGTCAATCTTAGTTTTGTTTGTTTCCTTGTTTGTTTCCTTGTTTGTTTAAGTGTTTAACTTTATTATTTTACTTGCTTTATTTATTGCATCCTTGTTTGCTTTTACTTTATTTAAGTTCTATTACATCTTTATTACTTTATATATTCATCATATTCTGGATATCTGTTATATTCTCCATTGTGGGTTAGGCTTGTGATTTGAGAGAAGCTTTATACCCGAGCTTGAGTATACACATAGGATAGAATTGTGGATAGTCGTGTTGACCTGCGTTTTTCGTATTGGGTTGACGCGAGACCCACACCCAGACTAGATTCACTTGGAAGTACCACTGTCCTTCAAGAATTTGCTACGACAAGGTATTTTCATTTGGATCCATGACTCTGAGAGGCCTTTAAGGGATCACCTTTGAAGACTCGAACCTACATGTCAAGGGCTATGGGATTTTTTGAAGGAAACCATAAACTATACATTCCTTTAAAATCATAAATGCGTCGAACCTTTGAACTTGCATCAAGAAGTATATACAAATTATCTAGAATGTGTCGAACCTTTAAGCATGTGTTAGCGCATACCATTATTGCATCATCGTGTATGTACCAAACTTTTGAAACTAAATTATTGCATTATCAAAACTTTGAATCAGTGGATGTTGCATACTTATTTTCATTCCATCCATATTAAAAAACATATGCATACATTCATACATTTGCATATCATGCATACAAACCAGAAAAAGCTCACATTTTCTCTTCCTCATCTAGAAGACGACGACTCTATGCCAAAGATATCTTACTAGAGCTATTAGCCAGAAAATCACAGCCGACATCAAGTAAGAAAACGTCACTTACAAGGAGACCTTGGCCCAATTTCTGGAAAGACAAACACCATCCTAGAATACCTTCGTACTTATAAAGGCTCCACTATAACTGCTGCCGTTGAGATTCCAACTGAGGCTATTGCTCAACCTGTTCTAACTAGTCAATCTCTATTATGGGACCAAGTGGACATGCTGCTACTTATCCCTGGGGGATGCCTTAGAACTTTAATCCTCAGGTCGCCAATGGGGGAGCTTTCGTTCCTTACCATCCAATGCATGTGCCTCTGGCTAATGGAAATGCTACTACTTATCCTTAGGGAATGCCTCTGGATGTCAAACTGAATGTTGTGACATTCATTCGTGACAGCATATGCTATATTGTAGGTTGTTTAGTTTTTCTGTTTCAACATTTTTCTCAGGCTATTCTTCAGGGATTCAACAGCTAAGAGAAAATCCAGGAAACCAACAACCAAGCTACATTTAATGAACCTAACAAATAGCCTATTTGTTAGTAACCTAGATGTGGAATTTAGGGGAACTCGCGTGACCTTAAATTCAGGAGAATACAAGTACAAGGCCCAAGTGCTGCAATATAAAAGGAAGTCATTCCTTCATTTATAACTGGGGATTTTTAGGCGTGAAGATTTAGTGTGTCCATCATACTTCACTGCTGTATTTTTGTGAGTCTTGTATTAGACATATCTTGTAAGCCAAGATATTATCACATAGATGATTGCATTGGTATAGGGTGTTCATTGAGTTGTAAGTGTTGTGTCACTCTAAGCTTTTAAGCGTGAGTGTTGTGTATCTTGATTAAAGCTGTTAAGCACAATCAAGAGTTGTTTGAAGTGTGACTTCATAATTGTCTTTAATATTGATTAAAGGTAGTAATCACTGAGGTGATTAAGGGGGAGTGAGTAGGAACTCTGATCTTAGTGTAAGATTGAAATTGCATTGGGTAGGTATTAAGTGATAGGGTTAAGCAGTTGGTTTAAGGTCTGAATTAATACTACTAATAGTGGATTTCCTCCCTGGCTTGGTAGCCCCCAGACGTAGGTCATGTTGGACTGAACTGGGTAAACAATTACTTGTGTTATTTACTGCACTTACTTTTAAGTTCTGCATAATTCTTGTCTGTGCAGAATTGGATGTCATAACAACCCGTGTGACATCGAAAGTCTGATAACTAGAATTTGAATTGGCATCAGAGCAGGCACCCTGCCTGTTAATTTTTGGGTGAGATCTAGGGAAGTTACTTTCTAGTACCATGGATAAGGATATATGACACTCAAATAGACCACCCATGTTGGATGGTTCTAACTATGATGACTGGAAGCCTCGTATGATAGCCTTCTTAAGGTCTCTAGATAGCAAAGTCTGGAGAGCTGTCAACAAAGGATGGGAACATCCAACGAAGACAGGTGAAGATGGAGTCAGTGTGCAGATTCCTGAAGAAGAGTGGGACAAGGCGCAAGAGGCATTAGCCCTTGGAAATTCTAAGGCCTTGAATGCATTGTTCAATGGAATCAGTAAGAACATCTTCAGACTGGTGCACCACTGTGAGCTGGCTAAGGAAGTTTGGGATACCCTCAAGATAACTCATAAAGGTACCTCCAAGGTGAAGATGTCCAAACTTCAGATGCTGACCACCAAGTTTGAAAATCTGAGGATGAAAGAGGATGAGACTATTCATGACTTTCACATGAATATTCTTGAGATTGCAAACACCTCTGGTGGCCTAGGTGAGAAAATGGCTGAAGAGAAACTTGTAAGAAATATTCTCAGGTCTTTACCTAAGAGATTTGCTATGAAGGTCACAGCCATAGAAGAGGCTCAAGACATCTGCAATATGAAGGTGGATGAGCTCATTGGTTCTCTCCAAACCTTTGAAATGGGCATGTGTGAGAATGTTGAAAAGAAGAACAAAAGCGTAGCTTTTGTATCAAATACTGAAGAGGAGTCAGAAGCAGGATATACTGGAGGTGATGAAAGCATATCAGAAGCCATAGCCATGCTTGGGAGACAGTTCAACAAGTTCGTGAAGAAGATTGATCAAAGAGGTAGACCAAATGTCAAGAATATCTCGTCTGACATCAGGAAAAGATCAACTTCTGAAGAAAAGTTCAACCAAGGCAAGGGAATCCAATGTCATGGATGTGAAGGCTATGGACACATTAGAGCTGAATGCCCTACTTACCTCAAGATGCAAAAGAAGGGGCTAGCTGTCACATGGTCTGAGGGAGATTCTGAAAGTGAATCTGAAGGAGAATCTGCTAAACATGTCACTGCACTAACGAGTGTTTGTGCCACTGATGATGACTCAAGTGCAGATGAACTGACCTTTGATGAACTTGCTGCAGCTTATAAGAAGCTATGTGTCACCAGTGCAGAAGTGCGTGTACATGGAGAAAAGCAGAAGAAGCTCATCAAGGAGCTGGAAGATGAGAGACAGAAGCATCTGACAGTCATAGAGGGTCTAAATGGTGAGATAACCTTGCTGACCTCCAAGCTGGATCAAATGACTAAATCCATCAGAATGTTGAATAAAGGAACTGACACCTTGGAAGAGATCCTAAAGGTTGGACAGAAGTTTGGAACCATATTTGGTTTAGGCTTTGTGGAAAAAGCCTCAGCTGAACTCAAACGCCCAAAGGCTAAAGTTCAGAAATTCAAGCGGAGGTCACACCCAACGTCTTAACATCAGGTAACCAGGATGAATAATCATCAGAAGAGGAAATTCCAGAAATGGAGATGTCACCACTGTGGTAGGCTTGGCCATATAAAAGCCTTCTGCTACAGGCTTCATGGTTACCCTAACCAAGCCCCTCATGTCAGACCTAAGCATAAGACATATAGACACTATATCCCCATCAAGAAGCGACAATGGTATGCTAGGTTACCTCACATAGCTCTAAGGGCATCTACCAGAGAAGACTGGTACTTTGACAGTGGCTGCTCAAGACATATGACTGGTATGGAGAATATATTGGTGGATATACAACCCCACACTACCAGTTATGTGACATTTGGTGATGGTGCTAAAGGAAAAATAAAAGGTGTGGGTAAGCTGGACTGCTCTGGAGTCCCAGAACTGAATAATGTACTATTAGTAAAAGGACTGACGGCCAACCTCATCAGCATAAGCCAGTTGTGTGATTAAGGATACTATGTTCAGTTCACTAAGGAGCTATGTGTGGTGACAAATGGAGATAATCAAGAAGTTATGAGGGGATCTAGATCCAAAGATAACTGTTATCTGTGGGAACCTAAGCTCTCAAACTTTTCCACAATGTGCTCCTCTGCCAAGGAAGATCGGGAGGTGAAGCTGTGGCATAGACGCCTTGGTCAACTACACTTAAGGGGAATGAAAAAGATCATTTCCAAAGAAGCAGTTAGAGGAATCCCAAAGCTGCTTATTGATGAAGGAAGAGTCAGTGGAGAATGCCATGTGGGAAAGCAAACCAAGATGTCATATCTGAAGCTGGGACATCCTACAACTTCCAGAGTTCTGGAACTGTTGCACATGGACTTAATGGGACCTATGCAGGTTGAAAGTCTGGGTGGAAAGAGATATGCATATGTGGTGGTTGATGATCATTCCAGATACACGTGGATAAGCTTCATCAGAGAGAAGTCAGATACATTTGATGTCTTCAAAGACCTGTGTATCAGACTTCAAAGGGAAAAGGACAGTTGTGTTGTTCGAATTAGGAGTGATCATGGTACGGATTCAACAATTCCAAGTTTGATGAGTTTTACTCGTCTGAAGGAATAAGTCATGAGTTCTCCTCTCCTATAACTCCTCAGCAGAATGGGATAGTTGAAAGGAAAAATAGAACTATTCAAGAATCTGCCAGAGCTATGATTCATGCAAAGAAGCTCCCTATGCACTTTTGGGTTGAAGCGATGAATACCGCTTGCTATGTTCATAATAGAGTCACCTTGAGAAAAGGAACCTCCTCCACTCTGTATGAAATATGGAAAGGCAGAAAACCTACTGTGAAGTACTTTCATATCTTTGGAAGTAAATGCTACATTCTCACAGATCGTGAATAGAGAAGGAAAATGGATCCCAAAAGTGATGAGGGTATATTCCTAGGATACTCAACTAACAGCAGAGCGTACAGAGTGTTCAACTTGTCCTGATGGAATCCATAAATGTTATTGTGGATGATAAAGAGGAAGGAATCGATGTCATAGAGGATGTTGGAACATTCCTTGATACTTCAACAGACATACAAGTGTAGTCTGAAGAAGTACAGGAGACTCCTACTGAATGTGAGGTAGAGGCACCCACCAAAATGCCATCTATCAGAATTCAGAAAGACCACCCTAAGGATCTTATCATAGGAGATCCCAATAGTGGTGTGACTACCCGATCAAGGGAAATTAGTTCAAATTCCTGCTTTGTATCCAAGGTTGAACCAAAAAATATGAAATAAGCCCTGACTGATGAATATTGGATCAATGCCATGCAAGATGAACTGGAGCAGTTTAAAAGGAATGAAGTATGGGAGCTAGTTCCACAACCTGAAGGAACTAACATCATTGGTACCAAGTGGATCTACAAAAACAAGTCTGATGAGAAAGGAGTAATTACTAGGAATAAAGCGAGACTAGTAGCTCAAGGATATACTCAAGTTGAAGGGGTTGATTTTGATGAGACGTTTGCACCCGTTGCTAGGCTTGAGTCAATCAGATTGTTGTTAGGTGTAGCTTGCATTCTGAAGTTCAACTTGTTCCAAATGGATGTGAAGAGTGCATTCTTAAACGGCTACTTAAATGAAGAAGTCTATGTGGAACAACCGAAAGGGTTCTGTGATCCTAACCAACCTAAACATGTGTACAAGTTGAGGAAAGCCTTGTACGGATTGAAGCAAGCACCTAGAGCTTGGTATGAAAGGTTGACTGAATTTCTGACCTCAAATGGATACAGAAAAGGTGGGATAGATAAGACCTTGTTTGTGAAGGATGAAGATGGTAAAATCATGATTGCTCAAATCTAGGTGGATGATATAGTTTTTGGTGGAATGTCAGAGCAAATGGTAAAACATTTTGTTCACCAAATGAAATCTGAGTTTGAAATGAGTCTGGTTGGGGAACTGACTTATTTTCTTGGAATGCAAGTCAACCAAATGGAGGATTCTATGTTTCTCTCCCAAAGCAAGTATGCCAAAAACATAGTTAAGAAGTTTGGTATGGATAATGCTAGGCAGAAGAGAACTCTTGCACCTACTCATCTAAAGTTAACCAAAGATGATGGAGGGCCAAATGTTGATCAATGTTTGTATAGAAGCATGATAGGAAGTCTTCTATACCTAACTGCAAGTAGACCTGACATTTCCTATGCAGTTGGAGTGTGTGCTAGATACCAAGCAGAGCCCAAAGTGAGCCACTTGAATCAAGTCAAGAGGATTCTCAAGTACATCAATGGGACTTGTGATTATGGGATGCTGTACTCACATGGTTCTGAGCCTGTCCTATCTGGGTACTGTGATGCTGACTGGGCTGGGAGTGCTGATGACAGAAAAAGCACATCAGGAGGATGTTTCTTCTTGGGAAACAATCTCATATCATGGTTCAGCAAGAAGCAGAATTGTGTATCTCTGTCCACTGCAGAGGCTGAATACATAGCAGCTGGAAGCAGTTGTTCCCAACTGATTTGGATGAAACAAATGCTCACTGAGTACAATGTCTCTCAAAATGTCATGACATTGTTCTGTGATAATCTCAGTGCCATCAACATTTCCAAGAATCCCATCCAACACAGTAGGACCAAACATATTGACATTAGACATCACTTCATCAGAGATCTGGTGGAAGACAAAGTGATTACCTTGGAACATGTAGCCACTGAACTCCAACTGGCTGACATATTTACAAAGGCTCTAGATGCTACTCAGTTTGAAAACTTAAGGGGCAAACTGGGAATATGTCTCTCTGAGAACTTATAGCAACTAATGATGTTTGGGATGTATTGTTTAATATCTCTGCCTATTAAACAATTGGAAGTGTGCTCTGATTGGTCAACAGATCATAGCTATGTCACTTGCAACAAGTGTGACAACAAGAGGTTAAGGAGATATCCTACCTTGAGGCAGCCTATGCACCTGCAGGAGTTCAAGGACAATGTTCATGCAGGAGTGGTTCTGGATGTCAGACACAAAGTCATGGCATCTGATATGGTGGTACCTACTGTAAAGCAAGAGTGTGTGACTACTTGATCAAAGCTGTGAAGCAAGATCAAGTGGGTGTTGACTTGGGTGAAACTGTGAAGTAAAACCAAGTCTGTAATTCTGTTTATGTTATGTGGATCTGTATTTTAAAGTGTTGCTTTGGCAACATTTTTGACAAAAAAGGGGAGTAACAGGTGATACCCCAGGAGACAACAGATTATTTTGCTTATTGCTAAACAACTAAGCAGATATTCAGGACAGATCTTCAGTATATGTGTGCTGCAATTAGAAGTTTTTATTTAACTTCTGTATGTGTGCTGATATGTGAAGTTTTTATTTAACTTCCATTTGTGTGAGTGTGCTGCTACTCTAAGTGTATTAGCTAGGTTAATTTCCTGCTAGATGTGTGATTTCCGCTGCTATGGACTATGTTGTGAGACCAAAGTGTTTTAGCCAAAAATTTGCCAAAGGGGGAGTTTGTAGATGTTTAATTGGCTGCATTGTATGGTAAAACACTAGCTGGATTCTAATGTCTTGACTGATGTCATGACATGCTGTGAAGGTGTTTCTTTGACTGCATTGTATGTTAGAATATCTAGCTGTACTCTGATGTCTTGGCTGATGTCATGACATACTTGAGTAGTATACTGCAGGATTAGCTAATACATGATTTATTGAATGTCAAACTGGATGTTATGACATTCATCCCTGTCAACAGATACTGAGGAATATAACAGGTTGTGTTCTGTTAGAACTCAGTATTTATTTTTCAGTCTGGTTATCAAGGAAATACCAGACCTGGAATAAGGCCTACTGTCTGAATGTCAAACTGGATGTTATGACATTCATCATTGACAGCACATACTGAACAATAGGCAAAGTGGTTTTTTTGCTACACTTCAGTATGTATCTCAGTCTGTTCTTCAGGAGGAAAACAGACCTGACATAAGGCTAATTGTGTAAATGTCAAATTGGATGCCTTGACATTTATTTATGTACGCTGATACTGAGGTATGGACAAATTGGTCCTGTACAGTTCAGCAAATTTGTACAGTCTGTTTTCAGGAAAAACAGACTTAGCATATGGTCCTTGTTTTGGATGTCAAACTGAATGTTGTGACATTCATTCCTGACAGCATATGCTATATTGTAGGTTGTTTAGTTTTTCTGTTTCAACATTTTTCTCAGGCTATTCTTCAGGGATTCAACAGCTAAGAGAAAATCCAGGAAACCAACAACCAAGCTACATTTAATGAACCTAACAAATAGCCTATTTGTTAGTAACCTAGATGTGGAATTTAGGGGAACTCGCGTGACCTTAAATTCAGGAGAATACAAGTACAAGGCCCAAGTGCTGCAATATAAAAGGAAGTCATTCCTTCATTTATAACTGGGGATTTTTAGGCGTGAAGATTTAGTGTGTCCATCATACTTCACTGCTGTATTTTTGTGAGTCTTGTATTAGGCATATCTTGTAAGCCAAGATATTATCACATAGATGATTGCATTGGTATAGGGTGTTCATTGAGTTGTAAGTGTTGTGTCACTCTAAGCTTTTAAGCGTGAGTGTTGTGTATCTTGATTAAAGCTGTTAAGCACAATCAAGAGTTGTTTGAAGTGTGACTTCATAATTGTGTTTAATATTGATTAAAGGTAGTAATCACTGAGGTGATTAAGGGGGAGTGAGTAGGAACTCTGATCTTAGTGTAAGATTGAAATTGCATTGGGTAGGTATTAAGTGATAGGGTTAAGCAGTTGGTTTAAGGTCTGAATTAATACTACTAGTAGTGGATTTCCTCCCTGGCTTGGTAGCCCCCAGACGTAGGTCATGTTGGACTGAACTGGGTAAACAATTACTTGTGTTATTTACTGCACTTACTTTTAAGTTCTGCATAATTCTTGTCTGTGCAGAATTGGATGTCATAACAACCCGTGTGACATCGAAAGTCTGATAACTAGAATTTCACTTTTCATTGGCTAATCACCATCTATTGGTTAAATCCATACTCTTTAGTTCAGATACACTGTCCTATGGGTTCAAATAACACAATCCTTATTCAAGCAACACTTTCACCACACTGAAGTAACACTTTCCTCATTTCACAATTCTTTTCCCAATTCATGCAATTCTCTCTTTTTAATTCAATGCAAGCAACTCTTTCTTTTTCTTTTACCACACACATCTTTTCAAAAACAATTTTTCTTTCTTTTCAAAAAAAAGTGTTATAATCCGTTCCTTAGCAGTCAAACTAAAAGCTTAAATCATCCAAACAAGGATCAGAATCAGCTAACATCTATACACTTATAGGATATGATTATAATTGTTCCTTAAAATTAGCCAACATATCTGTATTTTCTACCACGAACTATGCAACTTTGATTTGCTCATTACATAATAAGATTACATAGGAACGAGGGTTTGAATCCTTGGCGAGCACATTAACTAATAAACTTATTTGTTCTCCCTTTTATCATTCGTAAGTAACGTTAGATATAACACCCATTCACGCAAAGAACAATCAAAATGGTTCCCATTGAGTACAACATATGTGACGGGTGCTAATACCTTCCCCTTGCACAACCGACTTCTTTACCCTGTTTCTCGTTCTCTTGGGTTTTATCTATATTTTCCTTTTTCTTTTGGAATAAATAGAGTTCAATGACAACTATGTTGTATCTTCGAGCGGGCGATGCGCTCATGTATTTTTTACGACACGACAACTGGCGACTCTGCTGGGAACTTTTCATAAGCAAGTCAATCTTAGTTTTGTTTGTTTCCTTGTTTGTTTCCTTGTTTGTTGAAGTGTTTAACTTTATTATTTTACTTGCTTTATTTATTGCATCCTTGTTTGCTTTTACTTTATTTAAGTTCTATTACATCTTTATTACTTTATATATTCATCATATTCTGGATATCTGTTATATTCTCCATTGTGGGTTAGGCTTGTGATTTGAGAGAAGCTTTATACCCGAGCTTGAGTATACACATAGGATAGAATTGTGGATAGTCGTGTTGACCTGCGTTTTTCGTATTGGGTTGACGCGAGACCCACACCCAGACTAGATTCACTTGGAAGTACCACTGTCCTTCAAGAATTTGCTACGACAAGGTATTTTCATTTGGATCCATGACTCTGAGAGGCCTTTAAGGGATCACCTTTGAAGACTCGAACCTACATGTCAAGGGCTATGGGATTTTTTGAAGGAAACCATAAACTATACATTCCTTTAAAATCATAAATGCGTCGAACCTTTGAACTTGCATCAAGAAGTATATACAAATTATCTAGAATGTGTCGAACCTTTAAGCATGTGTTAGCGCATACCATTATTGCATCATCGTGTATGTACCAAACTTTTGAAACTAAATTATTGCATTATCAAAACTTTGAATCAGTGGATGTTGCATACTTATTTTCATTCCATCCATATTAAAAAACATATGCATACATTCATACATTTGCATATCATGCATACAAACCAGAAAAAGCTCACATTTTCTCTTCCTCATCTAGAAGACGACGACTCTATGCCAAAGATATCTTACTAGAGCTATTAGCCAGAAAATCACAGCCGACATCAAGTAAGAAAACGTCACTTACAAGGAGACCTTGGCCCAATTTCTGGAAAGACAAACACCATCCTAGAATACCTTCGTACTTATAAAGGCTCCACTATAACTGCTGCCGTTGAGATTCCAACTGAGGCTATTGCTCAACCTGTTCTAACTAGTCAATCTCTATTATGGGACCAAGTGGACATGCTGCTACTTATCCCTGGGGGATGCCTTAGAACTTTAATCCTCAGGTCTCCAATGGGGGAGCTTTCGTTCCTTACCATCCAATGCATGTGCCTCTGGCTAATGGAAATGCTACTACTTATCCTTAGGGAATGCCTCCCCATTTCTCTCCTCCAGTGGTGGATGTTGATGACAACGAGGTACCTCAAGATTACCTCTTTAGAACTTCGTGCCTATCATTGTTAAAGTGCCTGCTGAAATTGATAAAGAGTAAATGGGTCCTCCTGTTTATATACAGATTCCTTCGGTTATTCAACCTGTTGTGCAATACTCGTATCAAGGCATTTATTCTGTCAATTCTAGAATGCCACATGGCTACCTTAGGGCCCCTTCTACCAATTATGCTCCCCAATATGTTCATTCTGGAGCACCATATGCTCCCTATGTTCATCATGGGGGCCAATATCCCCAAACTACCAATCTAGGTACACGGATGGTTAATCTTGGTATGATGTGTCTTCCACAAGCTCCTCAGTGTGCTACTTCTCAAGGTTATCCTCAAGGTCAGTTTGTTAATCATAATCTTCCTGAAACAACTATGAACAAGCATGTTGCCGATCAACTGTTGGATGAATGTATTAGAGTTATTGAAGGGTTCTCTACTTATGGTATGGACGCAAAAGAGCTATGTTTAGTACCAAATATGGTGTTACCTCATATGTTTAAAGTTTCTGATCTATATAAGTATAAGGGACTGAGCTGTCAAAGGAGTCACATCACAATGTATTATAGGAAGATGGATTCTTACATCGATAACGATGCCTTGCTAATTCATTGCTTTCAAGATAGCCTGTCTAGGGCTTCACTCAAGTGGTACATGGGGTTAGAGCGTAGTAAGATCCGGTCCTGGAAGGATCTTTCTGAAGCTTTCTTGAAATAATACAAGTATAACCTGGACATGGCTCTAACACTATTACACCTTCAGAATCAGGCCCAAAGGAGAAATCATACTTTTAAGGAGTATGCCCAATGTTGACGAGAAATGGAGGCCCGTGTTCGACCTCCGTTGTCTAACACTGAGCTAGTTGATATCTTTATTGGTACACTCTAAGGAATGTACTTTGAAAAGATGGTGGGTAATATGTCTTCCAACTTCTTTGATATGGTGACAATAGGGGAATGTATTGAGAATGGGTTAAGAACTAGAAAGATTTATGGCACTACTAGATCATCCAGTCGCTAAGAAACCTCAAAACAACTTCAACAAGAAGATAGAAGGACAAACAAGTGTTGTTATAGAGAATGTTCATCCTCAATTTCAAGCGCCTATGGTTCCTATGTCATATTACCCATTCCCATATGTTGCTGCAACTCATTATCAACAACCTTCTCAGGCTCATACTCTGCAAAGTCAACGACATATACATCATAACAGAAATCAAGGGCAGGGACAACAAAGACAAAGGAAACTAGAAAGAAGGATATATTTGATTCCTATGTGTTACAATCAACTACTCCCTCAATTTTTCAATTACTCATTTTTTCAATTAAGGGAACTAGGGCCTCCTCTAACACCTCTTCCTCTAGGCTATGACATGAATGTTCGATCTGAGTTTCACTTAGGGGAACCTGGGCACACAATCGAGAATTATAGAGCACTGAAGCACAAAGTATAAGACCTGATTCATTTATAGGCTATCATGTTCACACCAAACGGCCCAAGCATACTGAAGAATCCCATGGCCCACATGTAGGCACAATTGCAATGCCATAACCAGTGCAAGTGGAAGCAAGGATAGATCCGAAGAGGTTGCATCCGTTGGAAGAATATGAAAGGGAACCTCCTGGGAGGGGGGAGGGGTTATCACAAAAAATTCTACAAACACGATAACCCTAAACTGTGGGTGGACACAAAGGATAATCATGTCGGAGGTCATTAAACTGTTCAGTCATTTTCATTTGTAATCTTTCTTGTTTGTTAACTACCATTCACTTGTAAAACTCGTTTGTTTTCAAATGATAATAATAATGAAATGAATATGCATGTTTCGAATCAATCCATTCATGTTCACTCATATTTTATTTATCAGTATCAAACTCTTGTTTAAGCAAAAATCAAGAGGAGGAAGATGAACTCGAAATACACGAAACTAATGGTTGTATGCTTTTGAATAAAACCTTACCGACGATGTGAGACATTGTTTCAATTCCCAAAACACATGAGGTATAAGGAATATAATCCATAGTTAACCCCTTTGAGCCTAGTAGTAGGAGTCTCTTTTCTATATGAAAAACCTCCAATCTTAACCAGGCGCAAGGTAGTCTTCAGTTAGTTCGACCATGCATTTAAATTTCAAAAAAGAGAGGAGGAGTGTCCCATATAAGGATCAACCACATCTTATCACACTCAAGAGGTCAAAAACAAAAAATCCACAATGGTTGTCCCTCACCAACAAAAGGAATGAGGCAGTCACAACCCTTTCAACAAACCAAACGAACAAATGTCACATGATTTATTCCAACAAAAAATGAAAAAAATAAATAACAATAAAGCCCGCTAAGTCGAAAACTTGAAAACAAGTGACTTAGGAAAAAATTAGGGCATCTAGGTGGACTGCAAAATTGAAAAAAAATCAGTCCAAACAAAAACTAGGGAAAGAAAAAGAAAGAATCAAAGGAAAAATCACCAACAAGAACAAATTCGTGCGAGTACAAACATAAAAGGTGGGTGACTGCCACTCTAGAGACCTACTTGGTTCCTTTACCATCACTTCTACCATTCAAAATAATTTTGTAAAATGAACGTTTGTGTTGAACTAGATGAACGTAGGACTTGAGAACATCAAGGAGAATAAATGGGTAAACAAATTTTGAGCCATAAATCCTTTATTTTGAAACCGTGAACTAGGCCACATTACAACCCTCAAAATACCTAATTTAAGCAGGGTTTATTTTGAAAGTGTATTGTAAGACCCCAATTTTGACTCTAAGATCCCTCATGCTATCTGTAAGACCCCAATTTTGACCATAAGATCCCTCATGCAAATCCATCATAAGCATTAACATTGGGATCATACCTTGGCATCCTCCTTACCCCTCTTTCATTGGGTTTGTTGTGGGAGAGATCACCAAGCACTTTGTGATTATATCATACTTGTATTTTATCATTTCACTAACCAAAATACCAAAAATATGTCTTTGCACTTATCTAACTCTTTTGTAGGAAGGGCATGATCTCATTGATTCATCAAGCTCACATCTAGGGTTTAAGACCCTCATGAACAAAGAGCACAACCAAGAATTGATTCAATAATAGTTATGAACATCATATATGAGTCCCAATGTTCTCTACATGTTATATTGATCAAGTTTTCTTCAAGAGTTTGAGGGTGATTTGCCTTGGAAACCCTAGTTTGACTAGGTATCTTAAGTAACTTCTCCAACAAGCCATCTCACCAATTGATCAAATTTCTCAAGGGACAATTCAAAATTCATCATATTATGCATATATGATCTACCATGAGCCAAGAAAGTCAAGAGAATTGGAAGTTAGCAAGTTGGTTGATGGTGGTTGGCCGGATGAATTCATCTGATAAAAACTGGGTCTCCCTAGACCTTATCTCCTACAATTTTCACCATATGAAAATGATTCCAAGATAAAACTTACTCTAAATGACATTCCAAACAACTCTCATGTTGATACCTAGAGCTATTTTTGCTTGGAAAATGATTTTCTATGTTGAAACATTATAGGTCATTTTATCTAAACCCTAATTTGAAAGTCAACTTCCCAAGGCCATAACTTGCTCAATTTTTATGAGATGAAAGATTTAAAAGTTGAAAAATTAAATTCAATGTGTATAATTCAACTTTGATGTTTGGAGTGGGAGCTAATTCAACTTTTTTGAGCATGTGATATGAGGTTACATTATAGGTCACTTTTGACCTATACCATTGATCAAGTGATTTTTCCAAACTTCAAAAATGCATAAAACTATCTTTTCAAATCCAAATGACATGAAATTGGTGACCATTTTGAAGGTCTTTGAGAGATATATAACTTTTATGAAGACACTTTTCTCATTTGAAGCTCATATAAAAAGTTAAGCAAGGTGGAATATTGAGACATATGGCTTGACACTTAGAAAAATTTGATATGTCAAAACTTTCCAAACTTCCACCTCAAATTTCTCCAAGTTACAAGCTCCAAATGAAAAAGTGTTGAACATGAAAGTTGTTCCTCTTGATCTCACCTTTCCAAAGAGCTTAAATTCATACATTTTGGACAAGGAATGCATAGGCTGCACATGGCATGAACAGGGTGATATCACTTGGCAAGGATCAAACTTCAAACATCAATGCACACTTGCCTTGCATTCCAAGCTTAATTCAGACTATCCAACATTCATTTGTGGACCTCAAGCAATGATTTCATGGGCCTGTGCGCGCCCATGCACCCTTGCATCACCATTTGCCAAAATTGGAAAGTGATTTGAAGTGTGCAATTATCAACTGTTTTGGCTATAAATAGAGCTTCAATTGCTCAAAAATGAACACACATTCACACTAGCTTTGATCCCCCATCTCAAACCCTCATTTTGCAAAGGATAAGCCTGAGAAATTCTTTTGAATTTGAGGTTGAATTTCCACTGCTTTGAAATTCAAATCTCCAGGAATCCACAGCCTTTCAAGCATCTAATCCTTCTTCTGCAAGCAAGTGAAGTGAGACCAAGCACAAGCAAGATCAAGATCAGTTTAATCCAGACCTCCATTGAAGGTATTTTCCAGAAATTTTGAACTCTTCGATTCTCTCAAATTCTTGCTCAATTCTATTGATTCTTTGGTTGTTTGAAGTTCTACCAATGTAGGCAAGAAGTTTGAGTTGCTTTGAGGTCAAATCGAAGCAACTCAGTTCATGTACCTCAAATTTCAACTCCATGTATCTCTTAATATACTTGGAGTTAGAGTGAACTGAGGCCAGATTCGAGCTCAGTGCCATTTTTACTTTAAGATCATGTCCTTATTTTTAATTTTGGTGATGGTTGATGGTGGACCAGTCCGGTGAGGTCCACCGGAGCTCTGGCTCCGGCGATGCGTTGTCAACTCTCTGAACCACATGATCCATTCATTTTATTTTAATCTTAGGCGTTGGTTTTGATTACCACATGTGTAACGCAGTTGACTAATGACAACATGGAACGCGCGCTAGGGACCATCTGATCTGCCACCTCAATTAATGAGGGAGATAAGATGGTCCGCGTATTTTTGATTTTCTGAATTTTCATTTTATTTGCTTTATTTTCAATAATTCATATTAAATTCAATATTGATCCAAAAAATATGGGACTTTCACCAAAAATTTTCAAATAATTATCTCTTTCATATTTTGAATTAAAATTATTTTTTGGATCATTATTAATATTTTTCATGAATTAATTGATTATGAATTTGTTTTTAATTGTTTAAAAATATTTTTAAATGTCCAAAAATTATGAAATTTTTTCTCCAAGGTCCTTTGACCTTGTTTGACCTATGATAAATCTCATGGCCATTTTTTTGGTGTTTTGATGAGATTTTAGGAATTGGATAAACCATATTTAATTTAAATGCACTATTTTAGTATTTTTTAATTGAATAAATGCCAAATAAATTTGTTGACCAATTGTGATGACTTTGTTTATGTTTGACTCTTGTTGTTGGGCCTTGGTCAAGGTTGATTTGACTTTGTCAAATTAATGTCATTGGATTTAGGGGATTGATGGAATGTACATTCCATCTCACAAAATGAATGAATGATATTAATTTGGTAAAAGTCCTCCTTTGACCAATTTGTGATTTCATTCATCCCCCTCCCACTTCATCTTATTCCTCTTCTTCATTCATTCATTCCATTTGTCCTATGACATCTCAAAGTCCTAATGCTAGTTGATTGAAAAATTGACATGAGTATGGATGAGATTAGGCCACACCTTTTGCATATTCTTTTTGGGTGTGGTATGTTTCATGAGCATAATCCATTATACTATATCTCTAACATGCATTAACACCAATATTCTATTGCCCGATCTCAAATAGTTGTGACTTCTACATAAGTCCAATTACGATTGCTTAACATAGCGCTAAATTTGTGACATAAAAGGCATAAGCATTCTAGTTAGTGAGATTGTAAGTCTCCCCCCTTTCATGGTATTGTGTGGAAACTTGACCTTCTTTCCTTCCTTTGGAAGATGTTTTGGTTCAAGGATCCATGCTTGTGATGAGTGGGTTGAGTGTTCTCCAAAGAATGTCTTGAAATGAAAAGCAAAAGCAAAACAATACTAACCTCTAACCTACTAACTACTAACTTTTAATGTCAAGCTTTTACTTTAATGCAATTTACTTTTAGCACTTTATTTCATTTGCCATTATTCATATCATTCTAATTGTTTATGTTAATGTAATTTTCACTTTGTCCATTTGGACCATATTGTGTGATATATTTCGTTTGTGTATACTTTGCTTGTTTGTGCGGTCTTTGACCATTAATGTACATAATAATAACAAAAACCCTAAAAAATTTTGTGTGAACTGTTGGCTTAATCTTGGACAAATGGACTTAGAATCTAGGCAACCTTCCTATGCTAATGGACTTGGCAAATGCCAACTTGTTGAAGAACCAAGTGTTTGCAATTTGAAATTCATCTGATACATATTTGAAGACATCTCTAAGTTCATCTGCAACATGATCATTATGATGCTGTTATTTTGAACCTGTGACTTATGGAATTCATCTGTTACATGGCCTATTTTGGAAGAAGATCATGGAATGGATAACTTTGGATGTGGCCATCTTTATTTGAGGCCTTGCTATTCAAGATAATATAATTGTGCATTTGTGTATTGCTTGATTCTAAAAGTCCCAGGGAATTCTGGGTTTCTATTGACATTCTTGTCTATTGGATTGCTACCCACTTGGTCAGATCTTTTCAACTCTAAACATTTAATTTTGTGCATAGGATAGTCTCTTTATCTTCTCCCCATTTCTTTAATTTCAAAATCTCTCCCTCCATTTTTTTAAAATCTTCTTTGTGTGAACTACTTTTGTTCTAAACTTTGACCACTTTTGCAAAAAAAGATAGAAACTTTGGCCTTATGCCATTGCATTTTCAAACTTCTTTTCTTAAATCAAACTTGTAAATAGACTTAACTATACTTGACTTAAACTTTCAAAAAGCCAAAAAGAACTAACTCATTCAAACCATTTTACGCCTTTGTGCCTTTCAAATTTAAATTTTGTTAAAATCAATGCATCCATTTTGAAATTTGTATCACGAACTACGAGGTTTTGATCCCTCATTTTTATGTTGGTACGTAGGCACAAGTCCGAAGGTCTTGTCAAACACAAAAATATAATTAATGAATTCTTTTCTCATCCCCCCATTCTATTTGTTTGTAAACACCACTTTGTATAAAATACATATGCACACAAAAAGGGCTCCCTAGGAGTACCTAGAACACTTTGGGTGCTAACACCTTCCCTCTGTGTAACCAACCCCCTTACCTGTGATCTATGACTTTTATTAGTTTTTATTTGAAAACTTCTTACTTTTTGGGTTTTGTTCGTAATTTTTCCCTTTTCCTTTGAAAACAATAAAAGCGCGGTGGCGACTCTTGTTATTTGATCTCTAGCTTGTTAATAACTTGATGATTCCAAGATAAAACTTACTCTAAATGACATTCCAAACAACTCTCATGTTGATACCTAGAGCTAGTTTTGCTTGGAAAATGATTTTCTATGTTGAAACATTATAGGTCATTTTATCTAAACCCTAATTTGAAAGTCAACTTCCCAAGGCCATAACTTGCTCAATTTTTATGAGATGAAAGATTTAAAAGTTGAAAAATTAAATTCAATGTGTATAATTCAACTTTGATGTTTGGAGTGGGAGCTAATTCAACTTTTTTGAGCATGTGATATGAGGTTACATTATAGGTCACTTTTGACCTATACCATTGATCAAGTGATTTTTCCAAACTTCAAAAATGCATAAAACTATCATTTCAAATCCAAATGACATGAAATTGGTGACCATTTTGAAGGTCTTTGAGAGATATATAACTTTTATGAAGACACTTTTCTCATTTGAAGCTCATATAAAAAGTTAAGCAAGGTGGAATATTGAGACATATGGCTTGACACTTAGAAAAATTTTGATATGTCAAAACTTTCCAAACTTCCACCTCAAATTTCTCCAAGTTACAAGCTCCAAATGAAAAAGTGTTGAACATGAAAGTTGTTCCTCTTGATCTCACCTTTCCAAAGAGCTTAAATTCATACATTTTGGACAAGGAATGCATAGGCTGCACATGGCATGAACAGGGTGATATCACTTGGCAAGGATCAAACTTCAAACATCAATGCACACTTGCCTTGCATTCCAAGCTTAATTCAGACTATCCAACATTCATTTGTGGACCTCAAGCAATGATTTCATGGGCCTGTGCGCGCCCATGCACCCTTGCATCACCATTTGCCAAAATTGGAAAGTGATTTGAAGTGTGCAATTATCAACTATTTTGGCTATAAATAGAGCTTCAATTGCTCAAAAATGAACACACATTCACACTAGCTTTGATCCCCCATCTCAAACCCTCATTTTGCAAAGGATAAGCCTGAGAAATTCTTTTGAATTTGAGGTTGAATTTCCACTGCTTTGAAATTCAAATCTCCAGGAATCCACAGCCTTTCAAGCATCTAATCCTTCTTCTGCAAGCAAGTGAAGTGAGACCAAGCACAAGCAAGATCAAGATCAGTTGAATCCAGACCTCCATTGAAGGTATTTTCCAGAAATTTTGAACTCTTCGATTCTCTCAAATTCTTGCTCAATTCTATTGATTCTTTGGTTGTTTGAAGTTCTACCAATGTAGGCAAGAAGTTTGAGTTGCTTTGAGGTCAAATCGAAGCAACTCAGTTCATGTACCTCAAATTTCAACTCCATGTATCTCTTAATATACTTGGAGTTAGAGTGAACTGAGGCCAGATTCGAGCTCAGTGCCATTTTTACTTTAAGATCATGTCCTTATTTTTAATTTTGGTGATGGTTGATGGTGGACCAGTCCGGTGAGGTCCACCGGAGCTCTGGCTCCGGCGATGCGTTGTCAACTCTCTGAACCACATGATCCATTCATTTTATTTTAATCTTAGGCGTTGGTTTTGATTACCACATATGTAACGCAGTTGACTAATGACAACATGGAACGCGCGCTAGGGACCATCTGATCTGCCACCTCAATTAATGAGGGAGATAAGATGGTCCGCATATTTTTGATTTTCTGAATTTTCATTTTATTTGCTTTATTTTCAATAATTCATATTAAATTCAATATTGATCCAAAAAATATGGGACTTTCACCAAAAATTTTCAAATAATTATCTCTTTCATATTTTGAATTAAAATTATTTTTTGGATCATTATTAATATTTTTCATGAATTAATTGATTATGAATTTGTTTTTAATTGTTTAAAAATATTTTAAATGTCCAAAAATTATGAAATTTTTTCTCCAAGGTCCTTTGACCTTGTTTGACCTATGATAAATCTCATGGCCATTTTTTTGGTGTTTTGATGAGATTTTAGGAATTGGATAAACCATATTTAATTTAAATGCACTATTTTAGTATTTTTTAATTGAATAAATGCCAAATAAATTTGTTGACCAATTGTGATGACTTTGTTTATGTTTGACTCTTGTTGTTGGGCCTTGGTCAAGGTTGATTTGACTTTGTCAAATTAATGTCATTGGATTTAGGGGATTGATGGAATGTACATTCCATCTCACAAAATGAATGAATGATATTAATTTGGTAAAAGTCCTCCTTTGACCAATTTGTGATTTCATTCATCCCCCTCCCACTTCATCTTATTCCTCTTCTTCATTCATTCATTCCATTTGTCCTATGACATCTCAAAGTCCTAATGCTAGTTGATTGAAAAATTGACATGAGTATGGATGAGATTAGGCCACACCTTTTGCATATTCTTTTTGGGTGTGGTATGTTTCATGAGCATAATCCATTATACTACGTCTCTAACATGCATTAACACCAATATTCTATTGCCCGATCTCAAATAGTTGTGACTTCTACATAAGTCCAATTACGATTGCTTAACATAGCGCTAAATTTGTGACATAAAAGGCATAAGCATTCTAGTTAGTGAGATTGTAAGTCTCCCCCCTTTCATGGTATTGTGTGGAAACTTGACCTTCTTTCCTTCCTTTGGAAGATGTTTTGGTTCAAGGATCCATGCTTGTGATGAGTGGGTTGAGTGTTCTCCAAAGAATGTCTTGAAATGAAAAGCAAAAGCAAAACAATACTAACCTCTAACCTACTAACTACTAACTTTTAATGTCAAGCTTTTACTTTAATGCAATTTACTTTTAGCACTTTATTTCATTTGCCATTATTCATATCATTCTAATTGTTTATGTTAATGTAATTTTCACTTTGTCCATTTGGACCATATTGTGTGATATATTTCGTTTGTGTATACTTTGCTTGTTTGTGCGGTCTTTGACCATTAATGTACATAATAATAACAAAAACCCTAAAAAATTTGTGTGAACTGTTGGCTTAATCTTGGACAAATGGACTTAGAATCTAGGCAACCTTCCTATGCTAATGGACTTGGCAAATGCCAACTTGTTGAAGAACCAAGTGTTTGCAATTTGAAATTCATCTGATACATATTTGAAGACATCTCTAAGTTCATCTGCAACATGATCATTATGATGCTGTTATTTTGAACCTGTGACTTATGGAATTCATCTGTTACATGGCCTATTTTGGAAGAAGATCATGGAATGGATAACTTTGGATGTGGCCATCTTTATTTGAGGCCTTGCTATTCAAGATAATATAATTGTGCATTTGTGTATTGCTTGATTCTAAAAGTCCCAGGGAATTCTGGGTTTCTATTGACATTCTTGTCTATTGGATTGCTACCCACTTGGTCAGATCTTTTCAACTCTAAACATTTAATTTTGTGCATAGGATAGTCTCTTTATCTTCTCCCCATTTCTTTAATTTCAAAATCTCTCCCTCCATTTTTTAAAATCTTCTTTGTGTGAACTACTTTTGTTCTAAACTTTGACCACTTTTGCAAAAAAAGATAGAAACTTTGGCCTTATGCCATTGCATTTTCAAACTTCTTTTCTTAAATCAAACTTGTAAATAGACTTAACTATACTTGACTTAAACTTTCAAAAAGCCAAAAAGAACTAACTCATTCAAACCATTTTACGCCTTTGTGCCTTTCAAATTTAAATTTTGTTAAAATCAATGCATCCATTTTGAAATTTGTATCACGAACTACGAGGTTTTGATCCCTCATTTTTATGTTGGTACGTAGGCACAAGTCCGAAGGTCTTGTCAAACACAAAAATATAATTAATGAATTCTTTTCTCATCCCCCCATTCTATTTGTTTGTAAACACCACTTTGTATAAAATACATATGCACACAAAAAGGGCTCCCTAGGAGTACCTAGAACACTTTGGGTGCTAACACCTTCCCTCTGTGTAACCAACCCCCTTACCTGTGATCTATGACTTTTATTAGTTTTTATTTGAAAACTTCTTACTTTTTGGGTTTTGTTCGTAATTTTTCCCTTTTCCTTTGAAAACAATAAAAGCGCGGTGGCGACTCTTGTTATTTGATCTCTAGCTTGTTAATAACTTGATGATCATGAATTTCCCGCTACAGAAATTAAGTGGCGACTCTGCTGGGGAGTAGTCTCCAGTGGGTTTAGCCTACTTTTTGGGTGTATATATTTGTATATATGTGATGTTTGTATATATGTATGTGTGATATAATCTGCTTGTTGTGCTTGATGATCTCTGAGTGGTGAGATAAGTTCTAACCCGAACTTGAGTGCAATTAAGATAGGAGGATGGTATAGTCATGTTCGAATTATGTGGAGTAGTCCTTAACAAGTTGGCTTGAGATCCATCTGCTCAGTGGAGACTCCTTTGGATTTGGAAATGTCACACAAGTATTTGTGGTTAGGCATTACTATCTCTAATTGGGTCTGAGAAGCTGAGGACCTTAGAACATTTAACCCATCTTGGCCTATTTAGGACGTAGTGCGGAAACTGTTCAAGTGTAGACTTGATAACAGTTGTTACGCAATGCTACACTCAGACGAGTTTCTCTTGAGAATATTATGGGTTGATGAGTCAGTCATCTTAACCTGTAATATCCAATAGATGGAATTAAGACTCTGGGAACTCTTTAGAACATGATCTACAGGTTTTTATCCTTAGTTCACTCCTTTGGGATGGTTCTTACCCAGACTCCATGCTCATGACTTGCAAAAAACCCTTGATTCTTGGTTGATCCAATCAAGTCTTGTCAATATCAATGGAACTTGGGTGTTGATAAGGTGTAAACCATAATCCACCAAAATGGATGATTGATCTTGACAATGACTTGATTCATCCCTTGACCTTTGTTTGCCTTGTGTGTGATCCCTTATTTGTGATTGTTGCATTCATGCATTCATGCGCATCATAACATTCATCACACGAAAATTTCAAGGAACTAAGGTATCATTTGCAAATATTTTCAGACCATGGATTGTGGACGAAGGAACACTAAGAAGTATAGTTTCAGATGTCCTGACTTGAAAGAGTTAAGGAAGCTAGCATCTTTTGTATTATATCCCTTGGACTTCAAACAACATCATGGGAAGCTTCTGTCACTCTTGTCTGCTGATGTGGTTGAAGGACTCTTGAGTGTGTTAGTGCAATTCTATGATCCTCTCTACCATTGTTTCACTTTCCCAGATTTTCAGCTTGTGCCTACCTTGGAGAAGTATTCTCATCTTTTGGGGATACCTGTTTCTAGTAGAGTGCCTTTTAGTGGATTGGAGGAGATTCCCCAATCTAGTATTATTGCTGAAGCTCTTCACTTGAAGAAGTCTGAGATAGAGGCTCATTGGGTAAATAAAGGAGGGTTATTTTGGTTGTCATCTGTTTTCCTCATCAAGGAAGCTACTACTTTTGCTCAAGCTGGTAGCGTGGATGCTTTTAAAGCTATCTTTGTGTTGCTCATCTATGGATTAGCTTTGTTCCCTAACATCGACGGTTTTGTTGATGTTAACGCCATTAGAATTTTCTTGATTGGGAATCCTGTGCCTACTTTGTTGGGTGATATGTATTTCTCTTTGCATCTAAGGATTTCTAAGGGTGGTGGAATGATTGTCTATTGCATTCCTCTTCTGTATAAGTGGTTTATCTCGCACTTGCCTCAGACGCCTGCTTTTGTGGAGAACAAACAATGTCTAAGGTGGTCTCAGAGACTTATGTCTCTCACTAATGATGATATAGTTTGGTATGATCCGTCCTTAAGCAACTTGGAGATTATTGATAGTTGTGGTGAATTCTCTAACTTGCCTCTCATTGGTACACAAGGAGGAATTAACTACAACCCTGCTTTGGCTCGTCGTCAACTTGGGTTCCCCTTGAGAGACAAGCCTAATAACATGTTGTTAGAAGGACTTTTATATTAAGAGGGTAAAGATTCCCAACATTTGAAGCAAAAGATTGTGCATGCTTGGCATAATATGCATAGGAAAGGAAGATCCGAGCTTGGTCTGCACAATTGTGTAGCTTTGGAAGCTTACACTCTTTGGATGAAGAAGAGAGCTATGGAGTTGAAGATGCCTTATCCTTGTGAAAGACCTATGTCTATGGTTGTGGTTGAGCCATTAACTCTCCCTAACCAGGATGTAGAGGAGTTGGAAGACGCGCTCGCCAAGATGAAGCAAGAGAAAGATATGTGGGAAGAGCGTTTCTGTGCTTTGAGCAAGAAGCATGAAGAGTTGCAGTTGGAGTCTAAGGACAAAAATGAACTTATCGAGCTACTTGAACACCGAGTGACGAAGAGACAGAGAGAGCCAGAGGTTTCATCTTCTAGTATGCCTTAGCCTTCCGTTGTTTGTAAGAAGATTGTTGATCAGCTTGTCCTCGAAAAGACTCAGATGAAGGCTTCTTTTGAGACCGAGATCCGTCGCATTCGAAGGAAGTATGCGCCTACAACCTGATCTTCTGACATTGTTGTTAGGGATCCTTAGGATGACTAGTCTCCTTTTCTCTTGTATCTTTTTATTTTGGTTTCTGAAATTGTACTCAGTGTAATCCTTCCAATTTATATAAATAAAAGGAGATTTTTGTTCATATCAAATTGTTGCAATTGTTATTTAAATATTATATATTTGCAAATGATATAGTAAGTTCCTTGGAAATAAAAAATAATCAAGCATTGCATTTCATGCATCATTTACATAATCGGGTTTTTGCCAGATGTCTGATTGGTGTTTCTTCTGTGCTTTAGCCAAGCTGACTCACCGGTACAATACCCGAGCCAATCATTAGAGAATCATGGAACACCTAGAGCAAGAGAACAGAGAGATGAAGGACGAGATCGCCCGCCTGACTGCCATGATGGAGTCAGTTCTTGCTGCTCAAAGTCAAGCTTCTCCAACGCCTGCAACTCCTCCCGCGAGGATTGTTACTTCAGAGGTGACTACCTCTACCATGCCTGCTGCTACCGCCCACTTCACGACGAACCTGCCTACTGGATTCCCGTGGGGAATGCCGCCCAACTTTGTGCCCGAAGGCTTTGCGCCTACATTTGCTTCCATGCCGACATCTAGCCCGGTCATGTCCGTGCCACCTCCCGTTGTGCACACCTTGCCTCGCGTAGAGGATACCATCTATCATTACGAGCCGTCTGAGGGTCCAGATGTTTATAAGAAGATGGACAAAATGAAAGATCAGTTTCTTGAGCTGCGCAAGGAATTGAAGACGCTAAGAGGTAAAGATCTGTTTGGGAAGAGTGCTGTCGAGATGTGTTAGGTACCCAATGTCAAAATCCCGGTGAAGTTCAAAGTGCCTGACTTTGAAAAATATAAGGGGAATTCTTGTACGCTCAGTCATCTTGTGATGTATGCCTGCAAGATGTCAACTCAGACAGACAATGATCAATTGCTTATTCACTACTTCCAGGATAGCCTGACTGGTGCTGCACTCCATTGGTATATGGGGTTGGATAGTGCAAGCATTCGCATTTTCAACGACTTGGGAGAGACTTTTTTGAAGAAATACAAGTATAATGTGGACATGGCGCCGAATAGAGACCAGTTAAGGTCTATGTGTCAGAAGGACAAAGAGACATTAAAAGAGTACGCACAAAGATGGAGGGAGTTGGCTGCCCAGATTACTCCTCCTTTAGAGGAGAAGGAGATAACGAAGATCTTCTTGAAAACTCTGAGTTCATTTTATTATGAACGCATGATCGCTAGTGCCCCCAGTGATTTTACCGAAATGGTAAATATGGGGATGCGACTTGAGAAAGGAGTCCGTGAAGGACGTTTGTCAAGAGATGAGGCGTCAACGAGCAAGAGATATGGTAGCAACTTTGGTAAGAAGAAGGATAGTGAGACTAACGTAGTAATCAGTGGGAGGCAGAGGAGGCCTCAGATCAGAAGAAATCCACCACCCCGTCAACATCATCATCATCAAGTGTCATCAGTAATTACGATATTTTCTAATCAACAAGCAACACCAATTCAACAACAACAACATCAACGTCAACAACAACAACCGCAACAAAGAACGAATACCTAAAGCAACAACGATACCAACAACAATCATCATCAGCAGAACTTTGAGAGAAAGAAGGTCTCTTTTGACCCGATTCCTATGTCGTATGCAGAGCTGTATCCCTCGCTAGTTCTCAAGAACTTAATTCAACCGAGAAACTCACCGCAGATCCCAGAACCACTTCCCTGGTGGTATAAACCTGAGCTTCGTTGTGCTTTTCATCAAGGAGCACCCGGGCATGATATTGAAAACTGCTATCCATTGAAGTATGAGGTTCAAAAGCGTATGAAGAGTGGTATGGTGTCTTTTGAGGACCGCACGCCAAATGTGAAAGCAAACCCTTTGCCCGCTCATGGGAACTCTTCAGTGAATATGGTGGACAGTTGTCCTGGAGAATTCAAAGTTTTTGACGTCCGGTTTATCCGAAGATCTTTGGTGTAGATGCACAAGGATATCTGTATGGTGAGTGACTGTGAACATGACCATGATGGTTGTTGTAATACCCCAAAATTTACCCTTCATTTTTCCTGAAAAAAAAAAAAAAAAAAAAAAAAAAAAAAACGAAAAAAAAAAAAAAAAATTAATTAATTAATTAATTAATTAATTAATTAAATAAATAAATAAAATATAACAAATTATTTTGGACTTGGGTCTCCCTCATTTGAGCCCATTACCCACGAAAATCAATCTATAAATACTGAAGTTTCAGTAGAGGAAAACACACTTGGAGTTACACTTGGAGTTACACTGGGAGATTCACTGGAGAAAGAAGGAAGAGAAGCAAAACCCTGAGGAAAAGATAGTGAGAGAAAAGCCAACAGAGTTCAGAGCAACCTCCAAATCCTGAAAGGAACTCAACTGGTAAACCTCACGGGCGCAACTCAATCAAGCTCTCCAATCAGGTTTGCCCTATATCCATCATCTTTATGCCTTTTATTTGAATGCTCTAAATGTATGAGGTATTATGGGTGAATTTGATACCTTTTTGTGAGCCTTTTGTGAATTTTGATGGAATTATTCATGTGGTTACATTTTGATTTAGGGGCAACTCTGGGTTACCCTATTTTGTTTATTCTAACCTGTCTTGTGTTTCCATGGCATTGTTTTCTCTTGATTTCATCCTGCTGCTCTAACCCTTTGTCGAGTTTTGTGAGGGCTCACATGGCTTTCGCAGAGACACTCGCGTGGTTTCCCACTTTATTTGTGGGATACCCCCTGGAGTTTTATTCTGATTATTCGTGTTGACTGATTTCCTTTGACGGTCCAGCTGGAGACATTTCAGGGTTTCTTGCCCCTTTAACTGCTATAGCTTCGGATCTTTATCCGTGTGGTAATTTTTTCCCTTTCTCATACTTTATCGCTTTCTTAGCTGGAAGACCTCGATAGGAGGCAATGTTTGAGCCCCTTGGTGGCATTTTACTTTGAGATACATGTTTTGTGTTTTGTATTCATATCCCTGCAGGTAGCGCGGTTCCTTCGTCAAGGACTGCCTTTTTGCCCTCGAGCATCCCAAGCCCTAAAACCCAAAGCAACACGTTTACTCCTTCTACTACAGGCGAGTAAGTCTCCAAAGGTCGAGCATCCGGTAGATTGCGTAGTAACGTTGTTCGTCCAAAACCCAATCCATAACCCCGTAGTTAGCCGAACTACGGTTTGCTCTGATTCTCATTCCAGATGAGATACGTAGGCATAAGACGTGATGTCTTAGCGAGCACACATCCCCCCAACTCATAGGTTAGCCGAGCTACGAAGACTCTGATTCTCATATTCAGATGAGATACGTATGCAGTGGATGCGACATCCGCGCGAGTCATTTCTCTTAACCTTTTTTAGTAAATAAACACGTTAGGTAAACCCACACTCTTTAGACAAAAACTACAAAAGTGGATCCCGTAGAGTACTACGGATGCGTAGGGGTGCTAATACCTTCCCTTCGCATAACCGACTCCCGAACCCAAGATTTGGTTGCGAGACCCCGTCTTGTCCTTTCCTTTTTTCAGGTTTACTTCGAGCGTTTCCTTTCCCTCCTTGGGATAAATAACGCACGGTGGCGACTCTTCTGTCATTCTCTTTCGCCGGTTGTTTTTTCGCACACTGTATTTTTCAGGTTGCGACAGCTGGCGACTCTGCTGGGGATTTTAAGAAGTTGACCTCTTGCTGGTCCATCTTCCCTAAGCGAGTCCCTCCTAGCTTTTGTAGTTTGTTTGTTTATTAGGTGTTCATGCTTTTGTACAGTTATTTATTTACCTGCTTTACCTTATTACATTGTGTACATATCATTGTTGTATCTGTTTCTGTTGGCTGGCTGCTTGGTGATCTTTGTGAGATGAGTTCTATACCCGAACTCGAGTGCACTTAAGATAGGAGAATGGCATAGTCCTGTCAACTTGTGTGGAGTATTCCTTAGCGAGTTGACTTGCAAGCCCATTCACTTGGTGGAGGTCATGTTGAGATCAATAATGTCACATAAGTAAGTTGTGGTTAGACATTACTTGTTCCAATATAGACCTAAGAAGCCAAGGACCTTAGTTTACCTAACCCATCTTGGCCTATTCGTAGGACGTAGTGCGAAAGTCGTTCAAATGTAAGATTTGATACGATTGTTACGCGATACTACACTCATAAGAGTCTCTCTTGAGAATATTGTTGGAATACGAGTAGTCGTTCCTCTAATAATATCCGAAAGATGGGATTATGACTATGGGAACCTTTTTGTAGAACATGTTTGGCAGGTTTAAACCTTAGTACACTCCTTTTGGGTGGTTCTTAACCTAAACTCCATGCTCGTGACTTGCGACAAACCCTTGATTCATGGTTGATCCGATCAGGTATCCTTAATATCAATGAAACTCGGGTGTTGATAAGGTGTAAACCATAATCCGCCAAAATGGGTGGTTGATATTAAGGATAACATGATCCATCCCATGACCTTTGTTTGGTGTGCTCTTAATTTCTCTCCAGACAGTGCAACCTGACAGATGTTCAAGCAGATATAGCAATCCTGATTGACATACCACTGCACTGCATTCACATCATTTTGCATCACATCATTTGCATTCATATCATTTAACACATGTTTATCCATTTCTGTGGGGTTTATATCTTCCACTTGATTCTAGTTGGAATTTTCTTGGTTCTCATCAACGGCTTAGTCTTTTCTTACACTGTTTATCAAATGTGAGACTGGAATCAAGGGGGTAGAATACCTTTGGAATTGATAAACATGTCATTGCATTTGCATATTCATTAGCATGTCTTGCATAACAGGTACTGCCGCAGGGGTGACCATTCCAGCTACAGCACCACTACAACAACAACAATCACAACGTCAACCAGCTCAGTATCAACAACAGCAACAACCAGGTAACAGACCCGCTTATCAACAGAGGCAAAGGATGATGGACCGGCGTTTCGACACCTTTCCAATGTCGTACGCCCAGTTGCTTTCTAGTCTTCAACAACTACAACTTGTGCAATTGCGTACTCTGGCTCCTCCTGTTGGTAGACTTCCGGTGGGTTACGACGCCAACGCTAGGTGTAGCTTCCACTCTGGGGCACCTGGCCACAATATTGAGAACTGCAAAGCTTTTAAGCACGTAGTTCAGGATCTCATAGATTCAAAGGCCATCGACCTTGCACCAGCTCCGAATGTCGTCAACAATCCCATGCCCCAGCATGGTGGTGCGAACGTTAATTTGGTAGAGGGAGAAGCCAAGTCCGTTAAGGATGTGTTGAAGTTGAAGACTCCATTGTTGGATATCAAAGGATGCTTGCTGAAGGCCGATGTCTTCCCCGGTTGTGGGAAGGGTTGTTTGGATTGTGCTACTCAGGGCGGAGGTTGTTTGAAGCTACAACAGGGTATCCAGGCCTTGCTCGACAAAGGTATCCTCCAGGTTGAAGATTTGTCTGTCCAAGAGTCTGTGGAAGAGGTTAAAGCGGGTGCCTCTATCTCATCCTTTAAGCAGGCACGAGCCGTGGTGGATTCAGGTATTGCTCCCGGTTGGGGGCGTCTGTTGGAATTACCAGTGAAAGAAGATAAGTTCGGGATTGGGTATCAGCCAGCTCTAACTTCTACAACTTCAACACTTTAGACTCATCAGGGGCCGATCACTTTCTCCAGTGCTGGCATCATTCAGTATGGTCAAGTCTCTGCAGTCAACGAAGAAGAGGGGGATAGTGATCGTGACATTGACAACTGGGTGCGTCCGAGGATCCCGGGTGAAGTTCTCAACAATTGGTCTTCTGAAGAGATTATCCAAGTCACTCTTCTTGAAGAGTAATTTTCTTTGTTTATTCATGCATATCCAAGTCTTACGTTCCGCCCAGGGCGTAATGACTCATTGTAGGGCCCACCTATGTGACACTTGCATTTTTTATCATAAATAAAGGACGTCTTTTTGCATTCAAATATTTCGTTCCCTGTCTTTCTATTTTTGCAGTTTTTCAAAATAAAAAAAATGGCAATGTTTTGTTTAGTTTTCACTTCTTGTTCACACTCATAAGCACATACCATCACTCATGCAGATGCACAACACCGGATCCTATTGATAACGGTTCTGCTATGGCTCGTTTCGACTTTGAAAATCCAATCTTTCAAGCTGAAGAAGAGGGTGATGAAGACTGTGAACTCCCTGAAGAACTTACCAGGTTATTAAAACAAGAGGAAAGGGTTATTCAACCGCATCAAGAGTCTGTTGAAGTGATTAATCTCGGCACCGAGGACACCAAGAGAGAAATCAAGATAGGGGCTGCTTTAGAAGACAATGTGAAGAAAGGGCTGATTGAATTGCTGCAAGAATACGTTGACATCTTCGCCTGGTCTTATCAGGACATGCCTGGGCTGGACACAGACATCGTGGTGCACCGCTTGCCTCTCAAAGAAGGTTGTCCTCCGGTCAAGCAGAAGCTCAGAAGAACAAGACCAGAGATGGCTGTCAAGATAAAGGAAGAAGTGCAAAAGCAGTTGGATGCAGGGTTTCTAGCAGTCACCAATTATCCGCCATGGGTTGCAAACATCGTCCCAGTACCTAAGAAGGACGGAAAGGTACGGATGTGTGTCGACTATCGGGATCTGAACAGAGCTAGCCCTAAAGATGATTTCCCATTACCTCACATCGACGTTTTGGTGGATAATACAGCTCAGTTCTCGGTATTCTCCTTCATGGATGGCTTTTCTGGCTATAACCAAATCAAGATGGCACCAGAAGACATGGAAAAGACAACTTTCATAACCCCATGGGGCACCTTCTGCTACAAGGTGATGCCGTTTGGTCTGAAAAATGCCGGAGCAACATATCAGCGAGCAATGGTGACTCTGTTCCATGATATGATTCATCATGAAATCGAGGTTTATGTGGACGATATGATTGCCAAATCTCAGACAGAAGAAGAACATTTGTTGAATTTGCAGAAACTGTTTGAGCGTTTGAGGAAATTCAAACTGAGACTTAATCCGAACAAGTGCACTTTCGGGGTGAGATCGGGAAAATTGTTGGGTTTTATTGTTAGCGGAAAAGGGATTGAGGTGGATCCTGACAAAGTAAGTCCGTAGTTTCTTAGGGAGGTTGAACTACATTGCAAGGTTCATCTCTCACCTAACAACCACGTGTGAGCCAATTTTCAAATTGCTGAGGAAGGATCAGGCTATCAGGTGGAATGAAGATTGTCAAAGGGCTTTCGAGAAGATAAAAGAGTATCTACAGAAACCTCCGATCCTTATACCTCCAGTTCCTGGGAGACCTCTGATAATGTACCTATCAGTGACCGAGAACTCGATGGGGTGTGTATTGGGACAGCATGACGAGTCTAGTCGAAAAGAGCATGCCATATACTACCTTAGCAAAAAGTTTACCGACTGTGAAATCAAATATTCGCAGCCTGAGAAAACTTGCTGTGCTTTGGCCTGGGCTGCTCGCCGACTGAGACAGTATATGTTGAACCATACTACCTTGTTGATTTCTAAGATGGATCCAGTGAAATACATATTCGAGAAGCCAGCTCTCACCGGAAGGGTCGCTCGTTGGCAAATGATTTTAACAGAGTATGATATTCAGTACACGTCACAGAAGGCCATCAAAGGGAGTATTCTGTCAGACTACCTTGCCGAGCAACCGATTGATGATTATGAGCCAATGAAGTTTGAATTCCCTGATGAAGACATCATGTTCCTCAAGATGAAAGACTGTGAAGAGCCAGTTGTTGAGGAGGGACCTGATCCAAACGAAAAGTGGACTTTGTTGTTTGATGGGGCTGTCAATGCTAGAGGTAGTGGAATTGGCGCTGTCATTACTACTCCGAAGGGTGCCCACATGCCTTTCACCGCTCGTTTGACTTTTGAGTGCACAAATAATGAAGCTGAGTACGAGGCCTGTATCTTGGGTATTGAGCAAGCCATTGATTTGAGAATCAAGACTCTGGACATCTTCGGAGATTCAGCTCTGGTGATCAATCAGGTGAATGGTGATTGGAATACTCTCCAGCCCACTCTGGTCCCCTACAGAGACTACACGAGAAGACTTTTGACTTTCTTCACAACGGTAAAATTGTATCATATACCTCGTGATGAGAACCAGATGGCAGACGCACTTGCTACTCTATCCTCCATGATCAAGGTAATTCGTTGGAACCATGCTCCCAGGATCGATGTGATGCGCCTTGACAGGGCCGCGTATGTGTTTGCTGCTGAACTGGTAGTCGATGACAAGCCCTGGTATCACGATATCAAGTGCTTTCTGAAGAACCACGAGTACCCTGCAGGGGCATCCAACAATGACAGAAAGACTTTGAGAAGATTGGCAGGCAGTTTCTTCTTGAACAAAGACAATGTGCTGTATAAGAGGAACTTCGACATGGTTTTGCTCAGATGCGTGGACAGACACGAGGCGGACATGTTAATGCAGGAAGTTCATGAAGGTTCCTTCGGTACTCATGCCGGCGGACATGCAATGGCTAAGAAATTGTTGAGGGCGGGTTATTATTGGATGACCATGGAGTCAGATTGTTTCAAGTATGCTCGGAAGTGTCATAAATGCCAGATTTATGCGGATAAGGTGCATGTACCGCCGAATCCTCTGAATGTGATGTCTTCGCCGTGGCCGTTTGCCATGTGGGGCATTGACATGATTGGAAAGATTGAGCCGACTGCTTCCAATGGGCATCGCTTCATCCTTGTTGTCATCGACTATTTCACCAAGTGGGTCGAGGCAGCGTCGTTCGCGAATGTCACCAGACATGTGCTTGCCCGTTTTATCAAGAAAGAAATCATTTGTCGCTATGGGATTCCCGAAAGAATCATTACTGATAATGGTTCTAATCTCAACAACAAAATGATGAAGGAGTTGTGTCAGAACTTCAATATTCAGCATCACAATTCTTCCCCTTACCGCCCTAAGATGAACGGCGCTGTTGAGGCGGCAAATAAGAACATAAAGAAGATTGTGCAGAAGATGGTCGTCACGTACAGAGATTGGCATGAGATGCTACCTTTCGCCTTGCATGGGTACCGTACTTCAGTACGTACATCGACTGGGGCAACCCCCTACTCCCTTGTGTATGGTATGGAAGCAGTCCTACCTGTTGAAGTGGAGATCCCTTCTCTAAGAGTCTTGTTGGATATCAAGCTAGACGAAGCTGAATGGATTCGGACAAGGTTCAATGAGTTGAGTCTCATCGAAGAGAAGCGAATGGCAGCCATTTGTCATGGGCAGTTGTATCAGAGTCGGATGAAGAGAGCCTTTGATCAGAAAGTGCGTCCTCGTTGTTTCCAAGTCGGAGATTTAGTTTTGAAAAGGATCCTTCCTCCTCAGACAGATCGCAGGGGCAAGTGGACTCCTAACTATGATGGACCGTATATCGTCACCAAGGTTTTTTATGGTGGGGCTTTAATGCTTGCAACTATGGATGGTGAAAACTTCACTTCCCCTGTGAACTCAGACGCAGTTAAAAAATACTTCGCATAAAATAGACCCGCTGGACAGTAAAAAGAATAGTCCAGGCAAAAATGGGCATCCCGACGAACCAAGAAAATGAAAAGGTTCGGGCAAAAATTAGGGATTAAAAATGAAAAGATCGTACACCCGGTAAGTTGAAAACCTGAAAAGGCAACTTAGGCAAAAATGGGTATCCCGGTGGATTGAAAACCCGAAAAGGGCGATCCAGGCAAAAGTTAGGGATTAAGCGAATGACTGCGTTCTGAGTAGTTCTAAATCTCATCTCGTGCCAATGACTAGAAATTTTTGAAGGATAGGAAACAGTCCAATCACTCTTTCAGAAGGCTGATTATCTGGAGGATCTTGAAGACGGGCAAGTCATAGCAGAATTGGAACCCAATAGAAATCCATTTCACATTGCCATTAGATTAATTTTTGTTTTTATCTATTGTGCGATTACCTCTTTCCAGGGATTGCTTCTTAATGTAAATGCCTATTCAGAGGCCATTCAATCAATAAAATCATGTTATTCAGTATATCTCTGTTTTCATTTTCATTTTACTGTTTTGTTTGCAAAAATGACGTCCGAATTTTTGATAAACATTGCATCATGACACATAAGGGCTTTACAGGTACATGCTTAATAAACATTTAAAATTGCTGTAAATTTTAAGTGCTTGGGATCGTCTATTCAGAACAGATACCCTCGGGACATTTCCTTAAAATTCCCTGCAGATGATCGTGAATATCTTCCCCAGTGAAGTCGCCAACAGACAAATTCGGTGTCTTATCCCTGCAGAGCTGATCAGAGCGTTGGATTCCCCAATCCCCAGCAGGTTCTCACCATTGTACTTCCTCAAGCGTTTGTTTCAAGACATACACTCCCCAGTAGAGTTGACAGTGTCAGACTATATATCCTCAGCGGAGTTGACAGTGCCAGACTGTATCTTCCCAGCAGAAGTGGCTGCTCCTTAGAGTTCGATGCCAGATCGATAATCCCAATGCCAGATCCATTGTTTCTTTCCTTAAAGCAGAACCTCGGTACCGTATCAGTGTTTGCTCCCCCTGCTGAGTCATCTCTCGCAAATCGTGGTTGCCAAAACCATTGTAGCTTTCCTCAGCAGCAGGCTTCCAATGCCATTCTTTCCCCGATCAGAGTCTCGGTATGGCCAGAACACCGCATGGCTAGTCATCTCCCCACAGAGTTCTTTGCGCTGTGCATCTCCAACAGCCTTGCCAGGGTCCAGAAGATGGTGATCATTTCTCCAGCAGATCCCTTGCCTCAGCTTGGCATTCTACCCAGCATTTCGCATCCCTGCATGTAGAATCATATTGCATTGCATCCTTCCAAATCGCGTAGCATTTCCATTTTCATGGAGCATTACGCCATTGAAAAATTCAAACATACGCATGTAAGCATAAAACATTCTCGGTATCCCAAGTGATAAGCTAGAAGTTGTTTCTAGTACTCAGACTGAAGATTGTTCATGACTTGCCTTTGTTATCCCCAGCAAGTGTCATTGGCCCATGCGCCGCCTCTATTATCATTCCTTATTTCTGCCAATGCTGACAGGCATGAAGTTTTCCGGTATCCAGACCGAAGTGGCATTCAGGCCAGTTTTCCCCGGTATCCAGACCGAAGTGGCATTCAGGCCAATGTTCCGATGTTCAGATCGAAGAAGTTTCCGACGTTCAGGTCGATGCAACTTGTGGCATTCAGGCCAAGTCTTTCCGATGTTCAGATCGAAGAAGTTTCCGACGTTCAGGTCGATGCGACTTGTGGCATTCAGGCCGATTTTCCGATGTTCAGATCGAAGAAGTTTCCGACGTTCAGGTCGATGCGACTTGTGGCATTCAGGCCAAGTTTCCGATGTTCAGATCGAAATCCTTTCCAGTATTCAGACTGATGAGCGACATTCAAGCCATGGTTATTTCTGTGTTACCATTTATTTTGGTATCCAGTTTAACATTCTTTTTCGATATTCAAACTGACTCTCACCGTACCAGACGAATTCTTCTTTCAAGACCACCTCTTTGCTGATTCTGACAGACATTGTTACTTCACTTCACTTCGGTGCAAATTTTTGGGCTTTTATTGTATTCAATCCCTTGATACCTCGAAAGTACGAAAGCAACTGCCATCTTCTTTCCGGGTCTCCAGTTGATTGAACAGGGGCAGCTGTAATACCCCAAAATTTACCCTTCATTTTTCCTGAAAAAAAAAAAAAAAAAACGAAAAAATAAATAAATTTAATTAATTAATTAATTAATTAATTAATTAATTAATTAATTAAATAAATAAAATAAATAAATAAATAAAATATAACAAATTATTTTGGACTTGGGTCTCCCTCATTTGAGCCCATTACCCACGAAAATCAGTCTATAAATACTGAAGTTTCAGTAGAGGAAAACACACTTGGAGTTACACTGGGAGATTCACTGGAGAAAGAAGGAAGAGAAGCAAAACCCTGAGGAAAAGATAGTGAGAGAAAAGCCAACAGAGTTCAGAGCAACCTCCAAATCCTGAAAGGAACTCAACTTGTAAACCTCACGGGCGCAACTCAATCAAGCTCTCCAATCAGGTTTGCCCTATATCCATCATCTTTATGCCTTTTATTTGAATGCTCTAAATGTATGAGGTATTATGGGTGAATTTGATACCTTTTTGTGAGCCTTTTGTGAATTTTGATGGAATTATTCATGTGGTTACATTTTGATTTAGGGGCAACTCTGGGTTACCCTATTTTGTTTATTCTAACCTGTCTTGTGTTTCCATGGCATTGTTTTCTCTTGATTTCATCCTGCTGCTCTAACCCTTTGTCGAGTTTTGTGAGGGCTCACATGGCTTTCGCAGAGACACTCGCGTGGTTTCCCACTTTATTTGTGGGATACCCCCTGGAGTTTTATTCTGATTATTCGTGTTGACTGATTTCCTTTGACGGTCCAGCTGGAGACATTTCAGGGTTTCTTGCCCCTTTAACTGCTATAGCTTCGGATCTTTATCCGTGTGGTAATTTTTTCCCTTTCTCATACTTTATCGCTTTCTTAGCTGGAAGACCTCGATAGGAGGCAATGTTTGAGCCCCTTGGTGGCATTTTACTTTGAGATACATGTTTTGTGTTTTGTATTCATATCCCTGCAGGTAGCGCGGTTCCTTCGTCAAGGACTGCCTTTTTGCCCTCGAGCATCCCAAACCCTAAAACCCAAAGCAACACGTTTACTCCTTCTACTACAGGCGAGTAAGTCTCCAAAGGTCGAGCATCCGGTAGATTGCGTAGTAACGTTGTTCGTCCAAACCCAATCCATAACCCCGTAGTTAGCCGAACTACGGTTTGCTCTGATTCTCATTCCAGATGAGATACGTAGGCATAAGACGCGATGTCTTAGCGAGCACACATCCCCCCAACTCATAGGTCAGCCGAGCTACGAAGACTCTGATTCTCATATTCAGATGAGATACGTATGCAGTGGATGCGACATCCGCGCGAGTCATTTCTCTTAACCTTTTTTAGTAAATAAACACGTTAGGTAAACCCACACCCTTTAGACAAAAACTACAAAAGTGGATCCCGTAGAGTACTACGGATGCGTAGGGGTGCTAATACCTTCCCTTCGCATAACCGACTCCCGAACCCAAGATTTGGTTGCGAGACCCCGTCTTGTCCTTTCCTTTTTTCAGGTTTACTTCGAGCGTTTCCTTTCCCTCCTTGGGATAAATAACGCACGGTGGCGACTCTTCTGTCATTCTCTTTCGCCGGTTGTTTTTTCGCACACTGTATTTTTCAGGTTGCGACAGTTGTGTTGTTTGTAGTGTGAACCCAAAAGGATGTGATGTGGTGAAAAGGGACATCCAATGATTGATGGATGAAGGCATGATTCAAATTGTTCAATCTCGTCATGTAGATGACGACGTCAATGTCATAGTGCCCGTTTTCAAGCAACAAGAGCGGTTGATAATCCAATATGATAGCAGCAACATTAAGAATGACAGTCAAAGATCAGTATCACCGTTGGTAATATGGTTAGCGGGCCCAATCCCGTATTCATCTGATAAGGCTGTACTGTACCAGTACAATTCTATAATGATAGAGAATGGTCAAGAGGTCCCGTTACCTACGACTAGTTCAGTAGTGAGCATTGCTGATGTAACGAAGGTGACCCGTAGTGGTCGAGTGTTTGGGCCGGTGGTCCCAGAAAGTAAAGAGGAAACAATTGTTGGTAAGAAGGTGGAGGTACCTAATGTAGAAGCAGTTGGCTGTTCAAAGGATAAGTCTGGTGAATTCAGCAACTTGAAAGCCAATGATGATGATGAGGTACTCCAATTGATAAAAAGTAGCGAATTTAATATGGTTGAGCAGCTGCTCCAGACTCCCTCAAAAACCTCAGTGTTGTCTCTGCTTTTGAATTCCTAAGCATACAGAGAAGCACTATAGAGAGTTCTTGAACAAACATACGTAGAGCATGATGTTACTGTGGATCAGTTTGATCACATTGTGGCTAACATCACTTCATGCAATAATTTGAGCTTTTGCGATGAAGAACTTCCAGAGGACGGAAGAAATCATAACCTGGCTTTGCATATTTCAATGAACTGTAAGGAAGATGCTTTGTCAAATGTGCTTGTTGACACGGGTTCGTCACTCAATGTGCTTCCGAAGTCAACTTTGTCAAAGCTATCTTACCAAGGAGCGCCTATGAGGTACAGTGGTGTAATTGTCAAAGCCTTTGATGGCTCGTGCAAGACTGTAATTGGTGAAGTGGACCTTCAAGTCAAGATAGGTCCGAGTGATTTTCATATTACTTTTCAAGTAATGAATATCCACCCGGCCTACAAATGTTTATTGGGAAGGCCATGGATTCATGAGGCAGGGGCTGTTACCTCCACTCTGCACCAGAAGCTCAAATTTGTCAAGAATGGCAAGCTGGTAATTGTTAGAGGAGAGAAAGCGTTATTGGTTAGCCATATGTCATCTTTCTCGTATGTTGAAGCTGAGGATGAGGTTGGAACTCCGTTCCAAGCCTTATCTATTACTGTTGAGAAGAGAGTTGGGGCACCTATGTCCTCGCTAAAAGATGCTCATAAGATTGTTGAAGAAGGTCCTGTTGATCAGTGGGGGCGCATGGTAGAGGTCTCCGACAACAAAGGCAGAACTGGTTTGGGGTTCCAGAAAGGCTCATCGACTGTTAGATCTGAAGATATGCAACTCAGCTTCCGTAGCGGAGGGTTCATTCATGGCAATGAACAACACTTAGTTGCTGTGCTAGAGGATAGCGAAGAGGAAGACTGCACCAACTTTGTAACGCATGGAAAGACATGCAATAATTGAACTGCTGTTGATATTCCTGTTATTTTGCATCGATCTAAGTAATTACTTTTATATTTTAAAATCCTTCTCCTATGCCTAAGGGAGAAGTGAACATTGTTTGGGAATTTCAAATTGATCATCAATAAAATTAATTCTATTCATCCACATCTTTGATGTTTGTTTTTACTTTTTGCTTTATTCTGGAAATGGTAATCACAAAAAACATAAATGAACAATATAATTGTCCATCTGCATAATATTTGGTCACAAATTCACTTCTCTAAAATCAAAATATCAAATCATTATGCAGGTTGGTTCCTAACCCCATTGAATACAATGATCCTTCTCCTTCTCCAAATTTTAAATTCCCTGTGTTTGAGGCTGAGGAGGAAAGTGATGTAGAAGTGAGTGATGAATTGTCTCATCTTCTTGAGCAAGATGAAAAGATTATTCAACCGTTTAAAGAGAAGACTGAGCTAGTCAACTTGGGTTCCGAAGATGATGTGAAGGAAGTCAAGATTGGGTTTCGATTATGTCCAGATGCTAAGAAGGGGTTTATTGATCTTCTTCGAGAATATTTAGATGTGTTTGCTTGGTCCTATCAAGACATGTCTGGTTTGGATTCTGAGATTGTGGAGCATAGATTGCCGTTGAAGCCAGAATGCCTGCCAGTCAAGCAGAAGTTGAGAAGAATGCATCCTGATATGGCTGTGAAGATCAAAGAGGAGGTGCAGAAGCAGATTGACACCGATTTCCTTGTAACAGCTGAGTATCCGCAATGGGTGGCCAATATTATGCCAGTGCCGAAGAAAGATGGAAAAGTCCGTAGGTGTGTTGATTATAGAGATTTGAATAAAGCCAGTCCGAAAGATGATTTCCCTCTGCCACACATTGATATGTTGGTAGACAATACTGCTAAATTCAAAGTCTTTTCATTTATGGATGGATTTTCCGGATATAATCAGATCAAAATGGAACCCGAAGATATGGAGAAGACCACATTCATTACACCTTAGGGAACATTCTGTTATAGAGTGATGCCTTTCGGTCTAATGAATGCTGGTGCAACTTACCAAAGAGCAATGACTACTCTTTTTCATGATATGATGCATAAAGAGATTGAAGTATATGTCGATGACATGATTGCTAAATCAATTGATAAAGAGGAACATGTTGAGCATTTGTTGAAGCTATTCCAGCGTTTGAGGAAGTATAAACTCCGCTTGAATCTCAATAAGTGTACTTTTGGTGTTCGTTCTGGTAAGTTGTTGGGCTTTATTGTCAGCGAGAAGGGTATTGAAGTTGATCCTGCCAAGGTCAAAGCAATACAAGAGATGCCTGCGCCAAAAACTGAGAAGCAAGTCAGGGGTTTTCTCGACCACTTGAATTATATTTCCAGGTTCATTTCCCACATGACTGCCACGTGTGCGCCTATATTTAAGTTTCTTTGGAAAGATCAGTCTTGTGATTAGACCGAAGACTGCCAGAAAGCTTTTGACAGTATCAAGGAATATTTGCTTGAACCTCCTATTTTGTCTCCCCCTGTTGAAGGAAGACCGTTGATCATATATTTGACTGTGCTAGAAGATAGTATGTGTTATGTTCTTGGTCAGCAAGATGAGTCTGGGAAGAAAGAATTTTCAATTTATTACCTCAGTAAGAAGTTCACCGACTATGAGACTCGGTATTCTATGCTTGAGAAGAGTTGTTGCGCATTGGCTTGGGCTGCTAAGCGTCTGCGTCAATACATGTTGAATCATACCGATTGGTTGATATCCAAAATGGATCCAATCAAGTATATATTTGAGAAGCCTGCTTTAACTGGGAGGATTTCCCGTTGGCAAATGTTGTCATCAAAGTATGATATCGAATGCCGATCTCAGAAAGCGATCAAAGGTAGTATCTTGGCTGACCATTTGGCTCACCAACCGATCGAAGACTATCAGTCAGTACAATATGATTTTCCCGAAGAAAAGATTTTGTACTTGAAAATGAAAGATTGTGATGAACCATTGCTTGAAGAAGGGTCAGAACCTGGTTCTCGTTGGGGCATGGTATTTGATGGAGCTATTAATCAATATGGAAATGGCATTGGGGAAATGATTATTACTCCTCAAGGTACACATCTACCATTTATAGCTAGATTTACTTTCAAGTGTACAAACAACATGGCAGAATATGAAGCTTCCATTATGGGGCTTGAAGAGGCCCTGAATCTCAAAATCAAGTATTTGGATGTCTTCGGTGATTCGGCTTTGGTTGTGAATCAAATCAAAGGAGAATGTGAGACAAATCAACCAAGTTTAGTACCATATAGAGATTATGCAAGGAGGATTTCAACTTTCTTTACAAAGGTTGAGTTTCATCATATCCCTCAAGATGAAAACCGGATGGCAGATGCTCTTGCAACATTTGCGTCAATGATTGTAGTGAAATATTGGAATGAAGTTCCCAATTTGTCTGTAATGCGTCTTGATAGGCCAGCTCATGTGTTTGCTGTTGAAGAGATCAAAGACAAAAAGTCGTGGTATTACGACATCAAAAGTTTCCTCCAAAGTCAAGTTTACCCGCCTAGGGCATCTTTGAAAGATAAGAAGACTTTGAGAAGATTAACTGACAATTTCTACTTGAATGGTGATGTACTGTACAAGAGAAACTTTGACATGGTTCTGCTCAGATGCGTGGATAGACACGAAGCAGACTTGTTGATGACTGAAGTGCACAAAGGTTCCTTTGGTACTCATTCCAATGGACATGCGATGGCGAAGATGTTGCGAGAAAGTTACTATTGGCTGACAATGGAATTTGATTGTTGCAAATTTGTGAAGAAGTGCCACAAGTGTCAAATTTATGCTGATAAGATTCATGTTCCTCCGACACTATTAAATATTATCTCTTCCCCATGGCCTTTATCCATGCGGGGAATTGATATGATTGGGATGATTGATCCCAAAGCTTCGAATGGTCATCGTTTCATTTTGGTGGCAATTGACTACTTCATAAAATGGGTTGAAGTGGCATCGTATGCAAATGTAACCAAGCAAATTGTTGTAAGGTTTATTAAGAATCAGATTATATGCCGTTATGGTGTGCCAAGTAAGATCATTACTGATAATGGATCAAACTTGAATAACAATATGGTGGAAGCTATTTGCAAAGACTTCAAGATTGCACATCATAATTCTTCTCCCTACAGACCTAAGATGAATGGGACTGTTGAAGCTGCAAATAAGAACATCAAGAAAATTATCCAGAAAATGGTTGTCACGTATAAGGATTGGCATGAGATGCTCCCATTTTCTTTGCATGGGTATCATACATCCGTCCGCACTTCAACAGGGGCAACCCCTTTCTCTCTTGTATATGGTATGGAGGCAGTGCTTCCCGTAGAGGTTGAGATTCCTTCATTGCGTGTGCTCATGGAAGCCAAGTTGACTGAAGCTGAATGGTGTCAAACCAGGTTTGACCAGTTGAATTTAATTGAAGAGAAGAGATTAACTGCCATGTGTCATGGTCAGTTATATCAGCAGAGAATGAAGAAAGCTTTTGATAAGAAGGTCAAACCTCGGGTATTCAGAGAAGGTGACCTTGTGCTCAAGAAGATTTTGGCTTGAGATCCATCTGCTCAGTGGAGAATCCTTTGGATTTGGAAGTGTCACACAAGTATTTGTGGTTAGACATTGCTATTTCTAATTGGGTCTGAGAAGCCGAGGACCTTTAGAACACCTAACCTTTCTTGGCCTATTTAGGACGTAGTGCGGAAACTGTTCAAGTGTAGACTTTATAACAGTTGTTACGTGTAGCGGTGTATTCGTCACTTTATGATTTATTGACTAAACCAAAAGCAAAGCATACAAAGAATCGAGTCGCCACCGCACTTTTATTTATCCTAAGGAATGGCTAAAAAGCGAACAAAAGCCTAATAAGTTTTACACATAGAAAACTAATGAAAAAGATCAGAGAATCTGGGTAAGGGGTAAATTACGCAATGGGAAGGTGTTAGGCACCCAAAACGTCCTAGGTACTCCTAGGGAGCCCTTTTCACACTTGTTGTATAAAAAAGAAAGTTTATTTGTTTGTGACATATTGTGCAAACATGAATGGGAAGATGAGAAAAGAATGTACAATTTTATTATTTTTGTGTTTGAACGGATGAACCCGTTGCCTACGTACCTTCCATGAAAGGTAAGGATCAAAACGCCGTAGTTCGGCTAAAAGATTTCCAAAATATCAGTGGGTTCATTTTAAAACAAGAGCACTAAGGCTTTTCATTACCAATGGGAGAAAACTCAACCTGAATCAACAATCCACCATGCAAGGATGGCTTCAACATACTAGTGAGGGGTTAACCCTATAATAAGTATGGAAGACTTACCATCAACTCACTAAGGATAAGGTAAGATTTACATCAACCACTATGGTAATTTAAACCTATGGCTAATGTATAAAAACATATCAACAATGGACAAAGCCACAAAACAATTGAATGGGTGAAGTTAATTGATTATGAGTATTTACAAAATATGGTCAAAGTATGATTAAGATTCAATTCAAAGAAGTGTTATGAAATGGAGTTTGAAAAATCAAGGACTTAGGGTCCAGGTTTCTAATTTGAAAAGACATGAAGATGTTTGCACAATAGTTCAAAGTTTTTGAATTAACAATGTGAAAAGGGATTTTGAAACAAAAGGGTATGGATGAAGGAGTGTAAAACTTCTCAGAAGTTCACCTCTTGAAATCATATAGAAGATGATTCAAGTGTGTCCTTAGGAATGAGCAACAACAAATAAGCAAAACAAATGATACCGGATGCCAATTGCTGGACTTACACCAATCTCACAAACAAAGGTGGATACCGGATACCACTCAATGGATTTACACCAGTCTCCTAAAACAAACAGGGATATCAGATGCCAATAAATGGACTTATTCCAATCTCCTAAAGTAAAACAAAACATGGATGTCAGATGCCAATCTATCTGGGCTTACTCTAATCTCCTACAACAAAACAAAACATGGATGTCAGATGCCAATCTATCTGGACTTACTCTAATCTCCAACAGATGATCATGGGAATACAAATGCCAACAACATGGACTTACAATTGCATCCTCACATACAACAAACAAACAAAAGCACTAAGCAAAGAGGATATAAGTGGCCAATGAAATGGTCTTATACTCAATCCCCTCAAAATCATAGGAATAATGGCCAATGAGTGGACTTACAACTGATTCCTCAATGTGCAATCAAAGATGTGTCACAAAGGTATGAAAAGATAGTCATGCAATAATGAACAATTAATGATGATAAATGCACAAAGGCAAACAAGCAAACATGTACAGATGAACCAAGCAATCAATCAAACAAAGTCATTTAGCACACACTATATCCAAGCAATTAGGCTCAAGCAAGGGTTAGACTTTAAAGTCAACTGGAATGGGGTAAGTGGTGCTCTTAACCTTCACATTGAGAGTTAAGGTGAAGTAGATGAAAGGATATGAGGGGTGTGCCTCATTGCTCTTATCCCTGGTCAGGGAGAGCATTGAATATCAGAAGGTGTGGGAGTTCAAAAAGTTGGAACTCTCTCCACAAGTTAATGACTCTATAGATCTTGGGTTAAGATCCACAATGCTACAACATGTAATGTGAGCAAAGGGAAGACACACAGAATAGTAGGAGATGGACTACACATCTCTTCTATCTACCAATTGCCTTATCAAAAGGACTTTTCCTGCTTGGGGACAAAGATAATCAATCACAAGCATTGCCTCTTAAGGAGGACTTCAGACAGGTGCCTGGCCACATAACAAGCCAGGTCTTCCAGACTACATGAAGAAGAGATGTTATACCTCAATGCTCAAGCTATCAAGCAAAGCAAAAGCAAGTTCACAATAAACTATAGCAACTAAGGTACCTGAAAACAATCCAACACAATCAGTATACAACTCAAAAAAAGAAAGTCAACAGACAACAGACAGTCAACTGTACACAAACAAGGCATCAAGCAAAGCACAAGCTCAACTCAAAGGAGCTAATCCACCTACAAAACAACTTAATTTTAATCAACAATCAATCAAATATCAATCCAAATGAGCAAATGAATCAAACTCCTAAAGGCCATATGCTTCTTGTCCTGAAAACAAACTCAAACATGAGAAGCAAACCACTAGGACAAGGCCTAGGGTCAAAGAAGGAGAAAAATTTTAAAACAGAACATGAAAATTGACAAGAATCAAGATTAATCAATCAAGAACAATATCCAAGTGGTCTCATGTCAATATCATCAATCAAATTCATTTCATAAACAAAACATGTCAAAGCATGCAAGTTGAAAGCTCAATGATGCAAACAGAATGATCACAAGCATATTAATTCCAAAATGGCTCAATAAATCCCAAGAAAAAATCATGGTTAAACAGAACATATCCAAGGATTAACACACCAAAAATCATGGCATTTGGACAAGTATAAGCATGGCAAATAAATTCTCGAAGTCAAGGTAAGCATAAACAAGCTCAAAGGAAGCACAAATTGATACATCAACTTAAGGCTATCCTAAAACAGAGATGACAAGTGATAAATGATTCAAACCAAAGCCAAGACAAACTCAAATGTGTCTAGAATCAATGTACAAAATTTCAGGCTCATATGATAAGGCATAAGAATTTCACAAATCATGAAAGTTCAACACTCATCAAAAGTTCACAAATGACAAGCCAGAAGAGAAAATCTCAAACAAATGGGAAATAGATCCAAATTATTCTATAAAAATTCATGATCAATCCTAACATCCAGAAGTAGCAACATGCAAAAATTCAAATCATTTGGCATTTATTTGGCATGGTAAATAAAATCAGAAACTTGGACAAGAAATGGTGTGACACACATTGTCACACCTCCATTAATCACATCATAACTCAACATCCAGAAATGAGAAAAATACAAACTATATACCAAAATGACCATTAGGATGTCTACTTTAAGCATGTCAATTTTCACATTCATTGGATCAACCATCATCATTTCACAACCAAAATGGAAAGCAAGGTGCAAGATATGACATACAAACATAAACCCTAGGCCAAAAACATTTTCAACCGTGCACAAATTCTGTAAAAATATCCAAAAAATAGAAGACATCATGAAGATCATTGTGCAAAAAATCTCACATCAATTGGATAAGTATTTTTTGAGTTATGAATTTTTTAATGAAGAGAAAAAATAAAAATCATGTGAAATGGCATAGCATGAACAAGGAGAAAATATGAAATACAAAATGCAAGGCAATTATGGAAATGACATAGCCATGGATCGAACCGTGTGTGCATTTGAATATCCTGCGTGCGCTAACCAAAACACAGTCATTTTGGACTAACCCTAGGCGCATGCATGGCCATAATCCGCAGGTAATGCGGATGAACACGCGGATAAATCCGCAGGAATTGGTATGAAGGCCATGGAAAAATCCGTAGGTAATCTCCAGCGAACATGAACACGATGAAGATCCTCATGATCTTCATCATCACTTTTCCAGAAATTTTCAACATGCACAGAAACACAAATTGAGCATATAATCACGTAGCTTACACATCATAAATCATAAATCAAACAATCAACAAGCATATAACAACATAAAACGCACAGATCGAGCAAAATAAAATTTCATGTCAAAACTTCAAATCATCGATTCTCACTCATTTCAGCACGGTTTAACACGATTCAAAGCTCAATCAACTCAGCAATCAAGGATCTATAACATTAGCATAGTAGAAATCAAGATTATGAGAATTAGTTTGTGACCTCTTGTAGCAACATAAGTGGATTCAGCTGGAATTAGGCTTTGTGATGCTTGGAGAGTCCTCTACGATGCTTATGAAGATGTTTAGAAGGAAGATCGAAGCTCAGCTATGCACGATTCCACAGTTTCAAGACTTCACCATTGGTGTTTTCACTTTGAGCAATTCCAAATATGCACGAATTCAGGTGTTTCTTGGCTTGAAAATTGTTCAGTGATGATGCCTAGATGATGAACAGAGCAAGAACTATGCAAATGCTTTCAAGAAATGAGAGAAAAATTGAGAGAAATTTGAGAGAAAAAATTTGAGATCTGAATTTGTGAATTGTGGTTGTGATTTTCTGTTATGATTTCACTTATATACTCCTAATTAACCAAACTAAATCACGATTAATCAATTGGTAATGGAAAATTAGTGAAAACAAGGTGTTTTGATGTATTGGCAAAATTACCCTTATGCATGTGCATGGCAATGAACAGTACGAATTTCACTTTGAATGAGTTTCAAATGTTATTTGGAAGCAAGTGTAATTGGTAAAAGGTGAATGCAATGCATAATTTTCAAACTAGCAATTTCCCTCCAAAATTCAAATTAAAGTCAAATAAAAAATGCAATATTTTTGTGATGAGAATTGATGGAATGTGATGCATGATTATGATAGTAGAGATCAAGAGAGAAATACTCCAAAAAGAACCACTCCATTTGGCCTTTTGGTGTGAAAGTTATGCAAGCTTGAAGTTCAAATTCCATTGACAATGATTTGATCATAACTTGCCAACCACAACTGAGAAATAGATGTTCTTGGACATTTTGGAAAGGTGAGAGCAAGGTCTTCAACTTTCATGTTGGACAAAATTTAATTTGAAGCTTGCTTGATGATGTATTCTTGATGAGAAGACCTTTCCATTTTTGGCAGTTTGAAATTACAGGTCACTTACTATTTTTGGAAACTTTTCATCTGACCTCAAATTCTCCATTGTTGATGTTTGAAATGTCAAATGAGACTTGTATGGACATGAATGAGGCCTCTCTAACCATCTCCCACCTTCAAATCCATAATTGAATGCACAGTTGACTTGTGTTGACTTTTCTAGGGTTTCAGCTGACCTAGCTATGTTCTGATGAAATCCAAGCCTCTACCACTTGAGATTTTGATTCAAAATGATATCATGGTTCATTTGAACTGTTGTGAATGATCAATGGTGCCCAAATTCTTAAGAATGGTCACCATATACTGGCTCATTGAATGCTTTTGACTGGTTTGACCTAATGTTGCTTCATCTGCAAGTAACAAGGTTAGATGACAATACTTTTGTACTTTTGGTTAGTAAACAAATGAAAAGCAATGATATACAAATGCAAAACATGCTTGGTGATCAAGAACCACACTCAAAAGATAACCCACCCACAAGGAAGAAGGCAAGGTGCACAATGATCCTTGAGGCAATGATATGATATGATATGATGCCATGAGGGATCTTAGGGCCAAAATTGGGGTCTTACAGATGCCCCTATTTAAGGTCATTCTACCCGGAGAAGTGAAGTTTAGAAATCTTCATCTCGACGCGGTAGAATGGGCTTAAATAACAGTAATGAGACAAATTTTGGTCCCTAAGAGACCTCATGATGCAGATGTATGCATGTAAAAGACAAACTCTGTGGGGATATGGTTCACACAGAAGAAAAGACGATCCATCGGAGTAATACACTCACCAGGAGCAGAGACTCAAACGGGACTCTTGCGGGGATAAGAAAGAAAAAGAATGCATGAGCAGGACACGACTCTGAGTTGGGGAAAACAGAAAGCAGACTGGAGACTTTACTGGGGAAGTAAAGGACTCAAACTGGGGAAAAGACGAATTCCAAAGGAAAACACATCCATTGGAAAGACACAAGCTGACTCGCACTATCCACAAAGGATACTTCGGATAAAAATCCGGACTCGGGCCAGGAACGATTCACAAAGAACCTCCCTGCCGGGGAAAATGCGTATATTGGGGAACACGCCAATACAGCAAAAAGGGTAAAAATCACCACAAGAAAACTTCACTGGAGAAGTGTCTAACAAAGAGACTCTCACGGGGAAGCAACAAAGAAATGAGATGTTACCGGTACAAGGGTAACAAACTCAGGAAGAATGAATATCTAAGACCGGTATAAGGGTGAGAGATATCAATCAACCAAACATCTGAGAAAAACCAAAAGGTACATCAACTCAGGAAAATCTGACTCCACAGGGGACCAAGGTCATAATAGGGAGCAGAAAGGAAGGAAGACCAGGGATACCGAGGTATATAATAGGTGACCGACCGAAACGTGAATTGGTATATATGCCAAAACACTCATCATCCAAAACACAAACTTGTTAAAGGATGGATATTCGATTCTACAAAGAATACGAATCTTACTCAGCTGGAGAAAACAATCAAAAGATTGACCCAAGAGTGCATGAGGCATATTATTCATTACCGTCAGAACGTGAATAATATACTCGAAAAGGAAGAGACACCAGAGATACCGGTTAATGGGTATATAATAGGTGACCTACCAAAGCGTGAATTGGTATATATGCCAAAACACTCATCATCCGAAAGGAGGGCTTGAAAAAGCAAATCGACTTACAGGATGAACATTCGAATCCACAACGGGAAAACGAATCCTACTCAACTGGGGACACAAACCCAAAGAGCGCATGAGATATAATATCCATTACCGTCAGAACGTGGATAGAATACTCGCATGAGATATATTATCTATTACCGTCAGAACATAGATAATACACTCGCATGGAAGAAAACACCAGGGATACCGAGGTATATAATAGGTGTCCTACCGAAAACGTGAATTGGTATATGTGCCAAGACACTCATCATCCAAAACACAAACTTGTTAAAGGATGGAATATTCGATTCTACAAAGAATACGAATCTTACTCTACTGGGGAAGATCAACAAAGGATTCCAACCAAAGAGTGAAAGAGATATATTATTCATTACCGTCAGAACGTGAATAATATACTCGAAAGGGAAGACACCAGAGATACCGGTTAGGGCATATAATAGGTGACTAACCAAAAAGAGAGACAATCGATACCAAGCATACGGGTAAATGAAAGATAACTCACAGGGGATAAATTGCAAGCATCCGACAATTATCCAAGAACAAAGAAGTATTCGATTCCGCAAAGGGAAATAACGAATCTTACTCGACTAGGGAAACACAAAAGGCTTCGACTGAAGAGTGCATGAGATATATTATCCATTACCGTCAGAACGTGAATAATATACTCGCATGGAAGATTATCCATAACTGGTATAAGGGTCAACAAAGGATAAATCGACCGAAAAGAAAGGCATCGGGATACCAAAACTAGGTATATAAAGATGACCAATCAAAGGAGCAACCAACATTACCAAGCAAATGGGTAAATGAAAGGCGATCTGCTGAGGATGAATTGCATAAACAACAATTATCCACAAAGACTAGCTGGGGATATATTGATAAACAATCAATAATCCGGGGAACAAATCACTAGCAAACGGTGAAAGGACCCATTGGCGACTTCAAAAGGGATAAAATTGCAAGCAAACGACAATTATCCAGAAGACTTGCTGGGGATACAATTGCGAGCATACGGCAATTGCCCAGAAGCAAAGAAAGAACATCAACATCAAAACTGAATGAAGATAACCACAAAGAGTAACCATCATCGGTTAGGATGAACAACAAGGTTAACTCTGCAAAAGGGAGGAATTAGGGTTTACAACTACCGAATACGGGGTAGAATACCAAAACTCTGGCTGGGGATGAGATTGCTAGCAACCGGCAACTATCCACAAAAAGCACAGACCCCGTTGGGAATAAAACCACAACAGCACAAAAATCCAACATCAACCAGACTGAACCACAAAGGTTACCTCTGCTAGGGGAAAAGAGATAGGACTTACAACTACCGAATACGGGGTAGTGGCCATCAACTCTGATGAGGATAAAAGATAGGGTTTACATCCACCGAATACCGGGTAGAAGACCAACTACTCCACGTGGGAATGAAAGAATCACAATTCCGCACGGGAAACAAAAATAGGGTTTATAACAAACCACCCACTCTTGCTGAGGAATAAAAGGTATATAACCATAAATTCCACCAAGAAGAGGGAACATAGGACTTACAACTACCGATATAAGGGTAGAGGCCCAAAAAGATTTCGCTGGGGATAAAAGAATTAATGCCGGTTACTGGGCGATTATTCATTTATTCCACAGGGAAGCACGAGAAATAGCTGACAAATAGCCAATTCGGGATCAATCCGAAAAGATAGACTGAATTAAGACACGTCCTAATGAGGATATAACTCAAATAGGAAAATCCATCCCAATATATATGTTGGGAGGAAACGGAAGAAACCGTCATCCACGAGGATATATCTCGGTGGGGAACTGCAGAAGGAAAGACAGACACTTTCTGCTTATGGGGCTGACTCTATATGGAGAGATTTAAACACCCGACATCTGCTTGGGAGATCTATTGGAGATCTATAAAACCCATAGCAGAAGATAACAAACAAAAGATATATGGCAAAAATGCAACATGAATATCTGAATGTTTATGATTATGCATGAATATGCGTGATTTATGTTTGATGAATGATGACAAAACAGACATATCTAACACAAACAGGCCCAGGAATCAAACGCCCGATACAATACTTCCAGGGGAAAAACCAACTGGAAAGCCAATCTGCTGGAGATCCACATGCTGAAAAGCAAAGATCTGCGGGGAGGCAAAAGATCAAAGATATCAGAAAATCACAAAATCTCCGAGTAATGGATCAACAATCAACCCAACTGGGGTACAGAAAGTCACAACAGGCAACAACGGCCACAAAGACAAATATGTTGGGGAAATGGGAGAAATCCCGAGATATCTGCAGGGGAATCCTCAGTATCAGCTGAGAAACGAAAGTTCACTGCACAAGCAAGAATTGCTATGAAAGCAACTCCAAACAACTCCACTGGGGAACAACCCACTGAGGGAGAACAGATCATCCACGTAGAATATACTGCACAAGCAACTCTTCCTGGGGAAAACACAAGTAGTCACTCCATCGGGGAACAACCCACTGAAGGACAAACAGGTCACACAAGTAGATTCTGCAACAAGCCACTCTACTGAGGATCAAAAACAATCAGGGGATCAACCCAATCTCTGGATGCTAGATCACCAACCCTACTGGGGAAACAGAGGTTTCAACAGGCAGAAATTGCCTATAACAGCAACTTTGTCAAGGATACCAGCTCTGGCGGAGGCTCTGAGGGGAATTATTGCAGATGCAATCCTGACTCTGTTGGAGAACACCAACTCCATTGGGGATTTTTGCATAAATGCAATCCACCAAACCACAGATCTACTGAAGGCTCTACTGGGAAATCCACTAAGGGAACCCATTGAGGAAATGGAAGAGAGCTGGGGAATCAACCACCAAATGCTGACTCTTCTGAGTAGAACACCCACAACTGCTGAGGAGGAACACAATCACTGCCCTGCTGAAGGAATAAGCTCCTTGACGGGGAGATATAGCAACTCCGCTGGCGATTTGGCCGGGGAAGAGGGTACTGTTGGAGAAAAACGACGTCTTCCACAAGCACTTTACTTTGGGGATATATCACAGATTACACTAGCGACTGTGCTGAGGAAAGAAGCAACAACTCATCCGGCGACTGCACTGGGGAGAGTGACGGGGTACCGGGGTCTCAAACCACCCACTACCGAAACTTCCAAACGAAAAACACCCATGCTGGGGAGAGAAACTGCTGGAGAAGAAAATGAAGTCTTCAACAACACTCTGCTTAGGGGAATAACCCCTACAAAAGCTCTGCTTGGGGAACAACCCCAACAATAAAGCAGGAGAAAGAGGATACAACCAAGCCAGGAATATGAACAAATGTCTTACCTGTTGGAAATCATGCCACCCTTGGGAGAGCACTGAGAGATTCTTAAGTATCCTTTCATCTTTATGAATGTTCACTTTGTTTAAACAAAAAATTTGAAAAATTTATTTGTTTAAAACAATGATATTTTATCAATTAAAACATGCGAAACATTTGTTGAATTGAAACAAATAAGAGTGCAAATAATTGGATAAAAAGCTCAAATTGATTTGATGGAATGGTAGCCTGCAAATGGCAAGACTCCATAGATCTGTACAAATTTGAAATCAGTGAAATGTATTGGAAGAGGGCTACATTGAACATAATGATCCTTTCTCTACCAATTTGAATCTCGATGTATTCGAAGCTTCAGTTGACGACGAATCGAGAATCCCTGACGAAAAGACAACTGTGGAACAAAAAGTCTTGTCAGGATGCAGTTACTTGCCAAAATCCCTAATTTTTGCCTAGATTGCCCCAGGATGAGGTACTCAATCTAGCGGGATGCAAATATACTTTTTTTTTTCATGTCTCTAACTTTTGCCTGGATCACCCTTGCGGGTTCTCCACCGAGACGCTCATTTTTGCCTAAGCCGCCCTTTCGGGTTTCAACTTAGCGAGCTATTCTGTTTTTCATTTGCATATACTCTTTTTTTTAGGCAAAGTATCTCTTGACTGCATCTGAATTCACAGGACGAGTGAAATCCTCCCCATCCATTGTTGTAAGCATCAAAGCACCGCCTGAAAAGGCTCTCTTAACAACATATGGACCCTCATAGTTTGGAGTCCACTTGCCCCTGGAATCGGGCGCGAAAGACAAGACTTTCTTGAGCACGAGGTCACCTTCTCGGAACACACGAGGCTTGACCTTCTTATCGAATGCTTTCTTCATTCTCTGCTGATATAACTGACCATGGCACATGGCAGTTAATCGCTTCTCTTCGATCAAATTCAGCTGGTCGTAACGACTTTGAATCCATTCAGCATCAGTCAACTTGGCTTCCATCAAGACTCTCATTGATGGGATCTCCACCTCTACTGGGAGAACAACCTCCATGCCGTAATCAAGAGAGAAAGGGGTTGCCCCTGTTGAAGTGCGGACAGATGTACGATAACCATGCAAAGCAAATGCCAGCATCTCATGCCAATCTTTGTACGTAACTGTCATCTTCTGGATAATCTTCTTGATATTTTTATTAGCAGCTTCAACAACCCCATTCATTTTGGGTCTGTAAGGAGAGGAATTATGGTGTGCAATCTTGAATTCAGCGCACAACTCATCCATCATTTTATTATTCAGATTAGATCCATTATCAGTGATGATCTTATCTGGCACACCATAACGGCAAATCAGCTGGTTCTTGATAAACTTCACAACCACCTGTCTGATTACATTCGCATACGAAGCGGCCTCAACCCACTTGGTGAAGTAGTCAATTGCTACGAGAATAAACCTGTGTCCATTGGACGCCTTCGGCTCAATCATGCCAATCATGTCAATTCCCCACATAAAGAAAGGCCATGGTGATGAAATCACATTCAGAAGTGTCGGAGGAATATGAATCTTATCCGCGTAAATCTGACACTTGTGGCATTTCTTCACATATTTGCAGCAGTCAGACTCCATTGTCAGCCAATAGTAGCCTGCTCTTAGCATCTTTCTAGCCATGGCATGTCCATTGGAATGAGTACCAAATGAACCCTCATGGAACTCAGTCATTAACAGGTTTGCTTCGTGTCTATCCACGCATCTGAGCAAAACCATGTCAAAATTTCTCTTATAAAGCACTTCACCACTGAGGTAGAAACTGCCTGGCAACCTTCTCAAAGTTTTCCTATCTTTCACAGATGCCCCAGGCGGGTAGACCTGGTTCTGGAGGAAATTCTTGATATCAAAATACCAAGGCTTGTCATCATTCACTTCTTCAACTGCAAACACGTGAGCTGGTCTATCCAAGCGCATCACGGCAATGTTGGGAACTTCATTCCAATACTTGACCACAATCATGGAAGCAAGCGTAGCAAGAGCATCTGCCATCCGATTATCCTCTCGAGGAATATGATGAAAGTCAACTTCTGTGAAGAACGTTGAAATCCTTCTTGCATAATCTCTGTACGGAATGAGACCTGGCTGATTCGTCTCCCATTCACCCTTGATCTGATTAACAACTAGGGCCGAATCACCATACACATCAAGATGTTTGATTCTCAAATCAATGCATTCTTCCAGTCCCATGATACATGCCTCATACTCAGCCATATTATTCGTGCATTTGAAAGTTAGCCTTGCTGTAAGCGGAATATGCGTGCCATGAGGAGTAATGATTACTGCCCCAATTCCATTTCCGTATTGATTTACAGTGCCATCAAACACCATCGTCCATCTGGAACCAGGTTCCGGACCTTCATCAAGTGTAGGCTCATCACAATCTTTCATTTTCAAATACAGAATCTCCTCATCTGGGAAGTCGTACTGAACAGACTGATGATCTTCAATCGGCTGGTGCGCTAAATGGTCAACCAAGATACTACCTTTGATAGCTTTCTGAGCTCGATACTCGATATCATACTAAGACAACAACATCTGCCAACGGGCAATCCTCCCCGTTAAAGGAGGCTTCTCGAAGATATACTTGATTGGATCCATCCTGGATATCAACCAAGTGGTATGATTTATCATGTAATGGCGCAACCGCTTAGCAGCCAAAGCCAAAGCACATCACGTCTTCTCAAGCATAGAGTATCGAGACTCACAATCAGTAAACTTCTTACTGAGATAGTATATAGCAGATTCTTTCTTCCCTGATTCATCTTGTTGACCGAGTACACAACCCATCGAGTCTTCAAGCACAGTCAAATACATAATCAGAGGTCTTCCTTCCACAGGCGGAGACAAGATCGGAGGTTCAGACAGATATTCCTTGATACTGTCGAAAGCTTTCTGGCAATCCTCGGTCCAATCATGAGACTGATCTTTCCGAAGGAGCTTGAATATCGGCGCACATGTGGCAGTCATGTGGGATATAAATCTAGAAATGTAGTTCAAGCGGCCAAGAAAACCTCAGACTTGCTTCTCAGTTTTGGGTGCAGGCATCTCTTGTATTGCTTTGACCTTTGCAGGATCAACCTCAATACCCCTTTCGCTGACTACAAAACCCAACAACTTGCCGGAACGGACTCCAAATGTACATTTGTTCGGATTCAGACGAAGTCTAAACTTCCTCAGATGCTGAAAAAGCTTCAACAAATGCTCAACATGTCCAACTTCCGTTCGGGACTTAGCAATCATATCATCAACATAGACCTCTATCTCCTTGTGCATCATATCATGAAACAAGGTAGTCATAGCTCGTTGATACGTGGCTCCGGCGTTCTTCAAACCGAAGGGCATCACTCGATAACAGAATGTTCCCCAAGGTGTGATGAATGTTGTCTTCTCCATATCTTCGGGTGCCATCTTGATTTGATTATAACCGGAAAATCCGTCCATAAACGAAAAGACTTTGAATTTAGCTGTATTGTCTACCAACATATCAATGTGTGGTAGAGGAAAATCATCTTTCGGACTAGCTTTATTCAAATCTCTGTAATCAACACACATACGGACTTTTCCGTCCTTCTTAGGCACAGGCACAATATTGGCCACCCATTGAGGATATGTAGAAGTCACCAGAAACCCCGCATCAATTTGCTTCTGAACTTCCTCTTTGATCTTCACTGCCATATCTGGATGAGTTCTTCTGAGCTTCTGCTTCACAGGCACGCACTCAGGCTTCAAGGGCAGGAAATGTTGCACAATATCTGTATCTAGACCCGGCATGTCTTCATACGACCAAGCAAAGATATCGGAATATTCTCGTAGCAAACTGATCAATCTCTTCTTGACAGACTCTTCAAGAAGTGCCCCAATCTTCACCATACGAACACAATCCTCAGACCCCAAGTTGACTGTTTCCAGATCTTCAAGGTGCGGCTGAATGATCTTCTTCTCGTGCTCAAGGAGACGGGTAATCTCATCAGGAATCTCTTCAACATCATCTTCCTCTGCTTCAAATACAGGGAATTCAAAATTGGGAGATGGCGCTGGATCATTATGTTCAATGGGTTTTAGAATCAACCTGCATAATGATTTTGGTTAATAAAAAACTTTAGAATTTAAACAAGCAAATCATTATGCAGATGAAAAAGATTGCTTTTGTTCTTGTTTTTATGGGTTTTTTGTGATCACTGATTTTGTGCAAAAGCAAAAAGTGAAAACAAATGGAAAAACAAATGTTTAACAATGCATTAATTGAATGAAATATCATTGTATTAAATGCTGCCAACAATGTCATCACTTCTCCTTTTGGCATGGGAGAAGGGTTTTGAACAAAGTGAACCATTACTCTGATCTATGAATGACCGTAGGAACATCTACAGCGACCCAATTATGGCAGACACCACCAGGTATGATGAAGTTGCTCAAGTCCTCTGCATCCTCTTCCAAGATAGCAGCAACTTCTTCAGGTTGATCAGCATGGATGAATCCTCCACTCTTGAACAAACCTTGCTCATTGAATGCCCTAGAAGAATAGCCAATGCCAGCCCGGGATCTATTGTCTTCAATCTCAATCATCTTCCCTAAACCAACAACTGCACCACATTCAATGGCCAGTTTCGCATCTCGGTAGGAAGCAAATGAATGAGACTTCTTCTCAATTGGTTCATCAATAGATAAAGCTTGGAAAGGAGTTCCAACTTCATCCTCAACATCAATATATGAGAAAGAAGACAGGTGGCTAACCAGGAATAAATCCATCAAAAGCACCTAGTCTGGCAAATTCCTCCTCGAGTTCACAACTCTCTTGCTCAAAATGATCCATCAATCTTGCAGAGATGGCTCTGGTGTAGTACCGGCGAGGTGCGTCTTCAAAATAAATGAAGAGCAACAGGGATCAGACCACAAGACCAAAGGCTGAGAACAACACCTGCTTATGCATATGATGCATGAAGTGTTTGTGCATATGCTTTGTTTCTATTTCAAAGGAACTCGAGGGTTTTATTTGCAAACTTTGAAAATATTAATCATTTTATCGCATATGGAAATTATTTCATTGAATAATTCTTTGTCTTTCCATATCTGAATTTTTTTGCAAAGAAACCCCTTAAGTTCCTTGAAAAAAAAAATTCTCATTTTTTTGATGATATGGGTGCAGATGAATGCATGAGTGCATGAATGCAACAATCATACTCAAGGATCAAGCAAATCACACCAGACAAAGGTCATGGGAAAGCTCATAGTATCCTTAATATCAATCATCCATTTTGGTGGATTATGGTTTTCACCTTATCAACACCCAAGTTCCATTGATATTAACGGTACATGAACCGGCTCAATCATCCTTAATATCAACCATCCATTTTGGCGGATTATGGTTTTCACCATATCGACGCCCAAGTTCCGTTGATATTAAGGATATCTGAACGACTCAACCACGAATCACGGGTTTGCTGAGAGTCACGAGCATGGAGTCTCGGTTAAGAACCACCCAAAGGGAGTGTACTAGGGTTTAAACCTGCCGGACATGTTCTACCAAAGGTTCCCATAATCATCGTCCCATCTCTCGGATATTATCGGAGAAACGAATACTCGTATTCCAAGAATATTCTCAAGAGAGACTCTTATGAGTGTAGTATCGCGTAACAATCGCATCAGAACTGACATCTGAACGACCTCCGCACTACGTCCTAAAAATAGGCCAAGATGGGCTTGGTAAACTAATGGTCCTTGGCTTCTAAGGCACATGATTGAAAGAATAATGCCTAACCACAAATAACTTGTGTGACATTATTAATCCAACATGACCTTCACCAAGTGAATGGACTCGCAAGTCAACTGGCTAAGGAATACTCCACACCAGTCAACAAGACTACGCCATTCTCCTATCCTAGAGTGCACTCGAGTTCGGGTATAGAACTCATCTCACAGAGATCACCAAAGCAAACAACAATTGTATATCAAGCAATTCAAACATTACAATCAATACAGTTATCCCAAATTGTACAAAAATATGTCAAATAACAGATAACAATATCATACAACAAGGGTGAAAAGTAGGCAATACCACCAGGGAAGGTCTAAAGATTTATCCCCAGCAGAGTCGCCACTTTTCTGTAGCGGTGTATTAGTCACTTTATGATTTATTGACTAAACCAAAAGCAAAGCATACAAAGAATCGAGTCGCCACCGCACTTTTATTTATCCTAAGGAATGGCTAAAAAGCGAACAAAAGCCTAAGAAGTTTTACACATAGAAAACTAATGAAAAAGACCAGAGAATCTGGGTAAGGGGTAAATTACGCAATGGGAAGGTGTTAGGCATCCAAAACGTCCTAGGTACTCCTAGGGAGCCCTTTTCACACTTGTTGTATAAAAAAGAAAGTTTATTTGTTTATGACATATTGTGCAAACATGAATGGGAAGATGAGAAAAGAATGTACAATTTTATTATTTTTGTGTTTGAACGGATGAACCCGTTGCCTACGTACCTTCCATGAAAGGTAAGGATCAAAACGCCGTAGTTCGGCTAAAAGATTTCCAAAATATCAGTGGGTTCATTTTAAAACAAGAGCACTAAGGCTTTTCATTACCAATGGGAGAAAACTCAACCTGAATCAACAATCCACCATGCGAGGATGGCTTCAACATACTAGTGAGGGGTTAACCCTATAATAAGTATGGAAGACTTACCATCAACTCACTAAGGATAAGGTAAGATTTACATCAACCACTATGGTAATTTAAACCTATGGCTAATGTATGAAAACATATCAACAATGGACAAAGCCACAAAACAATTGAATGGGTGAAGTTAATTGATTATGAGTATTTACAAAATATGGTCAAAGTATGATTAAGATTCAATTCAAAGAAGTGTTATGAAATGGAGTTTGAAAAATCAAGGACTTAGGGTCCAGGTTTCTAATTCGAAAAGACATGAAGATGTTTGCACAATAGTTCAAAGTTTTTGAATTAACAATGTGAAAAGGGATTTTGAAACAAAAGGGTATGGATGAAGGAGTGTAAAACTTCTCAGAAGTTCACCTCTTGAAATCATATAGAAGATGATTCAAGTGTGTCCTTAGGAATGAGCAACAACAAATAAGCAAAACAAATGATACCGGATGCCAATTGCTGGACTTACACCAATCTCACAAACAAAGGTGGATACCGGATACCACTCAATGGATTTACACCAGTCTCCTAAAACAAACAGGGATATCAGATGCCAATAAATGGACTTATTCCAATCTCCTAAAGTAAAACAAAACATGGATGTCAGATGCCAATCTATCTGGGCTTACTCTAATCTCCAACAACAAAACAAAACATGGATGTCAGATGCCAATCTATCTGGACTTACTCTAATCTCCAATAGATGATCATGGGAATACAAATGCCAACAACATGGACTTACAATTGCATCCTCACATACAACAAACAAACAAAAGCACTAAGCAAAGAGGATATAAGTGGCCAATGAAATGGTCTTATACTCAATCCCTTCCAAATCATAGGAATAATGGCCAATGAGTGGACTTGCAACTGATTCCTCAATCGGCAATCAAAGATGTGTCACAAAGGTATGAAAAGATAGTCATGCAATAATGAACAATTAATGATGATAAATGCACAAAGGCAAACAAGCAAACATGTACAGATGAACCAAGCAATCAATCAAACAAAGTCATTTAGCACACACTATATCCAAGCAATTAGGCTCAAGCAAGGGTTAGACTTTAAAGTCAACTGGAATGGGGTAAGTGGTGCTCTTAACCTTAACATTGAGAGTTAAGGTGAAGCAAATGAAAGGATATGAGGGGTGTGCCTCATTGCTCTTATCCCTGGTCAGGGAGAGCATTGAATATCAGAAGGTGTGGGAGTTCAAAAAGTTGGAACTCTCTCCACAAGTTAATGACTCTATAGATCTTGGGTTAAGATCCACAATGCTACAACATGTAATGTGAGCAAAGGGAAGACACACAGAATAGTAGGAGATGGACTACACATCTCTTCTATTTACCAATTGCCTTATCAAAAGGACTTTTCCTGCTTGGGGACAAAGATAATCAATCACAAGCATTGCCTCTTAAGGAGGACTTCAGACAGGTGCCTGGCCACATAACAAGCCAGGTCTTCCAGACTACATGAAGAAGAGATGTTATACCTCAATGCTCAAGCTATCAAGCAAAGCAAAAGCAAGTTCACAATGAACTATAGCAACTAAGGTACCTGAAAACAATCCAACACAATCAGTATACAACTCAAAAAAAGAAAGTCAACAGACAACAGACAGTCAACTGTACACAAACAAGGCATCAAGCAAAGCACAAGCTTAACTCAAAGGAGCTAATCCACCTACAAAACAACTTAATTTTAATCAACAATCAATCAAATATCAATCCAAATGAGCAAATGAATCAAACTCCTAAAGGCCATATGCTTCTTGTCCTGAAAACAAACTCAAACATGAGAAGCAAACCACTAGGACAAGGCCTAGGGTCAAAGAAGGAGAAAAATTTTAAAACAGAACATGAAAATTGACAAGAATCAAGATTAATCAATCAAGAACAATATCCAAGTGGTCTCATGTCAATATCATCAATCAAATTCATTTCATAAACAAAACATGTCAAAGCATGCAAGTTGAAAGCTCAATGATGCAAACAGAATGATCACAAGCATATTAATTCCAAAATGGCTCAATAAATCCCAAGAAAAAATCATGGTTAAACAGAACATATCCAAGGATTACACACCAAAAATCATGGCATTTGGACAAGTATAAGCATGGCAAATAAATTCTCGAAGTCAAGGTAAGCATAAACAAGCTCAAAGGAAGCACAAATTGATACATCAACTTAAGGCAATCCTAAAACAGAGATGACAAGTGATAAATGATTCAAACCAAAGCCAAGACAAACTCAAATGTGTCTAGAATCAATGTACAAAATTTCAGGCTCATATGATAAGGCATAAGAATTTCACAAATCATTAAAGTTCAACACTCATCAAAAGTTCACAAATGACAAGCCAGAAGAGAAAATCTCAAACAAATGGGAAATTGATCCAAAAATTCTATAATAATTCATGATCAATCCTAACATCCAGAAGTAGCAACATGCAAAAATTCACATCATTTGGCATTTATTTGGCATGGTAAATAAAATCAGAAACTTGGACAAGAAATGGTGTGACACACATTGTCACACCTCCATTAATCACATCACAACTCAACATCCAGAAATGATAAAAATACAAACTGTATACCAAAATGACCATTAGGATGTCTACTTTAAGCATGTCAATTTTCACATTCATTGGATCAACCATCATCATTTCACAACCAAAATGGAGAGCAAGGTGCAAGATATGACATACAAACATAAACCCTAGGCCAAAATCATTTTCAACCGTGCACAAATTCTGTAAAAATATCCAAAAAATAGAAGACATCATGAAGATCATTGTGCAAAAAATCTCACATCAATTGGATAAGTATTTTTTGAGTTATGAATTTTTTAATGAAGAGAAAAAATAAAAATCATGTGAAATGGAATAGCATGAACAAGGAGAAAATATGAAATACAAAATGCAAGGCAATTATGGAAATGACATAGCCATGGATCGAACCGTGTGTGCATTTGAATATCCTGCGTGCGCTAACCAAAACACAGTCATTTTGGACTAACCCTAGGCGCATGCATGGCCATAATCCGCAGGTAATGCGGATGAACACGCGGATAAATCCGCAGGAATTGGTATGAAGGCCATGGAAAAATCCGTAGGTAATCTCCAGCGAACATGAACACGATGAAGATCCTCATGATCTTCATCATCACTTTTCCAGAAATTTTCAACATGCACAGAAACACAAATTGAGCATATAATCACGTAGCTTACACATCATAAATCATAAATCAAACAATCAACAAGCATATAACAACATAAAACGCACAGATCGAGCAAAATAAAATTTCATGTCAAAACTTCAAATCATCGATTCTCACTCATTTCAGCATGGTTTAACACGATTCAAAGCTCAATCAACTCAGCAATCAAGGATCTATAACATTAGCATAGTAGAAATCAAGATTATGAGAATTAGTTTGTGACCTCTTGTAGCAACATAAGTGGATTCAGCTGGAATTAGGCTTTGTGATGCTTGGAGAGTCCTCTACGATGCTTATGAAGATGTTTAGAAGGAAGATCGAAGCTCAGCTATGCACGATTCCACAGTTTCAAGACTTCACCATTGTTGTTCTCACTTTGAGCAATTCCAAATATGCACGAATTCAGGTGTTTCTTGGCTTGAAAATTGTTCAGTGATGATGCCTAGATGATGAACAGAGCAAGAACTATGCAAATGCTTTCAAGAAATGAGAGAAAAATTGAGAGAAATTTGAGAGAAAAAATTTGAGATCTGAATTTGTGAATTGTGGTTGTGATTTTCTGTTATGATTTCACTTATATACTCCTAATTAACCAAACTAAATCACGATTAATCAATTGGTAATGGAAAATTAGTGAAAACAAGGTGTTTTGATGAATTGGCAAAGTTACCCTTATGCATGTGCATGGCAATGAACAGTATGAATTTCACTTTGAATGAGTTTCAAATGTTATTTGGAAGCAAGTGTAATTGGTAAAAGGTGAATGCAATGCATAATTTTCAAACTAGCACTTTCCCTCCAAAATTCAAATTAAATTCAAATAAAAAATGCAATATTTTTGTGATGAGAATTGATGGAATGTGATGCATGATTATGATAGTAGAGATCAAGAGAGAAATACTCCAAAAAGAACCACTCCATTTGGCCTTTTGGTGTGAAAGTTATGCAAGCTTGAAGTTCAAATTCCATTGACAATGATTTGATCATAACTTGCCAACCACAACTGAGAAATAGATGTTCTTGGACATTTTGGAAAGGTGAGAGCAAGATCTTCAACTTTCATGTTGGACAAAATTTGATTTGAAGCTTGCTTGATGATGTAATCTTGATGAGAAGACCTTTCCATTTTTGGCAGTTTGAAATTACAAGTCACTTACTATTTTTGGAAAGTTTTCATCTGACCTCAAATTCTCCATTGTTGATGTTTGAAATGTCAAATGAGACTTGTATGGACATGAATGAGGCCTCTCTAACCATCTCCCACCTTCAAATCCATAATTGAATGCACAGTTGACTTGTGTTGACTTTTCTAGGGTTTCAGCTGACCTAGCTATGTTCTGATGAAATCCAAGCCTCTACCACTTGAGATTTTGATTCAAAATGATATCATGGTTCATTTTAACTCTTGTGAATGATCAATGGTGCCCAAATTCTTAAGAATGGTCACCATATACTGGCTCATTGAATGCTTTTGACTGGTTTGACCTAATGTTGCTTCATCTGCAAGTAACAAGGTTAGATGACAATATTTTTGTACTTTTGGTTAGTAAACAAATGAAAAGCAATGATATACAAATGCAAAACATGCTTGGTGATCAAGAACCACACTCAAAAGATAACCCACCCACAAGGAAGAAGGCAAGGTGCACAATGATCCTTGAGGCAATGATATGATATGATATGATGCCATGAGGGATCTTAGGGCCAAAATTGGGGTCTTACAGATGCCCCTATTTAAGGTCATTCTACCCGGAGAAGTGAAGTTTAGAAATCTTCATCTCGACGCGGTAGAATGGGCTTAAATAACAGTAATGAGACAAATTTTGGTCCCTAAGAGACCTCATGATGCAGATGTATGCATGTAAAAGACAAACTCTGTGGGGATATGGTTCACACAGAAGAAAAGACGATCCATCGGAGTAATACACTCACCAGGAGCAGAGACTCAAACGGGACTCTTGCGGGGATAAGAAAGAAAAAGAATGCATGAGCAGGACACGACTCTGAGTTGGGGAAAACAGAAAACAGACTGGAGACTTTACTGGGGAAGTAAAGGACTCAAACTGGGGAAAAGACGAATTCCAAAGGAAAACACATCCATTGGAAAGACACAAGCTGACTCGCACTATCCACAAAGGATACTTCGGATAAAAATCCGGACTCGGGCCAGGAACGATTCACAAAGAACCTCCCTGCCGGGGAAAATGCGTATATTGGGGAACACGCCAATACAGCAAAAAGGGTAAAAATCACCACAAGAAAACTTCACTGGAGAAGTGTCTAACAAAGAGACTCTCACGGGGAAGCAACAAAGAAATGAGATGTTACCGGTACAAGGGTAACAAACTCAGGAAGAATGAATATCTAAGACCGGTATAAGGGTGAGAGATATCAATCAACCAAACATCTGAGAAAAACCAAAAAGGTACATCAACTCAGGAAAATCTGACTCCACAGGGGACCAAGGTCATAATAGGGAGCAGAAAGGAAGGAAGACCAGGGATACCGAGGTATATAATAGGTGACCGACCGAAACGTGAATTGGTATATATGCCAAAACACTCATCATCCAAAACACAAACTTGTTAAAGGATGGATATTCGATTCTACAAAGAATACGAATCTTACTCAGCTGGAGAAAACAATCAAAAGATTGACCCAAGAGTGCATGAGGCATATTATTCATTACCGTCAGAACGTGAATAATATACTCGAAAAGGAAGAGACACCAGAGATACCGGTTAATGGGTATATAATAGGTGACCTACCAAAGCGTGAATTGGTATATATGCCAAAACACTCATCATCCGAAAGGAGGGCTTGAAAAAGCAAATCAACTTACAGGATGAACATTCGAATCCACAACGGGAAAACGAATCCTACTCAACTGGGGACACAAACCCAAAGAGCGCATGAGATATAATATCCATTACCGTCAGAACGTGGATAGAATACTCGCATGAGATATATTATCTATTACCGTCAGAACATAGATAATACACTCGCATGGAAGAAAACACCAGGGATACCGAGGTATATAATAGGTGTCCTACCGAAAACGTGAATTGGTATATATGCCAAGACACTCATCATCCAAAACACAAACTTGTTAAAGGATGGAATATTCGATTCTACAAAGAATACGAATCTTACTCTACTGGGGAAGATCAACAAAGGATTCCAACCAAAGAGTGAAAGAGATATATTATTCATTACCGTCAGAACGTGAATAATATACTCGAAAGGGAAGACACCAGAGATACCGGTTAGGGCATATAATAGGTGACTAACCAAAAAGAGAGACAATCGATACCAAGCATACGGGTAAACGAAAGATAACTCACAGGGGATAAATTGCAAGCATCCGACAATTATCCAAGAACAAAGAAATATTCGATTCCGCAAAGGGAAATAACGAATCTTACTCGACTAGGGAAACACAAAAGGCTTCGACTGAAGAGTGCATGAGATATATTATCCATTACCATCAGAACATGAATAATATACTCGCCTGGAAGATTATCCACAACTGGTATAAGGGTTAACAAAGGATAAATCGACCAAAAAGAAAGGCATCGGGATACCAAAACTAGGTATATAAAGATGACCAATTGTCATACGGTGAACTGACTTTGATGTGATTTGCTTTGGAAGCAAATGTCGCGGTTAGCAAGAGTCGCCACCGACTTTTCTTTTATCCAATAAGGAAAGGTGGAAAAGAACAGGAAAGACCTTAATTAGATTTTGGGTTCGGGAGGTACATTATACAAAGGGAAGGTGTTAGCACCCTTTGTATCCATGGTTATCCATGGGCTCTTAATTGCTTGATAACTTATATTATTTTTCTTGTCTGAAAAAGGTGTTCGTGAATTGTTTAGAAAAAGTTTTGAAAAAGAGAATTTAACTTTGTAATGATTCTCGTATGAATGTATACAAAGTGGTTATCTCGTTTAGTTTTGAAAATGGTTTAGAAAAATATAACTCAGTAATGATTCTAGTATGAATGTATACCAAGTGGTGATTTTCTAGTATTTGTGAAGTGTGAAAAGTATTTTTAAATTGTGAGTAAGCAATTAAGAGTTATACCTACCCAAGGTCTTGATGGGCATTTCCTATCCTTGTGAGGGTAAAACCGTCCTTATTATTGAGAAATAAGTAGTTTTATCCTTTGGATGTAAAAGGGTCATCGTAGGGTCATCGATTGGTCATTGAAAGCAACGGTTGTAAGGATACCTTAGCATTCGAAGGGACTATCATCATTTAACCGTAGGCTACACCGGAGGGTGATCGAGGGACAAAATCATATATTCGAAGGCAACATCCGAGGGGCTATGATTTATTTTAGAGGGACATGATGATTTAATCGAAGGGTCTTTGCTAAGTGTACCCCCACATTCGCGGGACATGACCATAATACCGTAATACCGTAGGGCAACAAAGAGAGGTCCAAGATCACATATTCAAAGGTCGTATTTTACAATCAATTAGGTAATTAGGATGAATCTCCACAATGAAATCAATACATTAAAATCAGCTAGGTAATTTAGGGTGGGTCTCCACATTAAAATTAATACATTAAAATCAGTTAAGCGATTTAGGGTGAATCTCCGCAAGGGTATCCCACAAGGAAAGTGGAATACCTACCAAGCTATCTTTTCCGGGGATATGTGAACCTTTACAAAACTCAGCAAACATGTCAGAATACCAAATCAGGGTGCAATCGAGAATTACACCACGAAGGAAATCACAACAGTAATAGGATCAGATAAACAATGCATGGCTATGATAAAACATGTCAGATGAGAAAAAAGAAATCAGAATAGAAAAGTCAGCTACTGTCACGTTCGCTCCTGCTTCGCCTAGCGAAGGCTTAGCGAATACTCGCTGCATGCTCGCTTAGCGATGTGCTAGCGAGCGGCTGCGGATTCCGGTTTTGATAACAGTACAATTTCAGCCAATTTTATGCCTTATGGCTTTCATTACAGCAATCACATGGTTAATCATTTAAGGTATTCAGATACATACTACAAATTCACATGCCAAACTTAAGATATTTTCATAAATTTAATCATAATGCCATATGCAAATTAAGAACATAAGGCGGTAATAGCAATGCAAACCTGTTTGCAAATTGAATTGCGACCTTGGATTGGCAAATCAGATTGAATTGGGCAGAGGTAACCTTGATACCGCTGAGTTCCTTCAGGGTTTGCCTCCGGGGTTTGCCGTCTGTGAGCGTTAGGGTTTGTTGGCTAGGGTTCTCCTTTCTCCGTTTTCGTTCTCCCTCTCTCTGACTGAAATGTTGGTATTTATAATGGTTTATTGTGACCTAATGGGCTCAGAATGAAGCCCGAAAATTCTGATATATCGCAAGCTTCGCTAGGCGAAGGAGTTGCTCGCCTAGCGAGCAAGCTAATTTGGGCCTTTTTCTGGATTGGGTCTGTTGTGAGCTGGACTTTTGTTCCTTTAAGGTCAGTGCCTTGCAGAATAAGTTGGAGTGCTTCGAGAAATGTTTTGCAAGATTAATGGGCAAATTTTGGGGTATGACAGCTGCCCCTGTTCAATATTCTTGAACCGAGAGAGTTAGGTTGGCAAGTATGCCATTCGTGGTCTGGAGGTGGAAGATTATTGAACACTAGAATGCCCCAAAAATTTGCACTTGTCAATTAGTCTTGATGGAGATGGGCTTAAAGATGCCATCCAGGAAGTTTGATGAGGAGAGCTTCAGATTGTGTCGTACGTTAGACGATATCTGAAGACATGGGTGTCATACCGGGTCGTACGTTAGACCGTATAGTGAGTCGCCCATTAGGCCGTCGACTTTGCTGGGGAGTCGGGGTGTGTTATATACTGCTGGGGATAAAGGATCGGGATGGATCATACGCTAGACCGCATCTGAATAGTAGAATGAGTTGTCCATTAAGCGGGTGACTTCACTGGGTATGAGAGATCAGAACGGATCGTACGATAGATCATATTTGAGGGGATGAACATCCAAATGGGTCGTACGCTAGGCCGTATTGGAGTTGCAAAAGGAGCCGTCTATTAGGCTGTATCCGAAGGAATAAGGATCAGAATGGATCGTATGCCAGATCATATCTGAATCGTAGAATGAGCCGTCCATTAGGCTGTATCTGAAGGAATGAGGATCAGAATGGATCGTATTCCAGATTGTATCTGAATCGTAGAATGAGCCGTCCATTAGGCTGTATCTGCAGAAAGTAGTCGTACGCTAGACTACACCTCGGAATGTACCGTACGCTAGGTAGTATCTGAGGAATGAAGATCCAAATGGGTCGTACGCTAGGCCATATTGGAGTAGTTGAGGCAATCATATGTCGGGCTGAATCAGAATGAACCGTACGTTAGGCTATATCTGATAGTATTCGTATATGTTGTATTTGCAACGAATATCTGAGATGTAGTCGAATCTTGAATGTAATTGATAAAGATGTCCGTCTGAACGGACCTTTGTTTTGACTGTATCAGGAGGATAATTACCCTGAAAAATAAAGTTAGCTTCATGCCATGTCATGATGCATGAGATGTTTTATGCCTATGAAAATAAATGCGAACAATGTATGCATGCGTATGCTGTGAAATGAAGTAATGAATGAATTATGCGTCTGAGAAGTTTTTTTTTTGGCGACTCCACTGGGGAAAATAAATCCCCATATCATGATTGGAGATATCTGTATTGATGACCCTTTCTAAGTTGGGGATACTTGATTTTTGTCTGATGGTGGAAATACCCACTGGGGATAGAAGAGATGATCCGTCTGTCTGGTGATGCCGACCTCTTCTGGGAAATAACGGGTTTTTGTTGGGGAATAGAATTAGCAATCGGACTTGTTAGAAAGCCTGGTTAGACCTTTTTCTCGATCCTGAAGTCTTTTAGTAATTGCTATTGCCATTTTATGTATGTATTTTTTGGTAAACCTTGATCATATTCAAATGCATATATTAATTCAAATTAAATCAATGGACGTTTACGCAAACAAAACAGAAAAAGTAAAAACACAATCATCTTTTTGGAAATAAAATTGTATTGATTTTGAAAGAGGGCCTATAAACAGGCAATTCGTGTACAGGGAGACAGAAATCCTAGTAAGAGGAAATTGTCGAGAAAACAAAGAAAAAGCTATGAAGGAAAAGCCCTGTTGATTTTAATTCTACTACTGTCATTATGTCTTCAAGTATCTCATCCCTTGCTGTCGGATGGAAGTGATTAGCTTGTTCAGTCCTTTGAACTGGGTTGAAACTGGCTGAGAACGGGACATAGTCTTACGCTTTAATCCCTAATTTTTGCCTGGACCGCCTTTTCAGGTTTTCAGTCCACCAGGATACCCTTTTTTGCCCAAGCCGCCTTTTCAGGTTTTCGACTTGCCGGGTGTACATTTTTATATGTTTATCCCTAATTTTTGCCCGAACCCTTTTGGTTCGCCGGGATGCCCTTACTTTTGCCTAGGTACGTCGACCTAGCGGGTCTCTTTTATGCGTAGTATTTTTTAACTATGTCTGCGTTCACGGGATGTGGGAAGTCTTCGCCATCCATCGTAGCAAGTATCATGGCTCCACCAGAGAATACCTTCTTAACTACAAATGGCCCTTCGTATGTGGGAGTCCATTTGCCCCTGGGATCACCTTGTGGTAGAATGATACGCTTTATCACCAATTCGCCGATTTGATACACCTGCCTCTTGACCTTTTTGTTGAACGCCTGGGTCATGCGCTTCTGATATATCTGCCCATGACAAACAGCCGCAAGTCTCTTCTCATCAATCAAATTTATCTGATCGAGTCGAGTCTGAATCCATTCATCTTCATCTAAGCCCGCCTCTTTCATGATTCTTAGAGAGGGAATCTGGACTTCCACTGGTAAAACGGCTTCCATTCCATAGACTAAAGAGAACGGAGTTGCCCCTGTCGAAGTGCGCACTGAAGTGCGATAACCATGGAGAGCAAAGGGTAACGTCTCATGCCAGTCTTTGTACGTTACTGTCATCTTTTGTATAATCTTTTTGATATTCTTATTAGCAGCCTCCACGGCGCCGTTCATCTTTGGCCGGTACGGAGAAGAGTTATGGTGTTTTATGTTGAACTGCGTGCAGAGTTCAGTAATCATCTTGTTGTTCAAATTAGTACCATTGTCAGTGATAATTCTTTCCGGAATGCCGTATCGACAGATGAGATTATTCTTGATGAATCGTGCCACCACATTCTTGGTGACAGAAGCGAATGAGGCTGCCTCTACCCATTTCGTAAAGTAATCAATAGCAACAAGGATGAAACGATGTCCATTGGAAGCAGTAGGTTTAATCTCTCCAATCATATCAATGCCCCACATTGCAAAGGGCCAGGGTGCTGTCAACACGTTCAATGGAGCAGGAGGCACATGTATTTTATCCGCATAGATCTGGCACTTGTGACAAGTCCTGGAGTGATGGTGGCAATCAGCTTCCATGGTAGACCAATAATACCCTGATCTCAGAATCTTCTTGGCCATCGTATGTCCACTAGAGTGAGTCCCAAAAATACCGTCGTGCATGTCTTCCATAATCTTTTTTGCTTCCTTTTTATCCACACAACGAAGCAAAGTCGAATCATGATTACGTTTGTATAATATTCCATTACTCAAAAAGAATTTAGCGGAGAACTTCCTCAGGAATTTTCTGTCATTGATGGACGCCCCTTCAGGGTATTCCTGAACTTCTAAATATCTTTTTACTTCGTGGAACCAAGGTTTCTCTTCTACTTCATCAGCGTTAAGTTCATAACAATATGTTGGTTCATCTAGTCGTTCAATGGTGATCCTGGGAGCTTCATTGTCCCATCTGACTCTGAACATAGATGACATGGTGGCCAAGGCGTCTTCCAACTGATTCTCTTATCGTGGAATATGTTCGAATATAATCTTTTCAAAGTATGGAATTAATGTCAACACCCGCTCTCGATAAGGGATGAGATTCGGATGTTTAGTGTCCCATTCTCCTTTGATCTGACTGATTACTAATGCTGAGTCTCCGTACACACTCAAAAACTTGATTCTCAGGTCTATAGCAGCTCTGAGTCCCAAAATACATGCTTCATACTCGGCCATATTGTTGGTACAATCGAAACATAGTCTAGCAGTGAAAGGCGTATGGCAACCCTTGGGAGAAATAATTACAACACCAACACCATTGCCCAATGCATTAGAAGATCCATCAAAAACCATAGTCCATCGGGATCCCGGTTCGGGTCCTTCATCCGGTCCAGGTTCTTCATAATCATTAACAAGCATGACATCCTCATCTGGGAACTCAAAATTCATAGATTGGTAATCATCCACTGCTTGATGAGCCAAATGATCGGCCAGCATGTTTCCTTTGATTGCTTTCTGGGTAGTATACTGGATATCATACTCTGTTAAAATCATCTGCCATCTTGCTATTCTTCCGGAGAGGGCAGGTTTCTCAAATATGTATTTGATGGGATCCATCTTAGAAATCAACAAAGTGGTATGATTCAACATATACTGTCTTAGTCGGCGAGCAGCCCAGGCCAAAGCACAACAAGTTCTCTCGAGCAGTGTGTATCTTGTTTCACAGTCGGTAAACTTTTTGCTAAGGTAGTATATGGCATGCTCTTTTCGACCAGACTCGTCATGTTGCCCCAACACACACCCCATTGAATTTTCTAACACGGTCAAATACATGATTAGAGGTCTTCCTTCAACTGGTGGTATCAGAATGGGAGGTTCCTGGAGATACCTCTTGATTTTATCAAAAGCTTCCTGACATTCATCATTCCATACCATCTCTTGATTTTTCTTCAGTAGTTTGAAGATGGGTTTGCAGGTAGCAGTTAAATGGGAGATAAACCGGGCGATGTAATTCAAACGTCCCAAGAAACCTCTGACTTCCTTATCTGTACGGGGCACTGGCATTTCTTGGATAGCTCTCACCTTAGCCGGGTCAACCTCAATTCCTTTACCGCTGACAATAAATCCCAAGAGTTTACCGGATCTTACTCCAAAGGTGCATTTGTTCGGGTTCAATCTCAACTTGTATTTCTTCAACCTCGCAAACAGTTTGTACAAATGATCGAGATGTTCTTCTTCAGTATGAGATCTGGCTATCATGTCATCCACATATACTTCTATTTCATGATGAATCATATCATGGAACAAAACCACCATAGCACGCTGGTACGTTGCCCCAGCGTTATTTAAACCGAATGGCATTACTTTGTAACAGAAAGTGCCCCATTGCGTCACAAACGTAGTTTTCTCCATGTCTTCAGGTGCCATCTTAATCTGGTTATAACCCGAGAATCCATCCATGAAGGAGAATACTCTGTGTTGAGCGGTATTGTCTACCAGAACATCAATGTGCGGGAGTGGAAAGTCATCTTTGGGACTCGCTTTATTCAAATCTCTGTAATCGACGCACATTCGCACCTTACCATCCTTCTTCGGTACCGGTACCACATTAGCAACCCATTGAGGATAAGAAGTAACAGCCAGAAAACCTGCATCAAATTGTTTCATAACTTCGGCTTTGATTTTCTCGGACATTTCAGGACGCATGCGACGAACCTTTTGCTTAACAGGACGACAATCTTCCTTCATCGGCAAACGATGCACTACTATATCAGTATCCAGTCCTGGCATGTCTTCATAAGACCAAGCAAAAATCTCTACATAGTCATGTAACATCTGAATCAATCTTTCTTTAATATTGTTTTCCAAGCCTGCTCCTATTTTGACTTCTTTCTTGTCCACTTCAGTACCCAGGTTTACAATTTCGATTGACTCTTCCTGCGGCTGTATAGTCTTCTCTTCTTGCAGTACCAGTCTGGCAAGTTCTCCAGGTACTTCACAATCTTCCTCACTTCCATCCTCGGCTTGGTAGATCGGATTTTCAAAGTCATAATGAACAATAGTAGAACTATTATCAACAGGATCCAGAGTGGGCATGGATCTGCAATTCGTTATGTGAGTGTGTGTAAGAAAACATAGCTTTTTCGGAAGATGACAGGAAAGATAAAGAGCGCAATATTTGAATGCAAAAAGTCCATTGATTTATTGAATGTGAATATGCTTATGAAAATGACAACCCTTAACAAATTAGCTATTGTGCCCCGGGCATAGACACAATGCTTTAAGAAGTTCAATTGTAAAAAACTAAAAAAATTTGCAACACTAAAATAGCCAATAACAATTACTCCTGACTAAAGGAAATCGGGAAAGTGTCTTCAGCCTTCCAATTATTGAGTCCGTCACCAATTGTTGGGAAAATCCAGCTATCCAGGTCGCAATCGCTATCAGCATCTTCTACAACATTAATTTGATCTTTGACCATCTTTTCAGAGTTAAATCCCAGACCAGACTTGTCAGACTTATACGGTACATTGATCAGTTGACCCCAACCAGTACGACCACCATTTTCAACCACGGCTTGAGCGTCCTTCAGAGAAATCATGGCAGGAGGAGCACGGATAACCTTGGGCACACAGGAAGTCGGCTTAAGGACAGGATTAGTCGGAGGAACTACTTCAAATGACTGAGAAGGAGTCTCCAAGAATTCGCCATCCATCTCAACGTATTTGAAGGCCTGCACACTACTGACAATGTACTCTTCTTCTCCATACACAGTGACAATCTTGCCCTCTATTGGATACCTCAGCTTTTGATGGAGAGACGAGGCTACAACACTTGCCCCATGAATCCAAGGGCGTCCTAGCAAGCATGAATAGGCAGGACGAATGTTCATTACGTGAAAGATAGTGTTGAAGACTTGAGGTCCTATCTTGATAGGGAGAACCACTTCACCATGGACAACACTTTTTGCACCGTCGTACGCACGCACCACAGTATCACTAGGTTTCAATTCGATGCTCTTACAGTCAAGTTTATCGAGCACAACTGTCGACAGCACATTCAAAGAAGAGCCGTTGTCGACCAATACGTGAGATAAGGTGATCCCCTCACACTCAATGGAGATATGCAGAGCTCTATTGTGATTCTTTCCTGCTGGTGTCAGATCAGCATCGGAAAAGCCTAAGCCATTGTCAACAGTCAGGTTAGCAACATAGTTTTCGAACTGATCGACAGAGGTCTCCTGAGGTACATGAGCAGTCTTCAAGAATTTTATCAACGCTTTGGCATAAGATTCAGAAGATAATAACAAGGATAACATCGAGATCTTAGACGGGGTATGCCCCAGCTGTTCTACCACGTCAAAATCACTCTTGCGGATGATTTTCAGCATTTCTTCAATTTCTTGTTTGGCAACATCTTCAGTAGTAACTTCGACTGGTGTCTTCGACTGAGCAGGTTTGATCGCTGGTTCCTTTCCTCGAGTTTCAGGGGCGGGAGGTGAGATTTATGGAGAGAAGATCCTTCCACTTCGAGTAACTTTACTAGTCCCAACAATGTCATTAGGATTAGTAGAATTATCAACTTGCTTTATGCCATGGATGTAAACATCACCCCCATAATTCCACGGGATGGCCTTGCTTGAGGAATACGGTACTGGGCCAGGTGCAGTAATGATTAGGGGAGCAACCTTGGGTTCAACAGTAATCTTCACAGGCACTCTGGTAGCGGTAATCTTCACTGGAACTTTGGACCTAGCAATCACAGATATTTCTTCAGTAGGGTTTTCCACCTTAGGAACCTTTTCGAAGAGCATTGTGCGATCATCCATCAGTCGTTGAATACCATTCCTCAACTTCAAGCACTCATTGGGTCGGAGTATACAGCGATCGCAATTTTCAGCACAACCTGGAAATAAACCAGCTTGCAATAAATTCTTCTTGATGATCAGGAGAGGAGATGTTAAATCAGCTACATTAGAAATGTGAGAATTGTCATCCACAGCATTAACAGTCTTGTCATGGTTAGGCATAGGTGCAATGATGACATTAGGAGTCTCCGAAGGCTCAAATTCAATTTCCCCAGCGTCGATCATATCCTGAACCTTATTCTTCAACGACCAACAATCGTTTGTATCATGCCCGGGGCTATCGGAGTGATATGCACACCTGGCATTGGGATTATAATGAGAAGAAGTAGTGTTGGGATTCGTAGGAGGATCTCTGAGGGTAATCAAATTTGCCTTTAGCATACCCTGCAGTGCCTGTGCTAAAGTCATATTGATCCTGGTAAACTGCCTTCTTGGCCTGTCTTGTCTGTGCTGGAAGTTTTGAGATGGCGGTGCTGCAATCGTAACTGCTCCAATGGTATGGTCACGATTTTTCTTGTTACGACCCTTTTGACCGTACACAGCATTTGATTCGTTCCTCCCCTGGTAGGACCTTTTGGTGCTTGCAGAGGTAGTCGCCTGTATCTTTCCACTTCGAATGCCGCTTTCAACACGTTCACCTGTCAATATAAGCTCAGTGAAACCTGATGAAGAACTTCCCAGTAGATGGCTGTAGAATGGACCAGTCAATGTACCCATGAACATGTCCACCAATTCTCGATCAGTCATAGGGAGTTTGACTCTGCCAGCCAAATCTCTCCATTTTTGAGCATATTCTTTGAAACTTTCTTTAGATCCCATAGTCATATTCTGCAACTGTAGCCGAGTAGGCGCTAGTTCAGAATTATACTGGTACTGCTTGTAGAAAGTGTAAGAACAAAAATTGTTCTACAACAGATTCCATGATTTTGATGATAACAAAGGATGCAACCAAAAATGGCACCCTAACGAAAAGTTTCTAAGTGTGCAGGGTTCTAAGGAAAGAAGGAAGAAATCATCAGATACAGAATCATATCAGATACAAATTATCAGAAGACCAGAAGCATCTGAAGTAGAAACACGTTCAAGAAAGTCTAACTCTGAGCAAAATAGCAAAATATCAGAAGCATCTGAACAAGAAGTACGCTCTAGAAGTTCTGACTCTGAACAACGGTATGTCAAACTCCAGAAGTTCTCAGCGCTATCTGAAGAAACCATCAGAACTCAAAAGAGATCAACATCAGAAGTTAGATAGCAAGATTCCAAGATCTCCAGAAACACGAAGACTCTGATTATGGAATTGCTAAATAAGGAAGAGTAACGTTAACTTCAAATAAAGTTTTGGAAATGGATTTCCTAATGCAGAAAGAGACGTTAAACTCCAAATTCAAATGAAAAGGAACTATATTTGGAAAGTAGTCATTCAAGGAGAGAAAGTCATTTTTGGCAAGAAGCTATATAAGTTATGGCATTATTTCAAAGCATTGACCATCAGTTTCAACGACTACTTCACTCCTATATATAAAGGACTGCAAATCAACATTGTGTGTAGAACATACAAGTACAACAACACAACAAGAACATACTGAAACATCAACACTCATAAAAACGTTTTATTCTCTCAATCTTCAAATAGCTTTTGCTTAAAACGTGAAACACTTTTTGTTCTTACTGTTGTAATATTTGCTTATCTTAGAAGCACTCTAGATTACATAATTTTTTATCTTTGTTGTATTTCCTCAAGTGACTTTGTGCAGTCTGTATACTTGAGAGGACTAAGAGATCTTTCTCTTAGACGTTGTTTGTAATCAATCTTTCAATATTAGTGGATTAAGTCCTTGTTGAAGGCGAAATCACCCTGGCCGGGTGGACTGGAGTAGCTTTGTGTTATAAGCGAACCAGTATAAAAATCCTTGTGTGTTTTTCATTTTGAAAAAGCACTTATTTTCCAAACAATTCAAACCCCCTCTTTCTTGTTTTTCTCACCTTCAATTGGTATCAGAGCTCCGGCTCTGTTATTGATTTTCTAATCAAACACTTAACAGTGTAGAGAGATCCAGAACGAGAAAAACTATGGCCCACACAAATGAAAAGGATAGTTACAATGCTAAGCCTCCTGTCTTTGATGGAGAGAAATTCGATTACTGGAAAGATAGAATTGAAAGTTTCTTTCTAGGCTATGATGCTGATCTCTGGGACATTGTCACAGATGGATACAAACCTCCTATCACAGAGGATGGAGCTGAAGTTCCCAGAAGTAAGATGTCAGATGATCAGAAGCGAGTTTTCAAAAATCATCACAAGGCCAGAACCATACTCCTCAATGCTATATCTTACAACGAGTATGAAAAGATCACCAACAGAGAAACAGCCAAAGACATACTTGACTCTCTGAGGATGACTCATGAAGGAAACTCTCAGGTCAAAGAGACAAAGGCTCTGGCGCTTATCCAGAAATATGAAGCTTTCAAAATGGAAGATGATGAAGCCATAGAGGCAATGTTCTCTAGATTCCAAACTCTGATTGCAGGTCTCAAGGTTCTAGACAAAGGATACACAACTGCAGACCACGTCAAAAAGATAGTCAGAAGTCTGCCAAAGAAATGGAGACCCATGGTTACTGCTCTGAAGCTGTCAAAGGATCTGAACAATATCAGTCTTGAAGAACTTGTCAGTTCCCTCAGAAGCCATGAGATAGAACTAGAGGAAGATGAGCCTCAGAAAAGGAACAAGTCCGTAGCATTAAAGTCCAGATATGAAAGACGCAAACCTGACAGAATCAAAGCTCTTTAGGCAGAAACTGAAGATACTGATGACTCTGAACCAGAAGATTCTGATGATGAAGAAGAATTGTCCCTCCTGACCAGAAGAGTTAAACAACTCTGGAAAAAGAGGAACAACAACTTCAGAAGACCAAGACCCAGAGGGGATCGATCAGAATCAACCTCAAAAGGTAAAACTAACAAAGATATTACTTGTTATGAATGTAAAGAAACAGGTCACTACAGGAATGAATGCCCCAAGCTAAAGAAAGACAATTCTAGAAAAGAAAGCTTCAAGAAAAATACCTTCAGGACAAAGAAAGGATTAATGGCTACCTGGGATGATAGTGAATCTGGGTCATCAGAATCTGACTCTGATGAACAGGCCAACGTGGCACTTATGGCTACCACATCCAGGAGCAGCTCAGATGAAGAATCTGAAGAGGTATTTTCTGAACTCTCTCGATCTGATCTAGAATCATGCTTGTCAGAAACTCTTAGCTCATATCAGAAATTAAAACAAAAGCTTAAAAACATAAAAGGCTGTCTTAAAGCAAAATTTGAAGAATGTGGCAAGCTTGAGATGACAATTCTAGCGCGGGAAGATACAATCAGATCTTTAACATTAGAAAGAGATGGAGCAAAAAGAAAAAGCTTAGAATTAGAAGAAGCGTTGTCTCAAGCACCACAAACTTCAAATAAATTAATTTATGAATACGAAGAAGCCTTTCAAGAATTTCTGAAAAATGGAATAGGTAGGAGTATTATGGCATCCATGATTTATGGAGTCAGTCAGAACAATAAAAAGGGAATTGGGTATGATCCTAAGGAAGTTAAAACTTCTTCTAGTGACCAACTTAAATCTCCATTTTCATATCACTATACACACACACAAGAACAAAAATTTGAAAATGCTAGAAAACCCAAAGTTATAAGAAACTCTAGGAAGACTAATCAGAAAGGACCCAAGAGATTCTGGGTACCGAAAGATAAGATTGTTTATGTTGCAGATATCCTATGCAGCAAAGTTCAGACACCAGTCATGGTACCTGGACTCTGGATGCTCGCGACACATGACGGGAAGAAAGTCTATGTTCCAAAGTCTGGAACTTAAAGACGCTGGATTTGTAGGTTTCGGAGGAGATCAGAAAGGAAGGATCAGAGGCTCCGGAACTATTGGTAATGGTACTCTTCCCTCTATATCTGATGTCCTTTACGTAGAAGGATTAATGCATAACTTGTTATCCATAAGTCAATTAAGTGATAACGGTTATGATGTAATCTTTAATCAAAAAACATGTAAAGCCATAAATCAAAACAATGGTTCAGTCCTATTCACAGGCAAGAGGAAAAACAACATTTATAAAATCAATCTTTCTGATTTAAAAGAACAAAATGTTAAATGTCTAATGACTGTTCACGAAGAGCAATGGGTGTGGCATAGACGCTTGGGCCACATTAGCATGAGGAAACTTTCTCAGCTAAATAAACTCGAGTTAGTCAGAGGCCTACCTAAACTGAAGTTTTCTTCAGATGCTCTGTGTGAAGCATGTCAGAAAGGAAAATTTTCAAAAACATCCTTTAAAAAGAAAAATGTTGTTTCTACCTCTAAGCCTCTGGAACTTCTCCACATTGACTTATTTGGTCCTGTGAAAACATCATCAGTCAATGGAAAGAAGTATGGACTAGTCATTGTTGATGATTACAGTCGCTGGACATGGGTGAAATTCCTAAAGCACAAGAGTGAGTCTCACTCTGTATTCACTAGTTTCTGCTCCAAAGTGCAAAAAGAATTTGACTCTAAAATTATTAGAGTCAGAAGTGATCATGGTGGAGAATTTGAAAACAAAGATTTTGAGGAATTATTTGACTCTAATGGAATATCCCATGATTTCTCCTGCCCTAGAACTCCACAACAAAATGGAGTTGTAGAGAGGAAGAATAGGACACTCCAAGAGATGGCCAGAACCATGATCAATGAAACTGATGTGGCAAAGCATTTTTGGGCAGAAGCTGTAAATACAGCGTGTTACAATCAGAATAGAATCTCTATAAGACCTATTCTAGAAAAGACTCCCTGTGAACTGTGTAAAGGAAGAAAACCAAACATTTCATATTTTCATCCTTTTGGATGTTCTTGCTTTATCTTAAACACTAAAGAACATCTGAACAAGTTCGATTCCAAAGCACAGAAAGGTATTATGTTAGGATACTCAGAACGCTCTAAAGGCTACAGAGTATACAACACAGAAACCAAAATTGTGGAAGAATCAATTCATGTCAGATTTGATGATAAGCTTGACCCTGAAAAGTCAAAGCTAGTTGAAAATTTTGCAGATTTAGAAATCACTCTTGCAGGATCTAATAAAACTCCAGAAGCAACTGTCACTCAGAACTCTGAAGAAATTAAATCCCCAGAAATCCCAAAGAAAGTTAAAAGTCGTATCAACGTATCTGAAGATTTGATTATGGGAAACAAGGACGAACCTGTCAGAACCAGATCTACCTTCAGGACCTCTGAAGATACTCCTCTGGGACTAGTGTCTCTGATTGAGCCTACGTCCTGTGATGAAGCACTTCAAGATAACGACTGGGTTTCAGCCATGCAAGAAGAATTAGATCAATTCACAAAGAATGATGTCTGGGATCTTGTTCCAAAGCCCAGAGGCACTCACGTTATTGGAACCAGATGGGTATTCAGAAACAAGCTAAATGAGAAAGGAGAAGTCGTCAGAAACAAAGCTCGACTGGTAGCTCAGGGTTATAGTCAACAAGAAGGTATTGACTATAATGAAACCTTTGCTCCAGTCGCAAGGTTAGAATCTATTCGTCTTCTTGTATCTTTTGCTATTAACCATTCTATTAAATTATATCAAATGGATGTCAAGAGTGCATTCCTTAATGGTTATATATCAGAAGAAGTGTATGTCAACCAACCTCCAGGTTTTGAAAATCCAAATTTTCCAGAACATGTTTTTAAACTTAAAAAATCTTTATATGGACTTAAACAAGCTCCCAGAGCTTGGTATGAACGTTTAAGCAATTTTCTTCTGGAACACAATTTTATCAGAGGGAAAGTTGACTCCACACTCTTCTGTAAGAACCTTAACAATGATCTCATGATATGCCAGATATACGTTGATGATATTATTTTTGGTTCAGTTAACGCCTTTGTTTGTCAAGAATTCTCTGAGTTAATGCAGGCAGAATTTGAAATGAGCTTAATGCAAGAACTAAAGTTCTTTCTGGGAATTCAAATTAACCAAACTTCAGAAGTTACATATGTTCATCAAAGCAAATATATTAAAGATGTTCTGAAGAAATTTGACATGGCTGACTGTAACTCTGCAAAAACTCCCATGCATCCGACATGCATTCTTGAAAAGGAAGAAGTAAGCACAAAGGTTTGTCAGAAGCTCTATCGAGGTATGATAGGCTCTCTTCTGTATCTAACTGCTACTCGTCCTGATATTCTCTTTAGTGTCTGTCTCTGTGCCAGATTCCAACCAGATCCTAGAGAATCTCATTTAACAGCAGTTAAGAGAATTCTTAAGTATCTGAAAGGAACTCCTAACCTGGGCCTGATGTATGAGAAAACATCAGAGTATAGACTTTCTGGTTACTGTGATGCAGATTATGCAGGAGATAGACTAGAACGAAAAAGCACATCTGGAAATTGCCAGCTTCTGGGAAACAATCTGATATCCTGGGCCAGCAAGAGACAGTCAACTATTGCTCTATCTACTACAGAAGCAGAATATATCTCAGCATCACTGTGCACAACTCAGATGCTCTGGATGAAGAATCAGTTAGAAGATATGCAAATCTTCGAGAGTAACATTCCTATCTTCTATGATAATACTGCTACCATTTGTCTAAGTAAGAATCCCATTCTACATTCCAGAGCTAAACACATTGAAATAAAACATCATTTTATCAGAGACTATGTTCAGAAAGGGATAGTAACATTGAAGTTCATTGATACAGATCATCAATGGGCAGATATCTTTACTAAGCCTCTAGCTGAAGATAGATTTCTTTTTATCTTAGACAATCTGAACATTCAAAATTGCCCCGAATGAAGTGTGGCTCTGAAGATGTAAAATGAGACTCTGACATAAACAAATGTGCTTCTGCCTCTGACTCTGATACTTCTACCAGTTAAGAAGATATCTGAGTTAGAAATCTCCAGGAACCAATCCTTTGGTATTCCTGAAGATCAGATACATCAACACGTGGAGCACTTAGCGTCTAACCCTAGAACTTCTAGACAGCTGTCCAAAAGAAAATCAAAGGGGAAACGTTTGAGATCTCCTCGAGCAGTGTGCATACTGTTGGGATTAGACATTCATTAATGAGCCTTAATCATTTTTCCTCCAAGCGTGCTAACTTGTGCTTTGTGCTAACGCTGAATAGTGTGTCGTTTTGCATGTGTTTTCGTTTAGGGTATTTAAACACTTTTCTCACATTTCACACACTTATCACTCTCACTCACTCTCAAACCCTCTCTGAAGCATTTCTACAAACTCTTCATCTTCACCTTCATCTTCATCAACTACGGATGCTCAACAACAACAAGTTTTCAACTTTTCTCAGCAAATGGAATCCAACACCACTGCCCAAAGTTCAAGCATTCCAACTCCAACTGTTACAGGAGTCTCCATTACTCCAGTGTACAAGGAACCCCATGTTCTTGATCGTGAACCCCACATAAACCTAGCAACTCCCTTTGAGGGACTGAAAGTGTTGTGTGAAACTCTAGTGGACTTCGACAACATGAAGAGAAATGGAGTAGATCTTACTGAAGAACTCCGTCTACAAGGGTGGGAAAATTACTTCCAAAGGCTGTATGGCCCTGTTTACCCAAATCTCATCAAAGAATTCTGGAGATTTGCTGACGCTGATGACCATTTCATCGTCTCCTATGTTTTGGGGGTAAAGATAGTGATTACTGAAAAGTCAATTGCTTCTTTACTGAACATGGAGAAAGATGGAGGAAAAAGGATTTACAACATCAACCCTAGGTCAAGGCGCATTGCTGAAGAAATCAATCCAACCATCTTCAAACTCAACACTGAAGGAAATCCTTCAAAGAACAAAGAACTTCATCAGAACCTCAGAGTATGGCTCAAGATCATTCTGGGAACCATTCATCATCGCCCAGCAACAAACTCCTCTGACTACATCAATACAGATCAGAAGTGCATTCTGTATTGCATTCACAAGGGTGTGAAGCTCTGCCTTCCTGCACTTCTCTTCAGATATCTCAGAGACTCTATAAGGGAGACCAGAAACCACATGAAACCCAGAGCCTACATCCCTCTGGGAACGCTTTTGTCTGATGTCTTCATAGAAAATGGGCTGGTAGATCATCTGGAGAAGAACAGACTGATGAAAGATCTGGCGATAGATACTGGAAAGCCTCTGAACGCTAGAAATCTGAAAAGCATGGGAATTCTGAAGAAGATTCAAGTCAGACCCACTATGGACACCTCCTGGGATGCCTTGAAAGATCAGAGGAAGCCACCCCATGGTCTTGCAAGGTTCTTCAAGAATGAACCCGTAGATGCAATCCTCCATTATCTGCAGCGTCTGAAGGATGAAGGAGTCGACATATCTGACTTCAGATTGGAAGATTGTCTAGATTCAGAAGAAGACTTTGTCAGATTCAAAAGAGGTCCCTTTAAGAATAAGTCTTCAAAGGCAAAGAGAGCAAGGATAGGAGAAATCTCTTAAATAAGATCTCCAGCACCTCTGCAAATATCTACTGGTAAGTCTGCTCCCTCTATTCCCTCTGAACAACTTATGGCTTCTTCTAATCCTCTCCCAACACCACCTATATACACATCCTCTGAAACCCCACCTTCTACAACCAGAACCTCACAACCTCTACCCAATTTTAATCTTGCTCACACTACCACTTCCTCTTCATCATCTTCAGCCCCAGAATCACCTCCATACCTTGACCTCTCCTCTGACCCAGAATACTCTGACCCTAACTCTCCAACCTTAGCCCAAATTCAGGCTCAAAACCTTGCTTCACAACAACAGACACAATCTGAAGCAACTTCACCTCCCCCAGAACAAACAACCAACATTACTTCTGAAGACCAACCTTCTGAAACTCAACCCTCTGACCTCCACACCTCTGATATCACCCCTTCAAACACCTCCGCTGAACCTGAACCTGAACCTGAAGCTGAACCTGAACCTCTAACATTAAATCTCAGCCCTCCAACCTCTTCACCTCAAACCTCTGAACCTAACATTTTCGTACCTACCCTTGAGGAAGCCATAATGCTGGTCGCAGGGGCTTCAGTACAAAAGGTCAAGTCTCTGACCATTAACTCTGAAGTCAGTGATGATCCTGACTCTGTAAGGACACACTGGAACAGAGTCATTGGCTGGATGACCTCTGAGGCTTTTAAGCTGAAGAACATCTCTGAGCAAGTCAGAAATGGCTACATCAGAGATGCTGAGGTAAGACTCCAGGAAAGACTTGCAAGAGAAGCTGAAGCCAGAAGGCTGGAGGAAGAGAGACTAGCAAGAGAAGCTGAAGAAGAAGCCAGAAGGCTAGAGGAAGAAAGGGCAAAGGAAGCTGAAGCTAAAGCTCTGGCCGATGCTGCTGCTGCTGCCGAAGCTGAAGCACAGGCTGCTGCTGAAGCTGAAGCAAAGGCCGCTGCTGAAGCACAGCAGGCTCTGACTCAGGGGGAGTCATCTTCTGTCGTTCCTATGGTTCTCCAGACGCTGGAAGAACTGAAGAAAGATCAGAAGGAACTCCGTGCCAGAATGGATAAACAAGACACTGTCAACGACAACATTCAGAACATGCTGGCTCAATTGCTTCAGAGAATGCCTCCGCCTCCCAACCCTTAGGCACTTAGGATTTTGTTGCTTTACTTTCTTTGTTTCTGATGTTTACTTGTTCCTTTTGCCTCTGTTGCTTTTTATCTGAATACAATGTTTTTTTCTTGAATTATTATTATTTTTTTTGCTATTTCTTTTTGATTCTGACAAAAAGGGGGAGAAGTCATTAATAGCTCTGATGAAAATACTGTCTAAATACCTTAAGCACTCTGCAACATATTTTTCTTAAAATTTTTTATCTAACACTAGACTTAAGAAATTGCAGAAGGTATCAAGAAACCTCATTGCTTGGAAGCTCTGGTAAGAACTTCTGAACTCCCTGGCCTATCTCAGGGGCAGCTCTTGTCTATCTGATCTGATATTGTTTATGTTTCATCTGCTAATTAAGTTTGTTTTGTCATCATCAAAAAGGGGGAGATTGTAAGAACAAAAATTGTTCTACAACAGATTCCATGATTTTGATGATAACAAAGGATGAAACCAAAAATGGCACCCTAACGAAAAGTTTCTAAGTGTGCAGGGTTCTAAGGAAAGAAGGAAGAAATCATCAGATACAGAATCATATCAGATACAAATTATCAGAAGACCAGAAGCATCTGAAGTAGAAACACGTTCAAGAAAGTCTAACTCTGAGCAAAACAGTAAAATATCATAAGCATCTGAACAAGAAGTACGCTCTAGAAGTTCTGACTCTGAACAACGGTATGTCAAACTCCAGAAGTTCTCAGCGCTATCTGAAGAAACCATCAGAACTCAAAAGAGATCAACATCAGAAGTTAGATAGCAAGATTCCAAGATCTCTAGAAACACGAAGACTCTGATTATGGAATTGCTAAATAAGGAAGAGTAACGTTAACTTCAAATAAAGTTTTGGAAATGGATTTCCTAATGCAGAAAGAGACGTTAAACTCCAAATTCAAATGAAAAGGAACTATATTTGGAAAGTAGTCATTCAAGGAGAGAAATTCATTTTTGGCAAGAAGCTATATAAGTTATGGCATTATTTCAAAGCATTGACCATCAGTTTCAACGACTACTTCACTCCTATATATAAAGGACTGCAAATCAACATTGTGTGTAGAACATACAAGTACAACAACACAACAAGAACATACTGAAACATCAACACTCATAAAAACGTTTTATTCTCTCAATCTTCAAATAGCTTTTGCTTAAAACGTGAAACACTTTTTGTTCTTACTGTTGTAATATTTGCTTATCTTAGAAGCACTCTAGATTACATAAGTTTTTATCTTTGTTGTATTTCCTCAAGTGACTCTGTGCAGTCTGTATACTTGAGAGGACTAAGAGATCTTTCTCTTAGACGTTGTTTGTAATCAATCTTTCAAGATTAGTGGATTAAGTCCTTGTTGAAGGCGAAATCACCTTGGCCGGGTGGACTGGAGTAGCTTTGTGTTATAAGCGAACCAGTATAAAAATCCTTGTGTGTTTTTCATTTTGAAAAAGCGCTTATTTTCCAAACAATTCAAACCCCCCCCCCTTTCTTGTTTTTCTCACCTTCAGAAAGCTGTTGCTAAATCAGTCCAGGTGCGGATGTTAGAGCTTTCGAGCTGATAGTACCACTCTAACTGTGTGCCAGACAGACTCTCTTGGAAGAAATGGATCCAAAGCTTCCTGTCAGTGGTATACGACTGAATCTTTCTCACATAAGCTCTCAGATGCATCTGAGGACAAGACGCACCATCGTACTTAGTGAAAGTGGGGATCTTGAACTTGCGGGGGATGACCACGTCGGAAACCAGACCCAAGCTTTCAAAATCCAGACTGGGCGCCTTCTGGCCTTCCATAGCTAGCATACGTTCTTCTAGCAACTTGTACTTGCCATCTTTTGGAGAGTACTGTTCATTCTCGTAATCTTCATCGTCGTCCTCAGGGTTGAAGAGATCAACATCCTCCTCTCCTGAATCATTTTCTGTCTCCTCTTCTTGCTCTTTCGGAAGTCTAATCCTGACTCCTGCAGCCTGTCCTTTACGCCTCCTTCCCGGGTTAATGTAACTCACAGGTTTCGGGTCTTTCTTCTTCTCGAGCAAGAGAGCCTTTAGTTCTTCCTGCCCCTTGGATAAGCTCAGCATCATCTCTTGGAATTGAGCATTCTGAGCCTGGAGATCTTTGACAGTTTGTTCGAGGGCCATCTTTCTGTTCAGAGGGAAGACCGTAAGAACATTGATCTTTTGGAATACCTGTTATGCAATGTTATGTTATGCCATGCAATGTATGAAATGTTTTCAAGGACTTTTGGGATTTAACTTTGCATAAACCACCAAAAAGAGAGGAACTTTTTATTAATAATTTCTTTAATCATCGTTCATTACAAGAAATAATAATAAAAATACAATGAAAGCTCAAGTCTCCTAGGGACGACTTCTTTTTGGGCGAAGATATGCATTGAGTCTTCGTTCCTCATTAAGCTGGCTGGTAAGTTCTAACACTTTCTTCCTCTCGGCACAGAACTGGGCTAAAAAAGTATCCCTTTCCTCTCTCAATTGGACCCAGGATCTCTTCAATTCTTCAACATCGGTAGGCATATCTGGATAAGGAATGATCTGAGGAGTACCTCCCTCAACTTCTGGTTCAACAATCAGCGGTCCGACTGCAAGATATGGCATGACAAGCTCACGAGCTCTGGCGCGTACCCATCTGAGATAAGGTTCCATAGGAATAGAATTTTTCTGTCCTAAAGTACTTCTTTTCACCATGCCCCAGGCTCGTATAAACCTTTGACGGAGACTTTGAGAGTCGTTGTCATAGTCAAACACGGTGCCTTGAATAATTACTTCATGTGGACCATCTCTTTGAGCATAACCAAACTGGCGTAGGGCTAAAACTGGGTTATAAGTAATACCTCCTCTTATCCCCAGGAGTGGTACGTTAGAGAATTCTCCACACCGGTCAATGATGAAAACATTTTCTTTGAGATGAGGACACCAACGGATGTCTGAATGGGAGAGCGACATTATCCTTTGAGACCATTTCAGATTTTGCTCATTCTTCAAGACTGATTGAGGAAGGTGTGAAATAAACCACCTAGACAATAAAGGTATGAAGCACATGAGAGTCCCTTGCCTTTTCATAGTACGAGTGTGAAGGGAATGCAAAATGTCTCCAAGCAAGGTAGGCACAGGGTTATGAGTGAGAAATATCTTAATAGCATTCCTATCTACGAATTGGTCTGGATTAGGAAATAACACTAAACCATAGATTAGTAATGCTAGAACATCTTCGAAAGCATGGACATTCATAACCTTTAAGAATTCTCAGGCCTTATTTATCAGAAACTTGGCAAGTAAACCCTTAACTCCACTTCTTGTTACCCAATTGGTTTCAATATCGGACTTTGTCCTGTGCAAAGCCGCGGCAACTTCTTCAGACTTCGGAATCTTTTCTAAACCGCTGAAAGGTATTTGATCAAGGATAGGCATCCCGAGCAGCCTGGAAAACTCTTCTAATGTGGGTACCAACTGATAATCTGGGAAGGTGAAGCAATGATGTTTAGGATCGAAGAACTGGAATAGAACCCTCATCATATCCTCTTTGAAACCAGTGGTAACCAAATTGAGGAGGGAACCATGTTTCTTGATGAACTGAGCATGATCGGGAAGTTCTGACACTAAATCCTTTAGTTGAGGAGAGATTGCTACAAAATTGATCCGAATGGTCTTTCTGGAAGCCATAGCCTTGTTTCAGAGAAAAGTTAAATCCCTAAGTCCTTGAAATGGTTAGTACAATGCCATGATGTTATGATGTTATGATGTTATGATGTTATGATGTTAAATAAGTAACAAATACAAACAAGTCACACAACGATCCTTCCTAGGTAAGTACCCTCCCCACTGAAGTTTGGTTGGTTCAACCTGTCCTAGAATAGTAATCGGGTTCTAGAAGGATCTCAAATCATTGACCTTCCTTTAAGTCCACTTCAGTGCAACACCAAATGGTTGACCGAAGCTTCCCTAAAGTCCAATCTCAAAGAGTGTAGTATCGAGTCTCAACCAGCCCCAGTCGGAACCGAAGTCAGTTATCTCACTACTTTCTAATGGCTAGGATGAGTCAATTAGGGTTCTAAAGGTCTGGTTAATGCTTTGATGACACCACGCGGAAGCCAAATTTTTCCATAGCATTTGCCGCCCGATTTGAATGCCGACCTACTTCGATTCCGTGCTAGAGCAAGTTCATTTTGCCTTTGTGACATTTATTTTCACCATGACTCCATGTTTCACCTTGCTTTGTTCATCATTTTTTATTTTTTTCATGACATTAGGAAATCATAACTCACTCAAAAATAATCCAAATCATGTGCAATTTTTTGTGGAATGTCCATCATCATGTCCTTGTTTTTTTGGTGTTTTTTAATAATTTTGTGCACGTGTAGAAAAAATAAATGCCTAGGGTTTGTTTCCATGTATCATTTTGTGCACCTTGCTTACTATTTCTTTCATGAAATCTTGATGCCTAATTGGAAATGTTTGAAATTTTACATGCATGATCTAGACTCATTCCTGGTCATTTTGGTATATAGTTTGCTATTTTTGAGTTCCTGGATTGTGAGATATGATGTGATCTTTGAAGGTGTGACAATGTATGTCACACCATTTCTTGTCCATGTTCTTGATTTTATTTTCCATGCTTATGCTATGCCAAATGCTCTGGATTTTTGCATGATAACACTTCTGGATGTCTTGTTTGAGCATGATTTTTTGTAGAAGTTTTAGATCCATTTCCTATTTGATTGGATTTTTCTTTGTTGTTTAGTCATTTGTGAACTTTTGTGGAGTGTTCAACTTACATGAGTTCCATAGGTAAGTACCCTCCCCACTGAAG